>NC_140964.1:41078859-41108859 GCF_056783735.1 Eptatretus burgeri | reverse complement strand
CACACACACACACACACACACACACTGCCTTTTATTAGCAGCGATATGCACCCGAACCCCGACATTCGCGGTTCCAACATTCGCGGGTTCCACGTGTTCACGGTTGCTAATCTGCGACATGCTCCTACATTCACGGGAAATTGCCCCGCATATTTGTGGTTTTCATGGAAATTTAATTTTTTTCCATGAGCCACAAGCAGAACACAGTTGAAAAACGTATCTTCCATGAGCCACACACAAAGCAGCTGGAAATATGTACAGGACAATACTGTACGTACCCAAAAAACATATCTTCCATGAGCTGCGAACATGACCTGCCTCCTGGAAGTGTATTGTAGCTTCACGGGATAAACATAGTTTTGCGGGAAGTCTCACCATGTGCACTTTAAACATGCGGTGTTTATTTAAATTTTTGTCAACCTGCATAAACATAGTTTCACGGGATGTCTCACCAGTGTAGCATGTCATTCCCCGTGACACCATCCCCCGTGAGTTACTTAAAGAATGAAAACACTAACAGCATCTATTGATGTATCCAGTAATTATCAGGTCTCCACATACGGTTATTACACAATGGAAACATTCAGCGCATCTTTGTGTAAATCAAAATCTTGCTACAAAACAACACCATCTGAGCTGTTATATTTTAAAAATACTCAGCATAATCTGCCTGCAGATAGAAAAGACGTCATGTCCTGTGAGTTAAAGAATGGAAACGTTCAGCATATCTTTTCGTATAATTAGCAGCTGGCTACATACGGACTAATTACATAATGACAACGCTCACTACATCTATTATCAGCAGCCGAATATAGCATCACCCGAAAAATCCCCCACAAACAATGTGCAGACTACTCACCTCTCCCGCAGTTACCCACAATGTACGGGTCAAGCTCATAGGGGAGCATGACTCAGCGGACAACAACGCGACCAAAGCATTCCCTGCAGAACTCGTGAGCCTCATCGAGGAGAAGGCACACCTGCCGGGGCAGGTCTTTAATGCTGATTATACCGGCTTGTTTTGGAAAAAGATGCCGACCAGAATGTTCATTTCAGAGCGAGAGCAAAGCAGCCGGCTTCAAGGCTGTAAAGGACCGGGTATCCTTTCTCCTCTATGCAAACACAAAAGGGTACTTCATGGTAAAACACATTGTTCTCTTCCGTTCCCTGAACCCGTGTGCTCTGAAGAACAAAAACATGCAGGCACTACCCATGTTCTGGAGGGCAAACAGGAAGGCATGGGTGACGTCTGAACTTTTTATGGACTGCATCCATACCTGCTTCATTCCTCAGGTCAGAAGGTACCTGGCAGGAAAGAACCTTTCGTTCAAGGAATCCCTGCAGCTTGACAATGCTCCTGGCCACCACACGGACCTGAACAGTGCATTTTCATCCTCATCTTCATCATCACCACCAGCATCTTCATCATTTTTCAAAGTTACGTGTGTTGTGTTTGTTTAATAAAACAAGCTCAAATGAGCTGAGATCCTCGTCCTCTTAATGATGACGTCATAAAAACGAATATGACGTCATTGTGATGTATCAGGTTTGGAATAAATTATCTGTGCTAATGCCCGGCTTGATTCCCGCAAACAAAATTCAAACAGCTTGCCTAGTTTCGGAGATAATGGTATAGGCGATTTCCATTAGCGGCGATATTATGATATCAACTTTTTTTCTTGGAAGAATTTCCAAAATCGGAGATGGTTACTGCCTGCGCGTGGGCTTTCTGCATATACATGGCAAGTTTCCCGAAGATCCGATGAAAACTCTGGGTTGTGAAACAAAAAATGTCAAAAATTGGAATGAATGAAGTAAAAATTGATATGATGTCATAGTGATGTATCATATGTGCGGTAATTCATCTCTGCTAATGCCCTGTTCGATTTCCGCAAACAGAACTCAAAAAGCTTGCCTAGTTTCGGAGATAATTTTTTAAGCGATTTCCATTAGTGGAGATATTTTGATGTCATAACTTTTTTTCTTGGAGGAATTTTAAAAATCGGAGATGGTTACTGTCTGCGCGGGGTATTTTTACATATATATGCCAATTTTCAGGAAGTTTCGATGAAAACTGTAGGCTGTGAAACAAAATAGTCCACAAGAAGAAGAAGAACAACAACGTGAGTAAGACTTAGAGATCCTCCACGAGGATCTAAAAATTGAAACGGTACATGATGTTGTTCTTGTTGTTTTTCGTTTCGTGGTATGGATAATGGACTTTAAAATGCATTCTTCAATAAATTGGAAACGGCACCTGGTGATGTCATATTTGTATTTGTATCTTTAATGAAACTGCAATCGTGCATTCGTGGTCGAAAATATTTTAATCTTCAAAACTTTCCCCTTTGAACCAGGAACTGCCATGAACCGATGAGGTTATCCCCCTTGTCTCCATTGTAACAATGACAAAACACTCGCAGATTTTTTTCCCCGACACTCGTGGATTTTTCATGGGTCGGGAAATCCCTGGAACATACCCCCCCATTTCCCATTGAAACAATGACCCGAGATTCGCGGTTTCGACTTTCACGGGGTTTTCCTGGAACACATCTCCCACAAATGTTGTGGTCCTGGTGTGTGTGTAATATATATATATATATATATATATATATATATATATATATATATATATATATATATATATATGTATATATATATATATTTATATACAGATATATATACATATACAGATATATATATATATATATACATATACAGTATAAATATATATATATATATATATATATATATATATATATATATATATATATATATATATATATATATATATATATACAGTATATATATATATATATATATATATATATATATATATATATATATATATACAGTATATGTATATATATATTATATATAGATATATGTATGTATATATGTATATATATATATATATATATATATATATATATATATATATATACATATACAGTATATATATATAGTATATATATAATCGGCAGTGTATCAAATACTTGTTCTCCCCACTGTATATATAAAAATTACAGACCTCTACGTGCTTTGTAAGTGGGAAAACCTGCAAAATCGGCAGTGTATCAAATACTTGTTCTCCCAAATATATATATTACATTACAATTAATGTTTATTTATTTATTTATTTTTGCACGATTGACGGTCCGATCTGATCGAAACTTGCCAGGAATATTGCTGGGGACCCGCGGATGTGCCTTTTCGAGGTTTGATATTAATCGGATGAGCGGTTCCCAAGTTACGGCCATTTATCTGTCGAACAATGACAAGACACGGTGCTATGACATCACGAATGATGTCACAAATAATGTTTATTTATTTATTTATTTGCATGATTGACGGTCCAATCTGATTGAAACTTACAGGGAATATTGCTGGGGACCCGCGGATGTGCCTTTTCAAGGTTTGATATTAATCGGATAAGCAGTTCCCAAGTTACGGCCATTTATCTGTCAACCAATGACAAGACATGGTGCTATGACATCACGAATGACGTCACAATTAAAGTTTATGTATTATTATTATTTTTTTGCACGATTGACGTCACAATTCTTCTTCTTCTTCGTTTGGTATGACGTCACAATCGACGCTGGGGACCTGAGTATGTTTCCCAGG
Organism: Eptatretus burgeri; assembly: GCF_056783735.1. NCBI lineage: Eukaryota > Metazoa > Chordata > Myxini > Myxiniformes > Myxinidae > Eptatretus > Eptatretus burgeri. The sequence continues at coordinate 41,105,232 of NC_140964.1, read as the reverse complement.
TGTTTCCCAAGTTATGGCCATTTATGATACGGTTGGTCCGATCTAATTGAAAAAATGCCCTAATGCAGTTGTCGTTTACGAGAGCGAAGGAACGAAGCTGCACATACGGGCCCGCACCTACGGGCCCATACGAGTTTGGACAAAAGATGGCAATTTCAACATGATTTACCATCATTGTTTTGTTTCTAATTTCAAATCTGATTCACAGAAATAAAATAAATATGAAAATATCGGTGGATGAGAGGTGTCTGGTTTGTACTAATTTATGTTAGTACAAGCGAGCAGTGGCAGTGAATATAAAACACACGGATGCACGCACGCACACAAACACTTCTCCTTTAACTTCTCTTGTGGCTATGAGAACCAAACAACATTTTTTTTATAATGACACTCACAGCCCATACAACTCCCACTCCCAAGACCACCCCCAACCCCTCCTCTCAAAGATAATTAATCGAAAATATTATCATTTTAAACTTACCCTGTGCATTGCATTGACAAGGCCCAGATATGACTTTCCCTCACTGACGGGTGTGATCAGGAAGGTCGGTTAGAAGGTGCGGTCCACAGCCAGCCCACAGGCCTTGCATCAGTCCACATCCACAGCAATTTACAGTAATGAAAGCTGTAAGAATGCAGCTTTTTTCGGCAAATTGAGAAATTTCTCCAACTCTTTTGTTGTGCAAAAATACATCCATTTCTCTCACGTACGTTTCCAAGTATTTTTAGGTAACAATCTCTATTATCGCACACGCATGATACATGGAAACATGCTCTAATCAAAAATGCAACAAAGGGGTCATGCGCATGTGCCCCGATCATTTTGGAGCAGATGTCATTCTGAAAGTCCTGTATTATGGGTGAGAGACATGATCGGGGTCGTGATGTATGAACATTTATATGTATATATTTAAATTTTTATGTATAAAAATATATTGTTGTGGTTACCAGATTCGCAAACCACCATTCAGGTCCCTTAGGTGAGGTATCTCGGTAAGTGCATGTGTAGTTAGGCCCAAACCCGTTGTCTAGTGGGAATACATGTCATTTATACGTGCTGCGACTCTTCAGGATAGCCGTTTTTCTTTTACTATCTTTATTTTGGACCAATCGCCATCACCACAACCACAACATCAACCACCAACCACAACCACCGCTTCACCACAACCGCCACGACCTTTACCGTCACAACTCGCCACCATCGCATCACCGTCATCTCGCGCCACTCATGGGCACCGATGCTGGACTCATGCAGAGCGCACGTGGAACAGCGTGTACAAAATCACGGATTTTCTGCTTCAAAAACGGATCCAAAACGACACACGCCCACTTTTTGCCGTCCAATCGGTGAGCGAGGGGCGAATTGGCCCCGCCCCCAGGGCGATCGATATATGCAAATTTGTGGATCAAAAAGCCTTCACGCCCACTTTTTCTCGGGCCAATGGGGAGCGAGTTGAAAGGTCAAAGGGAGGGGGTCAAAGGCGAAGTTACGGGGGGATAAAAGGACGGTGTTCGTCAGACGAAGGAGTCGTAAAAGTCGGAGCGAAAGAGTCAGCAGAACGGAGGCGAAGGAGTCGGAACGAGGCGAAGGAGTCGGAACAGAGAGTCAAGACTTCGCGGGCGGTGGAGCTGCTCGTCGTGTGCGTTGGAGTCGGAACGGAGGGGACGAGCTGTGGAGAGGCGGCGAGTCGGACGAAGGGTGCTCGCGTCGTGCAAGGAGCTGCGCGCCCGAGGGAGGCCGGCAGCGCGACCTGGCCGAGGTGGAGACGCTCGTCGCACATAATAAAGATCCTCTATACCCCGAGCATCAGCAACCCCCCTCCTGTTTCCCCCCGCGCTGAGATAGTGCGACCAAGGGGGCCCCGTTCCCACCCCCTGCCAGGCACTGTCCACGAGGCCCGCGGGTTGCGGGGCCATCGCCGCTCCGCGTCTCATCACCAGACGGGTAGGCCCGACCAGGTCTCGGCCCCAGGCCTACCTCATTCTTGAGGGTATTTCTTTTCCTTGGTTTTGGGTATGTGTTGTCGGCGCCGTCTGTGAAGTAGAATTGTATAAGTGTTGCCGTGTGCTCGGTAGTCGGTATTAGCTCTGCACTGTGTTTTCACTTTTATATTTGCTTTTTGTGTAAATGGAATTGTGTTTTCTTTTTTGTGTGCATTTGGTGGAATTGTATTTGTGTGCTTCCCGTGTGCCGAGAATAAATGTGCTTTATTGTTGAACTGTTCTCCCGCTTCGCTTCGTCTTTTCCCCCATTGAATCCCCATCTTGCTTCACGTAAAGGGTTGGTAGTGGGCTGAATACGCCCGATAATTAATCGAACCGTCGAGGTCGACGATAACACCGCTCGGTTATTCTGATAGAACGGAACGGGTCGCTTAAGTGGCCCGTGTCCGAAGTCGACCTGCGGCGAGGTGCGATCGCCCGGTCTACCCTCCGCGTGGGTACTTAGGTAGTTCGAATTTGGCGAGCAACCCTATCCCACGCGGGGGCTGATTGGCTCGATCGCGGTGAGACCGAAAGGTCCACCCGTGACTGGTTCCCGGCGTTAGTCCGAGAGGGTCACGACTGGATTGTCCGTCCGGTGGGCGACGTGCCGCGATTCGAGTTACGTGGCCGTTCGCACGCCGGCGGGCGCGAAGACCGCAACAATATGTATATGAATACAGTGGCCTGCAAAAGTATTCACCCCTTCCAATAATGCCACAGTTGTATGAATTATGAATTATGTAGACAATTTTTCCAAATGAAATTTTTTATTCATAACTGAAGAGATCAAACAAAACATTGTTATAATTGAAGGATACATGTCAGGAATGCCTGCAAAAAACATGTACAAATCGAAATTCATTGGTTGTAAAAGTATTCAACCCCTGAGGTCAGTACTTGGTGGAAGAACCTTTTCCAGCAATGACTGCCCCGAGTATTTTGGGGTAGGTCTGTACCAGCTTTGCACATCGAAATGGTGAAATCTTTGCCCATTCTTCATGTGAAAATTGCTCTAGTTCTGCCAAGTTTGATGGAGATCGTCGATGGACTGAAATCTTCAAGTCTCGTCATAAATGTTCAATTGGGTTCAAGTCAGGACTTTGACTTGGCCACTCAATAACATTTATTTTCTTCATATTCAGCCACTCCATTGTGGCTTTATCTTTGTGCTTTGGATCATTGTCCTGCTGAAATGTGAATCTCCTACCCAGTTCCAGATTCATGGCTGACTCAAGCAGGTTTACATCAAGGATTCTCTTGTACTCTGCACCGTCCATTGTCCCTTCTAACCTGACAAGTTTGCCATCCCTGCTGATGAAAAGCAGTTCCATAACATGTTGCTGCCATCACCATGCTAGTAGGGTTGGTATTCACAGGGTGAAGTGGAGTATTTGGCTTGCTCCAGACGTAACGCTTTGAATTTAGACGAAAAAGTTCAATTTTTGTCTCCTCTGACCACAAAACATTTCTCCACATGCCTGCAGTATCATGAAGATGTTTTTTTTCTTGCAAACTCTATACGAGCTTTTAGATTCATCTTTTTCAGGAATGGCTTCTTTATTGCCACCTGTCCATAGAGGCGAGCTTTGTGAAGGGAACAGGATATTGTTGATTGATGAACATTGACCCCCATCTTAGACATAGAGCCTTGCAGATCTTTCAAAGTCATTGTTGGATTTACAGTGGCATCCCAAACCAGTTTCTGCTGGCGCAGCAACTGAGTTTAGTTGGGCGACCTGATCTGGGTTGAGTCTGGGTGGTTTGATATGTCTTCTGCTTCTTAATTATGGATTTCACCATACTCAAAGAGATAACGAGTGACTTTGGCAAAGAATTTGAATACGTACTGTATGCAACTGAGAATCTTACGATTTTCTCTCTTTATCTACTAACTCGATCACATTTCATCTGCATTCTTTAGCTTTATCACTTTGGAATATTTTGACAAGACTGTGTATTGAGTTGTATTTGAAAGCATCATGAAATAAGTTCAAGTGGCATCAAAATGTGAAAAATTTGGTCAGAGTGGATTGGGGGGGGGGGGGTGATGAATACTTTTGTAGGCTACTGTGTGCATGTCTGTATTTTCCTGCACTGTTATAAAGTTAATTGTGTCAGAAGTCCCAGGTCGTTAACTGGCACAGGAGTTTTTGTTCTTTTTGTTTTTATCCGCTCATTAGATGACTGGAAGGGCGGTCCCTCCTGTTGTGTCAGCCCTTTTCAGAATCGTGCCCGTGGGTGGCGTTTTCGGCTGTATTAGTATTTCACTCGGGAGCAGAGCCTGATGACCTGCCCACCAAATGGTTGGGGGTTGTCACAGTGATGACAAGGATTAATTGATTTGATTCTGGTGAAAAGCTGGATCTCGGTCCAGATCCGAGAGTTTTTTCAGTGATTCTTCACCATCAAGAGGTAGAGCCAAAATGATATATCTCAAAAAGCAACGGACAGATTCGGATTAATCTTGTGGGATAAGTTATGTAGGTGATAAGGATGAATTGATTCCATTTTGGTAAAGATCCGGATCCAGATACGACAGTTTTTCAATTTTGTTTTAAGGTGATTCTTCACCATTGAGAGATGAGTCCAAAACAATATGTGGCACGATATTTCAAAAGTTGTGGACGGAATATGACAAAAATTTCGGGATAAGTTGGATAGTGAAGGAGAACAAGCTACTTAGATTTTGTTTAAAGTCTGGATGCAGATCCGGCCCATCAGTGGGACGTGGGATATAAAACATAAGCTGTTCACCCTGGTGGAGGTATATGCTCTACCAAGTACTGTGTGTGTGTATGTGTGTGTGTGTGTGTGTGTATATGTGTATGTGTATACAGTAATCCCCCGTTTCTCGTGGGGGTTACGTTCCAAACCTCCCCGCGCTAAGTGAAAATCCGCGATGAATGGACGCCTCCCCAAAATCGACTCATCTGGTCTGGTCGGTTTGGCAGTGATTGGGTTTGAGGTGCCGGAGATCGACTAGTCTCTGCTGGTCGGTTTTGAGGTGCTGGGTATGAGCAATGCTCGTCCAACGGCGGCAAACCTTTTTCCTTCCCGAAGCATATATCGAGCACCTTTACCTTAACCTTCTCCTGGAGCGTCCCAGGACCTTCCTCTGGCGCTTCGGTTCCTTGCCAGAAGCCTCAGAAGGTGCAGGGCGTTTGGGCGGCATCGTGGGGCTTGGAGAAAAAACATAGAAAATATTCGAAGTTCACAAGCAAAACTTTGTCTCGTGCGTTGTGTGACTGGTCGAGCACCACGCGTTATAATTTATTGCTTAAATAATTTATATTTTATATGCTATTACCGGGATGTACCAGGGGAATCCGCAGAAAAAATTAGTTACGTTCCAAGGGAAAACCCACGATGAACCGGGGGCGCAATAGGTGAACCGCGATGAGGCGGGGGTTGACTGTACGTATATGTATGTATATATATATATATATATATATATATATATATATATATATATATATATATGTATATATATATATATATGTATATATATATATATATATATATATATATATATATATATATATATATATATATATATATATATATATATGTTGTTGCGGTTCTCGGAACCGCATGCATTCAACAGATAGTGGTCCCAAGACAGTTATTCGATTAATATACGTGGAGATAGTCCCTTCCCTTTTGTGTAGTGGGACAACAGGGCAGTGCATTGTGAGGATCTCATAGCTAGGTTTGCTTACATCATTCCTTCTTCATTTCATTTCTAACTTCATTCCTACTCTTCTTTTCTGATTATTCCTGAGGTAAATCTGAGCCACGTGTGCCCTCCGCTGTGAGATGGGTCCTCAGCAAAGGCCAAGCAGGCATTACACCCACAACCCAGCGTACAAAACACAACCTGCCAAACGCACGTGCAGCGGTAATTTCCACCCAATGGACAGGAAACACACCCAACACGACGCCCACGCTGCACGGAACACTTACTGAGGAGATGGAAGAAACAGCACCTTAGAAAGGACGGTCAAACACCAGATGAGCATCGACAGCACAGAGCTCCCATCCTCAAGCGATCCCTCAATTGAGGCGAATAATAGTAAAAGGACAACCAAGCCACGTTGGGCGGGATGCGAGTGTGCAAGGCGCAAGTGGTGCGTTCCTTTCAACCCATTTCTGGACTAATTATATCGATCGGGTTTCGCCCCATGCACACGATAGCAGAATCGGGCGAACACGAGCGCTGGCCATGTGCGTAATGGCGGATCTATGCGCACTGTACGGAATGTGCTCGAAGGCAGACCCGTGCGCCGCTTGCGACACTTTGTTATCATACAGGGCGGGGCACGAATGGACACATCTTACTGTCTGTGCATGGGTTCGCCATAACGTCATACCTTCGGTCCTCACTGGTGGCCGCGGACGGCGAGCGTCTTCTTGCCTCTGCGGCCAGCGGGGCTGCGATCGGGCAGAGGCATGTTGTGCAGCTCGGGCCACATGGTGCACATGGAGCAGCTATTGATCAGCGCTAGTCGGAGGCGCCCTGGCAGGCATTAGGGACTAATGCCACCCTCGACTGGTCGTCAGGGCACGGCCCGGGGGTTCTTGCAAGGCAATTCATGATGCGGAGTTCGGTGTGGGCGATTCGTATCATGTCGAGGGGTCAGAGCGAGACATTTTTACGGCTCGGGGTCACCTTTCCGGAAGTGGAATGTTACTGCTTCCGGCAATCAAGGCCGGGCCGCGCGGGGGGCTGGGGCCAATCAGAGCACGCGGTTCGGGTGACGACGCGTCACTTCGGGGTGCCCCCCCAACCCACGCCGCGGGGCCTATAAAGGTCGGGGCGGGGCCGTTCGCTCGCTCTCTGCCCTGTCTCGCCTCCCGCTCAAGCTGGTGTTCGACTCCGCCTACTGTCATCATCACCTCGACTCCGCCTTCTATTGTCATCACCTCGACTCCTCCTCTTCTCCGCCTACACGATGCTGACTACACCCACCCACCTGGTCCCTCCTACCACTCCGCACACTCACTCTGGACTCCCTCCCAACTCAAGCCCCTCCTTCATGCTCACGGTCTCGACGCGAGATGCCCAAAGCAAGAGACAATGCGCCAGCCGTCAGGGGGTGTACCTCACCATTGAGCATTCCCCCCAAATGTATTGGTGGCGTGTTCGGGTACCGCGTATTAATTATACCAAGGTACCGAGAGACCATAGCCTCAACTCCTCTCCTGTCTTGCTTCAAATCCTCTTCATCAGGTTTTCTGTGGCTGTGTGTGTGTGTGTCCTGGTGCCTCTCTATATAAGTACGCCCGCAGAAGATTGTTATTATTTTCAGGTTAGGTTTGAACTGCGTCCACTTTCCTAAGTTGCTTGTTTATTGTCGCACTACACCTTTCTTCCCTATCTCTGCTTGCACACCCCAATAAATCTATTGATTGTACCACATACCCTTCCTCACCTGCTTGATAATAAATCATTATGAGAAATGTTCCCTGCTCGTTTTTGTCTTTTCTTTCATTGGTCCAGCATGGTCCGTATCCTCGTTAAGCCGGGACTTTATTCTCAACGATACGTTCCTCTTAGCCGGTACATCCTTGGCAGTGTCGCTCGGCTGCATCTGATCTGGTAAAATGATCCGGCCTGGTAGAGTGATCCGGTTTGGACAAGGCGTACCGAGGGTGTGTTCCCCTGTAATTAAATTACATGATTAATTAGGTAACCCAGTTAACCCATAGACAGGAGGACCCTAGGTCACGCGGTTGAGATATTGGCGTCCACGGTCGGTTAAGCGACCCGCTGCGTCACGGAATTATCCGTGTAAGATGGCCTACAATTCCGGGGAGTCTGGTGGGAGCCAAGATAGCTTCCCTCCTAGTGGTCTTCTCACCCGACCGCCGGCCCGCAACAATATACCGTGGTGCCCCCAGAATCCGAACGCCCCATTGTTTGAACAAATTGGAATCCGAACAATTTTTTCGAGGAAATTTTGCCCTAAAAACCGAACACATTTTCAAAAACCGAACACAACGTGGCGTTCATGTTTGTTCACGTGCGTCTCCCCCGCCTGTTCGACCCGCATCTTCGCGCTTTGTTCATTCAGTTCGGCGGTGGAAGTACTCGTGAAAGCATCTCTCATGTGTCGATCGCTACTTTACCTCGTGTTTTCACCTTGATTTGTGCATTTTGTTTTTCAATTATCACCCTTGTGCATTCACCATGGCACCCAAGAAGAGTAGTGAAGCAAATAGGAATAAGAGGAAGTCCGTGAGAACGACAATTGAGTTGAAGAAAGAACTTATCGCTAAGCATGAGAGTGGTACGCGTGTGTCTGATCTCGCTGCCATGTTCGAGCTGCTGAAATCGACCGTGTGTAGGATTCTGAAAAACATAGAAGCGATAAAAGCGCGAAAACCCGTCGTGAAGCGAACTCATTCAATGAACCCTCTGACGAATCGGGTTTAACGAACTCAACGTTTTTTTTCGCGAGCACGGTAGTAACGTCATGCTGCGTCACCCAATCGCTTCACCTCTTGATTCTCTCCCGTGGAACCGTGCGGTGAAAACGGCACGTTAGTGTCTCCACAGAGTGTACTGGCATATAAAACACTATTTGGTGCTTCATGGTTAATTGCATACCTCCACCAGGCTGAACAGTTTACATTTTGGATCCCAATGGCCACTGATAGGCCGGAGCTGCATCCAGACCTGATGGAAGAAGTGACAACGCTCCTGCTCATCCCCCCAGGCTTGGAAAAAGATTCATGACCCAGAAAAGGTCATTTACTCATCTTATTTTACCTTAAACATGGGTAATTTCAGTTGAAAGTGTCTTGAAAGTGGGTTTTCTTGGGGTCCAGGAACGGATTAATTCACTTTCCATTATTTCTTCTTGGGAAAATAGTTTTGGAATCCGAACTTTTTGGAATCCGAACAGCCTCTTGGAACGAATTAAATTCGGATTCTGGGGGCACCACTGTATATATATATATATGTGTGTGTACATATACACACAAACATACACAAGCTGGGTCACCCAATCAAGATTGGGTTATTTTGACCTGACCCTGAGTACCTCCAGCACGTATGCAAGATTTGGTGGAGATTGGGCCAGGGGTGTGGAATTGTATAGGAATCAAAGAAAAGGCTTCACAGTGATCAGTGACACACATATACAGGGGTCCTGGTGCTGTTCTAATGTTGTTGGCATTTTGAAGGATTCAAATTTTGTAATTTTTTCTATGTTTTTTGTGGGGGGCTAAAACACCTCCCTACATCCCCTAAGGAATGGGGTCAGGGATCACTTAATATTACCTTTCACATAGTTACAAGAGCTTAAGAATTACAGAGCGATTAAAAAAAAATAAAAATCCCCAAAATCCAACTTTTTCCTTTCAAAATTAAAAAATGTTTTTTTTTTGTTTTTTTTTTTTTACCTAAAACACTCCTCGACACTCATTGTTTAACCTTTGAACGTTTGACAAATAACTGTTTGTCCATCTCTGAGAAAAATAGCGACACAACATACAGTACATGCCCACATACACACACAAACAGCTCTCTTAGAGTATAGAAGATTATATGGAGTAGTAAGCACCCCCGTCTACCGAAGTGGGGCTACTTCTATCAGTCCACTGAACAAAGATGGACTCTTATTGTTCGGGGAGTCAAATAAATGTAAAATTACCAAGGATAGCACTGTAATCACCAATATTGTAATCACTGCTGTGAGAGGTGAGGAAACACGAGATGATGAAAGCGTGTGATAAAGAGGCCGCACAGTAATCACCGATATTGTAATCACCACTGTGGGAGGTGAGAGAACACAGGTGAAGGAAGCATGTGATAAAGACTCCGCACAATCATCACCAATTTGTAATCACCACGATGAGAGGTGAGGGAAGTGTGTGATGAAGATGCCGCACCTTAATCACCAATATTGCAATCACTGCTATGCCGTGACCAATCAACGAGTGAAGGGAAAAAAGGTCACACCCAATTGGTCAGTACCATGACCAATCAACGAGTGAAAGGGGAAAAAAAAAAGGTCACACCCAATTGGTCAGTACCATGACCAATCAACGAGTGAAGGGGAAAAAAAGGTCACACCCAATTGGTCAGTGCCATGACCAATCGACGAGTGACTATTGCTGACCTGATTACAGCCACCAAACCTCTATTTATTATAATAGGTGTGGAGAGGATGCATGCAGCAATAGCTGGTGTGGCATTTGCTTCCTGGTGCCCACTACAGTAATGGTCCTGAGTTCAAGCCTTGGCCGTGCCAACTAATAACACTGGGAGTTGACTCAGTTAGCCATCCTTCTGAGGTCAACAAAATGAGTACCAGCTTTCTGGGGAAAGGTGAACCAGTCGAGTATTCTGTGTCCCTGTGTTGGAGTGGTGACCCATCCAAGATTTTGCCCCCTAGCCAATTAAATTGCGTCGGCAGCCTTGTGCACCCGGCGATGCGAGGGGGATATATACTCTACCCATCCATGGTTAATATCCATTGTGGTTAATTATTTGTGATGGCCTAAAAGGCATGCCTTCTCATGTGATTAACTGAGGTTTTAAAGTATTCAGCATATCTATTCAGAAGGAATCAAATAATCCATTAAACACCTACCATTTCCTGTAAAGGAAGTATTCCCGAACCCAACCCTCTTCTTACATGTTACTGCACTCTCCCCCCCCCTCCCCCTACCTCTTTCTCCTTTATCCTGTTCATTGGTCCCCTTGCTTGTTTCATCCACTTGTTGCCCCACTACCCACTGCCATACACTGTCAGTTTGTTGCCTTTATATCCTATCTTGGCTTGCTCTTCCATTAGCCTATATTTTGTTTACAAAAAAGCACTTGCACTCAAAAGTGGATCATGACTGATGTAGCCCATCGACACATGGAAGGTATTGTGACAAGCACCAGATGTGCTGAAATAAATATTCAAAGGAACACATCTGTTAGCACTTGAGGGAGGTTTCACAAGCTTTGGTTGCTCATGGACTGTCGACAGATTTCCAATCAGTGTGAACAGCGATACAAGGTTCATCTGCCATAATGCATCAAGCAATAACAATGAGGTGCTTATCTGTAAAAAAAAAAAAAGACTGTATGGTTATCCAGGACAAACTACTTTTCATTTACCTTGCTGCGTAGATCCTAAGCAATTGACAGATACACTGGACAAGATGAGCATCATTCTATGGTTTGAACTCCACATTTCAGTTCAGAATTAAGGGAATGTGAATACATGGTCATGTGCATGTGTTTAAGTTGATATTTAGAGTTTAATTGGAGGGAAAATATAAAATAAGTTCAAAGGAGGAGGTGTATGCATAAAGTGGTGTATGAAATATTCAAGAAAAAGAATGTTGAGAGGGCCAAAGATTCACCAATTTTTTCTTTATACAAGTAAATGGTCCTCAATATTGAGTAAGGAGAGAAGAGGGACGCACGCAGTGACACAATGTAATGAAAATTATTTGATGTGACAGACTGAAAAACGAGCACATGAGGGATGTCTGCAGATCAAACCATTCATTCAAAACAGTGAAGGAATTATACCAAGCAGGTGTGTTCAATGAAAAGCTCAAATTGACTTTTTCAGTTAAACCTTTGTTTAGATTCAAACCCAGGCTAGACAGCTCAGAGGTGAGTGTGCATACTGCTCGGTCTGGGCCATCCTAACAGCCCAATTGCAACTTTGGTGGCAAGAAACGTATCGAAAAGAAGTCAGCCTATTAAAAGGTGAGGAATATATATATATTCTTTTATCGAGCACCTTAATTTAGGAAATCTAAATTTGGAAATTATTTTGGATTGAATTGAATGTCGCCCGAGCACATCGTATTTGGAACTGCATGATCAAGTAATGTTGTCACGTCTTAATGACCAGACTTGGTACAACTCTGTTGCCAGAATAGCCAAGCAGCAATTTCAATTGCAATTATCAAGTACAAAATAGCCAAATGACAAATCCTGTGGAGGTGATCGATTCAACAATTATTCATGCAGGAATTGGAAGCAAGCGAGGAACCACAAGGACAATTTATGCAAAAAATAAACTGGATATTTATTACATACAAAGTAAATTCACTAACGACAGGGTCAATTCCTCAAACAATAAAATTCAAAATATATATGCAAAGAATCAAACACAATTTAAATCCACAAGTGAAGGTGATCGTATAAAGTAGCTAGGCTATAAAATATGAATATGGAGAGGTTATTTTACAAATTGTTCAAGATTATAACTTTGATAAACAACACAAACATGGACAACACAAAAAGGAAGGGATTACAATTTCAGGCCTCAGCTTTTCTCATTTAGTATTAAGTTTCCAGGTCTGATCTGGGCACATTGTTCTTGAGGAGAGCTAAGGGAGATTATGAAGGACAGTATCATGAAGGATGGTGACAGTCTTTGTTGAAATGAAATCACAGTTTTGCAGCTCGAAAGATACGCAATGTTTCAACCTCCAGCCAAACTTGCTCACAGCTACAGGGATGTTCACACAGATTGAGAAAATAGGCCACACGGTCACTGCTCTGGACCACTCCACAACCAACCCTGGCCCATAAAAGCTCCTGAATAACCAGGTACCACAACACATGGAAAACAAAACCAACTCCATGTCTTGAGTCCTCTTTAAATGTCTTCCAACACCATGATGTGCAGTCTGGATCACTCAGCTCTCTTTGGCCATCCCAACACTCTGTCGCGCTACTCTGGTGCATGCTCCCGTAACTGACCTGACCTGAACACTATGTCTCGCTGGCCACCACAACTTGTTTTATTTAATTTTGATTGGAACATGAATGGAGTATACCAAAGTGGGAAAAGCTTAAGTGGTGGCTCCACTTCATTATCCATGACAAATATTCCTGCATGATTGAGTGGATTCACCTCCTCATAAAGTTGCAGAATTTCATTAAATCTCATTCAGAACTTACAAAACATGAAGAGCCACATCTAGTCTTGAACATCCTGCTCATTTAGAGCCAAATCTCATAAAGATCCTCCCACACATTGAGAAACAAATCATGTTCAGATCCTCACACCAATTGAGAGGCAAATCTAGTTCAGATCCTCCAACAAATGGAGAGAAAAATTTAGTACATATCCTCCCCATTTGGAATCAAATCTAGATCAAATCCTCCCACATATTGAGAGGCAAATCTAGTTCAGATCCTCCAACAAATGAAGAGACAAATACAGTTCAGATCCTCCAACAAATAGAGAGACAAATCTAGTTCATATCCTCCTACTCATTTGGAGTCAAATCTAGTTCAGATCCTTCCTTACATTGAGAGGCAAATCTAGTTCAGACCCTCGAACAATTGGAGAGACAATTCTCGTTCAGATCCTCCTATACATTGAGGGGCAAATCTAGTTCAGATTCTCCAACAAATTAAGAGACTAATCTAGTTCAGATCCTCCCACCCATTTGGAGTCAAATCTAGTTCAGATCCTCCCACACATTGAGAGACAAAACTAGTTCAGATCCTCCCACACATTGAGAGACAAAACTAGTTCAGATCTTCCCACACATTGAGAAACAAATCTAGTTCAGATCCTCCCACACATTGCGAAACAAAACTAGTTCAAATCCTCCCAACATTGAGAGACAAATCTTGTTCAGATCCTCCCAACATTGAGAGACAAATCTAGTTCAGATCCTCCCAACATTGAAAGACAAATCTAGTTCAGATCCTCCCAACATTTAGAGACAAATCTAGTTCAGATCCTCCCAACATTGAGAGACTAATTAAGTTCAGATCCTCCCAACATTAGAGACAAATCTAGTTCAGATCTTCCCAACATTGAGAGACTAATCTAGTTCAGATCCTCCCAACACATTGAGAGACAAATCTAGTTCAGATCCTCCCAACACATTGAGAGACAAAACTAGTTCAGATCCTCCCAACATTGAGAGACAAAACTAGTTCAGATCCTCCCACACATTGCGAAACAAAACTAGTTCAGATCCTCCCACACATGGCGAAACAAATCTAGTTCAAATCCTCCCAACATTGAGAGACAAATCTAATTCAGATCCTCCCAACACATTGAGAGACAAAACTAGTTAAGATCCTCCCACACATTGCGAAACAAAACTAGTTCAAATCCTCCCAACATTGAGAGATAAATCTAGTTCAGATCCTCCCAACATTGAGAGACCAATCGAGTTCAGATCCTCCCAACATTGAGAGTCAAATATAGTTCTGCTCCTCCCACCCATTTAAAGCCATGTATATATTTCCTGCTTCATCCCACCCATTTAGAGCAGAAACTATTTCTGCTCCTCTCGCCAATTTAGGGCCAAATCCAATTCTGCTCTTCCTGCCAATTTCAAGTCAAATCTATTTTTTCCTCTCCAACCCATTTAGAGCTAAATTTATTTCTGATCCTCCCACCCATTTAGAGCCAAATCTTTTTCTGGTCATCCCACCCATTGAGAGCCAAATTGATTTCTGGTCATCCCACCCATTTAGAGCCAAATTTATTTCTGCTTCTTCCACCAATTTAGAGCCAAGTCTATTTCTTATCCTCCCACCCATTCAGAGATAAATCTATTTCTGATCATCCCACCTATTCAAAGGCAAATCTATTTCTGATCCTCCGACCCATTTCGAGCCAAATCTATTTCTGATCCAACCACCCATTTAGAGTGAAATCTATTTCTGATCCTCCTACCAATTTAGAGCCAAATTTCTGATCCTCCTCAAGCTCATTTAGGAGAAAAGCTGGATAGTTGTGACCTTCATTCCCATTTACAGCTAAATTTAATTCTGATCCTCCCATATATGTTGAGACAAAGCCAGCTTGTTCTGAACTTCCTGCTCATTTGGAGGCAAATTTAGTGCTGATCCTCCCACACATTGAAAGAGAAATCTGGTTCTGATCCTTCCGCCAATTTAGGGGCAAAGCTGGATAGCTTTGAATTTCATTCCCATTGAGAGCCAAATTTTGTTCTGATCCTCCCATAAATTTGAAGGCAAAGCTCGCTCGTTCTGAACTTCCTGTCCCTTTAGAGCCAAATTTAGTACTGATCCTCCTGCCCATTTAGAACCAAACCGATTTCTGATCATTCCACCAATTTAGAGACAAAGCCAGCTCCTAATGAACTTCCTGTCCATTTTGAGACAAATTTAGTTTTGATCCTTTCGTCCATTCAGAGAAAATGCTGGCTTGTTCTGAACTTCCTGCCCATTTGAGCAAAATCTAGATCTGATCCTCCCAATAATTTAGAAACAAAGCCAGCAACTTCTCAACTTCCTGCCCATTTTTAGACAAAGCCAGTTCTGAACTGGCCATTTAAAACCAAATTTAGTTCCAATCCTTCTGAAAATTGAGAGGCAAATCTGGTTTTGAACTGCCTACCCATTTATAGCCAAATTTAGCTCTGATCCTCCCATCCATTGTGAGCCAAATCTAGTTCTGAACCTTGAGCACTGTTCCAGTTCTCGCATACTGTTTGTTCCAAGAAAGGAAGGAATATATATATATATATATATATATATATATATATATATATATATATATATATATATATATATATATATATACATACACATATATGTATTTATATTATATATACATACACATATATGTATTTATATTATATATACATACACATATATGTATATATATATATATATATATATATATATATATATATATGTATCTGCATCCATCCATCGGGACCATACAATGTGCAGAGCGTTGATGCTGACTAAGCAGTCTCTTTGGCTATTGGACACAATCCTGGACGGGTCGCCACTCCGACACAGGATACCAGCAAGTTGGCACTCATTTTGCTGACCTCAGAAGGGTGACAGGCAGAGTCAACCCCACCTGGTATTCAACAAACAAATGGGATTTGAATTCAGGACCCTCAGATCCCAAACCCACCACTCGAGCCATTAAAGCCAACACCAGGCGCGCGCACGCACGCACACAGGCACGCCTACACACATTGTGAGTGATTTGAGGACAAAAAAATACTGGACAGATAGCAATTCTGAAACCTGAGTTAGCAGAGGGTACAGGAACTTTGAATTTAGTCAGGGTTTTGGCAAAAGCTCACCAACTCTTCACGAAGGATACCGTGGGATCTTTAAAATCCAATGCAGCAGATGTGACACCCAGTTTAATGTCTATCCCAGGGATGGTGCACACATTGATAAATCACTTTGCATGAAACAAAAAAAAAAATAGGATGACAGTTTTCACTTGCCTGGGATTCAAACCCAGGTTGGACAACTCATAAGTGAGTGCACATACCCCTGAAACACCCTTCCTTTCCAACCAAGTTTCTCCAGGGCATACATGGTATACCATTTCAGGTTTTACTCCCAAAATCCAGGCTCACTGCTCACCTCCACTTATGCATTCCTCTTTTCCCTCATCTATAGAATGAACTTCTTCAGTCTTTTCAATTTCATTCTTCCTTTCAGGACTGTTAATTATTCATCTCATCAGGTCATCCATCCCACACAGGTTTTCAGCTCCGGTCCCAGTATCTAGAACCTGGTGTTGGCTTCGTGGTTAGGGTGATGGCTTGGGATCTTAGGGTCCTGAGTTCAAGCCCCGTTTCCGATGAATTAACACCAGGGGGTTGACTCAGCCTGTCATCCTTCCGAGCTTGACGAAATGAGGACCAGTGTAGCAGCCAAAAGGCTGCACACGAAGGGAAGGGGTATCGACGGATTCATTAAACCTGGTATTGGTGTAGCGCAGGCATGATGGGCCGAATGCCCTCCTCCTGCACCTTAATTCCTCGTAAATTTCACGAGTTCGTGGATCCCCAAAATCAAGAACAACAGGCTCTGGTCTTCGAACTCCACCTTGTGGCTCCTGTGTCCCCTCTTTGGCATCTCACCAATTGTCCCCTTCGAATCAAAAGGTTCTATTTGACAAATGAACCTTTGGATTATAAGGCGATGCAATATCTCCAAGTGCCACCACACACATACACTCTGGGTCCCCCGCCACACTGTCAATCTCATTCTCTCCAGGACTCCATTTTATCACAGATTTGACCAGAATAGCAACAGGGTGGGCCTGCTTAATGACTGCCAATGGGATAGATCCACTTCACTATCCATGCCTATACGTTTCTTGCTCGAGTGGAATCAAACATGCCAAGCAGCATTATTCTGGGTCAAACGTCGTTCACACTCTCCCACCCACATGATTCTGGTTCAAGCATACACATACACTCCAGCCATACAGTTATCGGATTTGTGCTCATTACTAGTAATGTAATTATACATTCTCAACACTCTCATATGGTTGGTGTAGGAAATGAATTAAAGACAGATAAAGATAGAACTAAGACAATAAAAGTGCATTAATCATTTTAAAACGAATAAACATTCTTGTGTTATATCCTTCAACATAATAGAACCAACGATGCTGCACAGTACCTATAGATCATTACATCATTCATTTAAATCATAAGTTGTATCGAGATGATGCAACCACATGCCTTTTGAGACCACATCTTTGTTGAAGAATGGGTTTTTATGATGAGATTTCTCACCTTCTCTTTGTTGTTGAGGCTGAAGTGTTGCTGGATGTGCAAATCCCTGGCTGATTTGCCCATACACCGGATAAGTGGCTGAAATGTCACACATACAGCGACAAAAAAAAGAAGAAGCAACAAGCAGACAGTTTTCATTTAGGTGGGCAACTTGGAATGGAATACCTCAAGAGTTTCTATGTGGTTCCTGCACCATCAGGACTTGGTAAGTGAGAAACTGAAGCTAGCTGTTGCCTGCTCCTTGCTAAAAGAAGGATAAATTAAAATGTATTTGCACTCTGGCGATTAATAATTAATATTATATATGTATATATATATATTTATATATTATACATGATTTAAAAATGAATATGATTTATATTTAGACATAAACCCACAGAGACACCACCAACATCATCAACAACACAAACTGTCAAATAAATGACAGTGACCACAATTAAATGTCGCATTATTAGTCATGAAAAGTTTTGCTATAGTTATTGCAAGGTCATGCATTGAAAATGTAGTAGAAGTGGGCAAGACTATTGCAAAAGGGGCATAAATGGGACAAAATATGGGACAACAAGATAGCCGTACGATGTTCTGAGAACCAAGCAATTTTAGAGCGTCAGAGAGCAGGCTGTACCTGTGTACGGCTGTATGCTGGTATACGGTGCCTGAAGACAGTCAGCAGCTGGGCTCTGAGCTAAGGAACCAGGTAAGAAGACACGGTATACAGCAGGTTGAGATTATGTAAGGGGTACTATACAAGATGAGTGACGTCACCTTGCATTGGAACCATTTGCCAGATGATGTTTAACTTTCCTTTCAAAAGCCTTTAAAGATATCATTAGTTTTCCATGTATGATCCATAATATGATATGTGTTTGGATATGTATGTTTATGCTTGTGGTGTGTGGGTGTGTGTGCAAAGAAGTGTAAGCATGCGGCAGATGAATGGATGAACGTACGTGACGTTTGTGAGAGAGTTTTTGCACATGTTTTTTTTAGTGTAGAGGCATGCATAGCAAGAGTTGTGGTCACACCTGGGTATGGGTGGATACCGTTGCTGTAGATTGCATCTGGCTGGGTACTAGGCTGTGGTGCGATGGGCGTGAAGCCGTTTATGGTGATGGGCTGTGCAATTGCTGGCACAGTCGGGGCACTTATGCCCGGGGGAGAACTTCCGCCTGTTCGGACAGTAATACTTTGTTTCATGCTGTGCCATGCCATTTCACCAACTATCCAACAACCCACAATACTGGAATGTACCGCTACTGTGCTTTAGAGCAGCACTTAACACGAGATTAGGCCCCGCCTGGATTTGGAATAAGGTTGATTCATGAATGCCTGGCACAAACAGGCCTCAAGAAAACTGATTACCTGAGGTGGGAGGCAATGGGGTCGCTGCCAGGCTGTTGACATTGAGTGCTGACACGTGGTGCATTTGGGCAGCAGAAAAGGCAGAGATGGGTGTAAGGTACCCACTCTGTGTGGCAGCCATGAGTGCGGCCTGATGCTGCACCAGCTGTCAACAGTGGGAATGGGGATGGGGTGGCATGGTGGGAATAGAAAAGAGGTTTGGGGTGGGGGGGGGGTTGAAAAGCAGGGAGATGAGAATAGGTGAGGAGATAAAAGTTAAAAGGTAAAAATGTGTAAATTGAGTGGATGGGTGCTGCATCTGATTAAGATGTGGCCCCTGAGCTTTCATAATCACACTATGTTTCATGCATTAGAATGAGTGTATCCTTCCCTCCCTCATTTTATGGGCTGTACCTCACTGGGCTGACAAAAATCCAAGAGTATGAATTCTGCAACTCGGTGTCATAATTAATTTATCTTTTCTTCTATTTGTGGGAGGTAGACCTTCAACGTAGACCTGCGCTGGCCAACACACGACTATCAAGGCCATAAAATACATACAACATGAGATGTTTTCAAGTCGACAAACGACAAAAGTAGACAGGATGGACAATTCAATCCTGAGCAGGCATGTGGAGTACAACCAAATCGGTTTTAAATACAGAAGTCGAGGCTCATAGAGGAGCAAAACAATACAGGGCAGCAAGTTGACAGACATGCTTAGGAAGACAGGCAAACAAAACCGCACACGTTGCGGTATAAGAATGGGAGCAGCAGAGCGGACGAGCAGTTCACAGGTCAGCAAGAGTGGAAGATTGGGAGTGTTGGGGTGTAGATAGCAGAAAGCCTGACGTGGTAATGGGCAGCAGTCTTTAAAGACTGAGGGGAAGAGCATGAGACAACAGACGCAAGGGGTCTGCTCCACAGACGAGAGGAAGTGGGATGAAGGAATGAAGGTGAGGATTCAGCTTAGACTTAGGAAGGGTAACCAGGTGTGGGTTTCTTGTAGAACGCGTGACCTTGGGGTCTGCAAATGAATTGAAGGGAAGCACAAGTATAGTTGAGGCCGGAAAGTTAGGTGATCGAAAACCGAAAGTCCACCATTCTGCTTGAAATTGGCAGTAAACAGAGTCTGGAACACAGCCTTCTGCCGGGAGGTGCCATTAATTATAAAAAAAAATCTTGGAATTGACTGCTGGGCGGGCAAGATAGCCAGTGAGGTATGTGTACTCGCCTCTAAGTTGTGTAGCCATGGTTTGAATCTTGGCAACTCTAACATTAACTGTCAACCTGGTGTTATGCGAGCAGGGCGAGGCATCAATCTGTGCCGTCCCTCAGATGGACGTTAAACGGTGTGTCCCGTCTGCCAGCATTAGATGGTGGATGTTAAAGATCCCACGGTGTCTTTCATGAAGAGTAGGTGAGATATCACCAGTTCCATGAACAAATTACAAATTCCTGTCTAAACATACTGAGGGAATTGCATCAGCAGCACCGCTATGCCCCTGCAAGAACTGATGCTAACCCGCAGACACGTGCTGCATATGAATGATGACGACGACGACGATTGACTGCTTCCAGGACCAGGAATCAAAATTGGAAGCAGCTGCAGCAGCCCAAAGTGAGGACAATTACTAAATAGTACTTCAGATGAAGGCCGTGTATACCGCAATGAGCTGTGCACAGTTCAGAATGGACTTGCCTCCGCAGAGAATATAGCAAGGCAATCGCCCGCCACCAAGAGGCCAAATTGTCTGCCCAAGATTGTCTGCCCAAGGCAGGTTTCAGCTGATAGCGAGAAAGCTCCAGAAAGTGCACCCTTTCCTTGTGTTTTAGCTACAGATGTAAAAAAAAAAGTTTTTTTTTTGTTAGGAGGAGATCACCAACTCAGTTTGAAATTCACACGTCCCTTTGAAAAATACAAATAGCTGCATAAAATAATTCCTCAATAAAAGGTCATGTATTTGTTAATGTTATAACGTACCGACAGGAAGGATGGAAATATAAACTTTTTTTTAAAATAAGAAAGAATTAAATGATCCTTGAGCTTCACACAGACCACACACGGCTGTTAGAAGGTGACCGTCCACTACAATGCATGGCATGCTCCAGGTCATAGTGCCCCCTGCTGTCGTGCACACAATGCCCATATTTCAAAAATACGACTCGTGTTCCAAAATGTATCGGAGCGGGGTATTCATTGGCACCCGAGAGCTTCAATCTTTGTTCATCATAAAGTTGTATAATGATTACTATAGGCAATTAGTTTTATTAATCCGACATTGGTTGTTGTTTCTGAGTATAATCCAGATGTTTGTTCGATCATTACATACAATTATGGATCTTGTGTTAATGGAACATTGAAAAGTCATCAATGATTTATGTAAAGAAGGCCCCAGCTCCATATAAATCCATAATGCCTGGTGTATATGGTGAAGGTGTGACCTAATATTCTACAGTTTAAAAATGGGGGGGGGGGGCTGACCTTGGACACGAGCCCCTGGTAGACAACCCCAGGTCAGGATGACCAGAATATACGACCGACCGACAAAAAATAGTGCCCAGGTAAAAGCATTAATCACCGTGATTAATGTTGCTAAATGATCTGCAGAAAACTTGGAAATTCTCAAGTTAGCCTTTTTACCATTATCCACGAACACTTAAGCGGGTCCAAGGTCTCAGCAAGATGGGTCCCCTCCACCTCCACCACCAACTGTGAAAATTCAGTCCTCATGTTTGTCAGCAACGGCTGGCATGTTACAAAGTTCTCACACCATTCAACGCAAATCCAGCTGACTGTATCACTAATGTGACAACTGGTGTCATGGCTTCACTCACTGCTGGGATCCTGAATGTTTTTTTGCAATCCATGCAATGGAAGCACAAGGGATCACCGCCACCCAATGGATTACGCACACAACCTGTAACCGGCAAGGTTCTTTATATTTTGGGAAGCCAAGGGAACCCTGCTGACTGACTATATGTCTCACAATGGATGAAATCAACAGGACATTTATTGAGGCACACCAACCAATGTGGGAAGCAACGAGAAACTGACAGTTCAGGTGTTAACCCTTCATTGGAGCAAAAGAAGGTTAACTCCCCAAACTTTTTTTGCTCTAAGTGTTAACAGCGAAAACTTCAGCTTCCCTCTGCTTCCCATGACAGTTAGGATAGTTCACTCAATGTCCTGTTGATTTCATCCATTGTTCTACCTGTCCACCGACGCAGATCTACACTAGCCTTCATGAGCAAGACGAGTTCTTCATTCTGTATGTCTCACCAAACTACAATAATGTGCATCTTACAGTATATCAGCCTGATGCAAATATTGCAACAGACCTTCAAGGACAATTGCTGACGGTGATATGACCAAAGGTGTTCTCTTTCTTCATTGCAATATGCCAGTGAGCAAGGCCTGGTGTTGTACAGACTGCAATTTGTGACTGTGGTTTCAAGCAGATAAATCACCACCATTCAGTCTGGAGTTGCCTGCCAGTGACTTATCTTTTCTGACATTCGAATTCCCATCTGCACGGGGCCAATTCATCGACAATGAGGGACTGACTAAAGCAACTGAGACATGTCTCAAGAAGCAATCTAAAAGCATATATTTTACTTCCATAGACGGTTTGAAGGACAAATGGGGCAAGTGCAATGAAGTTAAGGGATATGGTTGAAAAATACAAAAGTTTGGCACCTCTTGGACTACTATGAGTATCTCATTGCAATAACCTTTTGATTGCCCATTGCAATGTTCATTCTACTTCATTCACTTGTAGTTTTAATAATTCATTCATTTCATATGCAGCTGTGTCTACTGGTTGCATCATTGCTGGGAGCATGGCTGTGCCACTGGTGCGGTGCTCATTGGAGGCGAGAGCAGGAATTTGTAATTTGTTCATGGTGCCGGTGATAGCTCACCTACTCTTTGCTAAGGACACCGGTGGATCTTTAATGTCCATCAACTAATGCTGGCAGATGGGACACCCAGTTTAATGTGCATTCGAGGGACGGCACAGACTTTGATGAATCATCCTGCCAGTGACACACCAGGATGAGAGTTTATACCTGGTTGGGATTCAATCCCAGGATAGAGAGTTCAGAGGTGAGTGCGTATACCTCTCGGCCTCAGGAGTAGTCCATCCTACTAGCCAATAATAATAGTAATAATAGTAATAATAACCATAAAATAATAACTAAGATATTGACAACCACAAAGCGATCACCCAGGGTGAGCCTCCTCCCAACCGGGGGAGGCTTAACCCTGGAAATCACCTGTGACATGCCCTTGGCACTTGAGCCAATGATGGCCTTTTTTTTTTGACCACCATATGACCTTGACCTTCAACATTTAAGAATAGAGTGTAAATTAAGAAAATGTGTCCCCATCAACAATTTAACCATAAAACTCAACATGAAAATTGGAGAAAAACAATTCCAGTTGTGACGAAAAAGGTGTTTTTTGTTAATTAGGTCACAATCCCCAAAAAAGTAGGTCAAGGACACCAATCAAATATGAAGAGCACAACTTCAATGAAGGTCCACGATTATGATGCAGACATCTTGGAAGGCCAAGTGGTCTTTGAGATTCCACATTAGCAAAATTGAGCAATGACAAAAAAACGGTGGTTTTGTTTTCAGACCACAATTTCACCTTGACTGAGTTTTTGTGTTAGACCAGTCACACCTTTAACCGGAGGGGTATGATATAAATGATGAGTAAAGGTGCCTTTCTCGAGGCTATCAAGAGAGGGAAATTTTGTTCCGATCGGACAAAACTCAGTCCATAATTCCAAGGTATGGTGTGAAATGTTAAAATGTCCATAATTGGGTCATGAGTTCAAAATTTGGTCAAGGTCAAAACAAAAGTCAATCCCACATACTTTTTAGCCCCCATTTGACTCAGTCCAAAACGGGGGCTTATGGATTTGGTCTCGATTTTCGTGTCCCTGCGTGCGTCTGTGTCCGCAACCATTTCTCCCACATGTATGTACCGATTTTATCCGTACTTGGCAAAAAGACAACACATGATGGTATACACATTTTCGAGTTCAGATCCAACATGGCCGACTGACGGCTATTTTAGCTATTAAAAAACCCCCGATGTTGAACACGTCCTCAACCACTTCTAGGACATGCATGGTCCGGTTTTGTTCAAACTTGGCACATGTGCAGTACATGATGACGTACATGCGGCCCTCACTTTATCTTGCGATCTGATCAAAGTTGGCTCACTGGGAGACTGGTGGCCATTTTAATCGTACATAAATATGGGCGAGCCCTTTATCTCCATACAGCAAAGTTACTAAAACAACAGGGGCTATGAAATTTTATGTCGTTTCACTTGTTATTCCTGTTATTGATGCAAAATTTCATTCTGAATGTCCTCGGACATTAGCATTAAAAAGGGAGAAAAAGCTACATAGTGGTATAGTACTCCAAGGGGTCGAAGAAACTCAAGGGTACCATTAAAAATTGGGGGTGCTTATTGCAGAAACAAATCCTACAACAGCAATACGCCTCCTCCTATCTACCGGATAGAGGGAGGCTAAATAATAATGTGCTTACTATAATGCAGCTTTCGTGTGTGTATGTGTGTATATGTGTGTGTATTTATGTATACTAGTAAAGGTGCCCGTCTTCGACGGGCGTCACTGGCAACATATGGTAAAAGACAGATAGCATGAATGTATTTTAAACAATATATTATATCATTTTTATCCATTGATTTATGAGGATGTTCAATATCACTGTGAGGATCAAGGCTAGGGCTTGGACTTGGGGGGATGCTTGCAACAGAATTTTCATCAGAGGAGTGGCTTGAGGAGTCTTCATATTCCTTGTTATTATTGGCATCTGCCATCACGATCGAAATCTGACTTGTGAGACAGTTAAAGAAGTACTTTTACGGAGTGGTAGACTCAAGGCTCACTGAAGCACTGAAGGCTCGAAGGCTATTTCTGTCGGTTCAAATTTCAAGGATCAAGCGGCCATTGTTGTTCAATTCAAGTTGGGTTGCCAGATTTTTATGTGCACGTGCTCAATCCCGCACCCACCCGGAAAAGACCGAAGTACACCGTCAGTACTCACCTCCAAACTAAAACGGTGATCATGATTTTGGGTTTAACCGTAACTGACCGGGCGATACTTTGTTGGCAGTTGGTCCGGCTGGGCAGCGGGTATCGGTCGATGGAAATTTCAAAACGGCAACCATGTATAAAAAAGCAAAGAAATACTTTGTACTTAGTTAGAAAGTCATGGTTTTGTGAAGAAACTACGGCACATCGAAAGTGCAAATTCGTCAGGTATGAACTCAACTGTTTTCTCCCCAAATGGAGCGTGATTCTATGAGCCGAACTCATCTTCGTGGTCCTCTAAAAAATGGGAAACATTTTTATTTCTTTTTTTGTGGAAATAATTCCTCCCATTTTGCAAATGGAGTTTTTGAACTGTTTAACTACCATAATGATCAAAACGAATTTTGAGGGGCCTCTTAAGGAAGACAATAATATCATTACTATATATGTCAAACCTTGTTTCATTTCATGCAGTAACAAAAATCTGATGGTGGAACAAAAAAAGGGGCGTGCCGAAATATTAATATAGATATACAGAAATATGTATAATACTGTATATACATATAATATATATATATATATACATATATAATATACATATGTGTATGTATATAAGTATATGTGTGTGCATGTATATGTGTGTGTATGTATGAATATGTGTGTGTATTTATGTATATGTGTATGTATATATGTATATGTGTGTGTTTGTGTGTGCATGTGTATGTGTGTTTCTATGTGTGTGTATGTGTGCATGTACACTACCGGTCAAAAGTTTGAGAAATCCCCATTTTTCCAGTCTTTACTGAAATTTAAACACTTTAATGTTTCAATGTTCTCTGAAATTAAAGCAGAGAACAAATAAACAATTGGAGATAAAAAAGAGAAATCATGGAATCGTTTTGTTGAACAAAATTTAATCTAAATTTTTGACTCATCAAAGTAGCCACCTTTTGCAGATATAACAACCGAACATACTCGTGGCATTCTTTCAACAATGGAAATCAAATATTGTTCGGAAAGTTCTTCCCAACATTGTTGCAGAAGTTCCCACAAATGTGTTGCACTTGAAGGTTGCTTTGCTTTCACCCTTCTGTCCATTTCATCCCAAACCAGCTCAATTGGTTCGAAGTCTGGAGACTGTGCTGGCCATTCCATGATTTGAAGCCTACCGTCTTGTTGTTTTCTTCGATGGTAGTTCTGATGTACACGGGAGGTATGTTTTGGGTCGTTATCTTGCTGTAGGATAAACCCCTGACCAACTAGGCATAGACCAGATGGTATTGCATGGCACTGCAAAATGCTATGGTAGCCCTTTTGGTTCAGGGTGCCAGTCACTCTGTTCAAGTCACCGACTCTGGATCCAGCAAAAGGGCCCCAGATCATCACGCTTCCTCCTCCATGTTTGACAGTTGGTGTCACACACCGAGGAACCATCCTTTCCCCT
>NC_140964.1:41028859-41073859 GCF_056783735.1 Eptatretus burgeri | reverse complement strand
CCAACCCCCCCACCCCCCAAAAATTGTTACCCCCCCCAAAAAAATTTAGAGAAAAAAAATTTTTGTTTGCATTTCTACATGTTTTAAGTGATTTCCAACCCCCCCAAAAATTGTTAGAGAACAAATTTTTTTTTGCATTTCTACATGTTTTAAGTGATTTCCAACCCCCCAAAAAATTGTTTCCCCCCCCCCAAAAAGAAAAGAATTTTTTTTTGCATTTCTACATGTTTTAAGTCATTACCAACCCGCCACACAAATAATTGTTCCAGAAAAAAAAATTTTTGCAACTTTTTTTTCAACAAAATTTAGATTTTTTTTTTTTTTTGCATTTCTACATGTTTTAAGTGATTTCCACCCCCCCCCCCCCAAAAAAAAATGTTGGAGAAAAGAACTATAACTCTCAGCACTGTTGACATCATATTTAATGAATAAGATATAAAGTTCACTTGAGTGACCCAGCAGTATTGGCGGCGGAGGTTTTGCACTCTCCCGAGTGCTCCCCCTCTAGTTGTGTGTGTGTTTATGTATATGTGTGTGTATGTATGTCTGTGTGTGTATGTATTTGTGTGCATGTCTGTAATTGTGTGTGTGTTTATGTATATCTGTGTGTATGTGTGTAATTGTGTGTGTTTATGTATATGTGTGTGTATGTGTGTAATTGTGTGTGTTTATGTATATGTGTGTGTATTTGTGTAATTGTGTGTGTGTGTTTATGTATATGTGTGTGTATGTGTGTAATTGTGTGTGTTTATGTATATGTGTGGATGTGTATGATTGTGTGTGTGTTTATGTATATGTGTGTATGTCTGTAATTGTGTGTGTGTGTTTATGTAAATGTGTGTATGTCTGTAATTTTGTCTGTTTATGTATATGTGTGTGTATGTGTGTATGCGTGTGTATCTGTGTGTGCATGTGTGTGTGTGTGTGCATGTGTATGTGTATCTGTGTGTGTGCGTGTGTATGTATGTGTGTGTGCATGTGTGTGTGTGCGCATGTGTGTGTGTGTGCATGTGTATTAGGGTGTTTCATATTGCAACTTTTTTGCGCTAGTCAAGTTGGCTACCCATCCTAGCTTTCCAATATGGATAGACACCCCACTAGCCGAGCTTTAGAATTTTCCTCCCAAAAATGGCCGCCGGCGGCTATTTTTTCCAAAATGGCGGCCTTTTTCACGTTTTGACACAGAAATCGACTCCTACACCTGCGAAAATACGTTAATGTTACTTGATATGTGTATGTTTGTAGATGATTGTGATTGCTATGTCTGCTCGCAGTCGGGGACTAGACATTAGGCATCCAATATGGCGGAAAAATCCAAAATGGCGTCCAAGATGGCCGATTTTTGGCCACTGGAAAGTTGTTCCCTCCGATGTGGGTTCTAATATGTCTAGTTATAGGTTTTTTGGGTGTGCTGAATTCGTTTTTATGCTCTAAAATGCAGTATATCTGTCACAGAGACGTCTGCGGGGGTCATGCTCTCGCGTTAAGAATTAGTTCTTGCAAGTCCGAAGAAGAATTTTGAATATTCTCGCCCTCATTAATATCAGAAAATAACAATTAAATATTCGAAGGCCAAACATGTATTAATTTAACATGTACAGTATATACACGAATTACTAGTATACTAATGCCATAATGAATGTTCTAATATGAATTCATGTATGCGTGCCTATCAGCCTCAATAACACTGAACAACAAATTTCAAAATTTTTTTTTTACTGGAGATGTGTAAAGTGATTAAGACTAATTTGGGTACGCTGATTTCAAAAATCATAACCGTTTTGCTGTATCACGTCAGGATTTTCAGGAACAGAAATATTCCCATTGCCTAGAAGTCAGGATTTCAATGAAATTTACATATGTCTTTAACATGTCTAATTCGTACAATTGTTGTTAACTTGTGTTATATTTCTTTCTTTCAGATAAAGATGAGTAGGCGTTCCTGTACCAATCATCCTGACAACTTCTGTTATGTCTGTGGTTGGTATACCAAAAAAGATCAACAGCGAAGTATATCTACAGCAGTGAAAATGAAGGCCGCCTACTTTCACTACTTCGGGTGTAAGGTGGGGGACCAAGAACAGAGCTGGGCACCACACATCTGCTGCACAAGCTGTCACACAACCTTGACTCAGCGGTTGGTGGGCAAGCGCGCGAGCATGCCATTTGCGGTGCCCATGATATGGCGTGAGCCGCAGAATCATCATGATGATTGTTATTTCTGCTGCACAAGCATCGCCGGCTTCAACAAGAAGAATAAAGGTCACATCAAGTACGCTGACTGCGTCTCTGCTCGTAAACCTGTGCCTCATGATGACGAGAACCCCGTTCCAACACCTCCAGCTGATCAGAACATAGCTGTAAGCAGTGGTGAAGAGGATGGTGATGATGAACCTTTTGAACCCGACACTCAAGAATCACACCTTCTGAACCAGGGAGACTTAAATGATCTTGTAAGAGATCTCTCGCTGTCAAAGGCGAAGGCAGAGCTGCTTGGATCAAGGCTGCAGCAGTGGAATCTACTTGAACCTAACACCAAGATATCCTTGTTCAGAGCACGTCACAGAGACATGGCTGAGTTCTTTGAGATGGAAGACACGATGACATTCTGCAGTGACATCAACGGTCTGTTGAAAGAACTTGGGTGTGATCACGATCCTGCAGACTGGCGCCTCTTCATCGACTCGGGGAAGAACAGCTTGAAGGCTGTTTTGCTCCACAATGGCAACGAGAAACCATCAGTCCCACTGGCTCACGCGTTCGGCATGACAGAGACCTCTGAGACTATGCGGCAGCTGCTTGATTCCATCAAGTACAATGACTTCAACTGGCACATCTGCGGAGACTTGAAAGTGGTGGCGCTGTTGTTAGGGCTGCAGTCAGGCTACACGAAATACATGTGCTTCCTTTGTCTCTGGGATAGCAGAGACGACAAGAATCACTGGACGAAGAAAGATTGGGAAGAGCGAAAAGAGCATGTACCTGGTCGACACAACGTGAAGCATGTCGCCCTTGTCGACCCAGCCAAGGTTTTCCTTCCACCACTCCACATAAAGCTCGGCTTGATGAAAAGTTTTGTACGGGCAATGGATCTGAATGGGCGTGGGTTTTTATACCTCAAGGAAAAGTTTGGCAACACCTTGTCGGAGGCCAAGATCAAGGCTGGTGTCTTTGTTGGACCGCAAATCCGACAGATTATGAAGGATGAAACTTTTCCGACAACTCTAAACCCCAAAGAGCTGGCAGCGTGGAGGAGCTTCAAAGCTGTGACGGACAACTTCTTGGGGAACGAGCGCACGGACAA
This sequence comes from Eptatretus burgeri, assembly GCF_056783735.1. Lineage (NCBI taxonomy): Eukaryota > Metazoa > Chordata > Myxini > Myxiniformes > Myxinidae > Eptatretus > Eptatretus burgeri. Next base: position 41,070,555 of record NC_140964.1, on the reverse strand, counting down.
CTATGAAGAAATAGTGCAGCAGCTGCTGGAGTCCTTCAGGAAACTTGGCTCCAGGATGTCCCTGAAAATCCATTTCCTACACCAGCACCTGAACTTCTTCCCTGACAACTTGGGAGCAGTCTCGGACGAGCACGGCGAGCGATTCCACCAAGAGATTTCACTCATGGAGACGCGTTACCAAGGGCGGCACAACCCGAACATGATGGGCGATTTCTGCTGGTTCCTGCATCGTGAAACTGACACAGAGCAGCACAAACGCAAAGCCAAATGCCTAAAGCATTTTTAATTACATTCTAGTGGAGTTTTTCTGTAATTTCTATAATTTTGAAGCATTCATGATGAAATAAATGAATAAATGAATTTTTGTAAATTTCATTGAAATCCTGACTTCTAGGCAATGGGAATATTTCTGTTACTGAAAATCCTGACGTGATACAGCAAAACGGTTATGATTTTTGAAATCAGCGTACCCAAATTAGTCTTAATCACTTTACACATCTCCAGTAAAAAATTTTTGTTGTTCAGTGTAATCAATAATATTGGCCATGGCATGGCATACATGGCTGTAGTGACATTTCAAATTAAAATTTCCATAGTTCAAAAACATCAATGTTCACACTTCGCTTCATATAGTTATCTACATTTTCTGAAGAGTGGATTTCGTGTATCCAGAATAATTCTGCCTGTGCCACTCAACCACTTGAAGCAAAGCTTGCCTTTGCTGTTCATCCCTCGTTTTGTCTATAAAATCCGAAATAAACTTAATTCCACGCTCTGCAAGGTCGTTAACTACGTGAACATTGTGCACATAGTTTGCGAATTTTTGGTAACCATCACTTTCTGGCCATGTGCTTGCAGGCTCACACATCCATTCTACATCTAGTACATCATATAGTTCAAGAAGATTGAATAACCGCCACGAGTCGTCATCTATGAAACTGCTGAGACACAGGTCACTACTCTCCTTCTCATCCACGGCCGGAAATTTTGGCTTTCCTGAGCTGAGTTGATCATGAGGTAGTCTAGGTGTCTGATGCAACAGTTTTGTCATCGTTTCTCGCTCATCTGTGGGCACGTTGGAATCGGCAAGAGCGAAAATTAACAATGGCATTAGTATACTAGTAATTCGTGTATATACTGTACATGTTAAATAAATACATGTTTGGCCTTCGAATATTTAATTGTTATTTTCTGATATCAATGAGGGCGAGAATATTCAAAATTCTTCTTCTGACTTGCAAGAACTACTTCTTAACGCCAGAGCATGACCCCTGCAGACGTCTCTGTGACAGATATACTGCATTTTAGAGCATAAAAACGAATTCAGCACACCCAGAAACCCAGAAACGAGACATATTAGAACCCACATCGGAGGAAACAACTTTCCAGTGGCCAAAAATCGGCCATCTTGGACGCCATTTTGGATTTTTCCGCCATATTGGATGCCTCATGTCTAGTCCCCGACTGCTAGCAGACATAGCAATCATAATCATCTACAAACATACACATATCAAGTAACATTAACGTATTTTAGCAGGTGAAGGAGTCGATTTCTGTGTCAAAACGCGAAAAAAGGCCGCCATTTTGGAAAAAATGGCCGCCGGCGGCCATTTTTGGGAGGAAAATTCTAAAAATCGGCCAGTGGGGTTTTTATCCATATTGGAAAGCTACAACCGGTAGCCAACTTGACTAGCGCAAAAAAAGTTGCAATATGAAACACCCTAATGTGTATGTGTCTGTGTGCGTGCATGCGTGTGTGTGTGTGTGTGTGTGTGTGTGTGTGTGTGTGTGTGTGTGTGTGTGTGTGTGTGTGTGTGTGTGTGTGTGTGTGTGTGTGTGTGTGTGTGCATGCGTGTGTCCAAACTTATCCTATCTTATCCAAACTAGCAAGTTGCCTGATTAAAATGGGATTCTAAATGAGGCCGAGTTGGAGCCGGCAAAAAATGCAAATAGCGTGTTCTGTCATCGAGCTAGAAAGCTGGGAGTAACAATTCACATTTGCTACATCTGATACAATTTAAAGGCTCTAATGGCAGTGAGGTGCTCTATTTAAAACTGTTTGTTTGATATACATAGCTTTTTGATGCCTAGCGTCCGTAATAAAAATTTGTATCAGTGTCAAAGCCAATTACCAATTGCAAATTAATTGGAGGAGGATGACTCGGTTGGTAGGGGTATCAGAGAGGAAGGCGGCAGAATAAGCAGAAAGGAACCCGCTCATTGGTGGTGTTATGGTGAGAGTGTCCAGTTTGAGTTTGGGAGATTGGCATGATTCGAACCTCAGTCGTGTCATCCCAAAGACTTGAAAAATGGTATGTGCTGCTTCTGTACTTGATGGTCAGTATACAAAAATAATAGAGCACGGACAAACAACCAAATATTGCAAACAATTCACACGCTTTATGGGTCTAATTGCCTCCTCCTACATTGATGTTCCTTGTAAGGGAACTCATATTATTATTATTATTAGTATTAGTTTCTGGGATTGAAACACTAATGAAGGTATATGATTGGTCAATGGTGTAGCATATCTGTTAAAAGACATCATTTGACCAAAATTACTGACACAGTAAGAAAGCATGCAGGGTTACTCATTAACAACCATTTGTTTTCTAGTATGGTGTTTGTCTCTGACAACAACCTCTGTATATAAACTGTCACTAGCACTCTGTATTAAATTGTTGGTAGACATCATGTATAACATTTCACGATTCTACATTTCAAAGTTCTTGTATCAGCAATTGTTTTTCAATTATTTGGCCTTCCTTTCCTACTTTCAACACTGGCATGATCTGTTGCCTTCAATTTTCTCAGGGTGATCCCCTCGGTTGACTTGGGAAGGCCTAACTATAATAAAAATGTAGTCTCTGCCTCCTCTTTGTTCATGTGCAACACAAGGCTGCAGGTAGCATTATTGGCTGAGGGCACAGCTGTACCACTGATGCAATGCCCTTACACCAGTACACTGGTACTCATTTCACCAACATAGGAAGCATGACAGGCTGAATCAACCCCACCTGGTGTTAATTCAACAGCCAACAGAAGCTCAAGCTTTGGACTCGAAGATCCCAAGCCAGCCACCCTAACCACAAAGCCAACACCAGGCTAGTCTCTGCCTTTAAGAACGATTCAACATTGAAGGTCAGTCAGCTCTTTATCTGTTATCATCCTGATTACAACCGGAGTTTCAATACCTGCTACACATCGTCATAAAGCACATCCTGCTTTGCAGTGTGCGGAAATACAGGATGTTCCGCATTAAATGCCATTATTTATTAATGGCGTACAAGCTATTAAAGGCACAAACATAAAACTGGTATCACGATGCACAGGAAAGTCCAAAGCTGATTTCCGTTCCACTTTTTTGTCCACAGGTGGCGCATTGAGATGGAAAATAAGGTGGACAACAAGCTCACTGTGAAGCAGAAAATCAAACTTAAGTGGTTCATTGAAATGAAGTCGGTAGTGACAGAGAAGAGGGAATTCAGAATGGAGTTCAATCACCTCATGGGTCACAAACCAAGCCCATTCATCAGTTTGTTCAACAATTTTGGGGGGAAAAAAGCAATGTGAGTGGACTAAGGAAAACATAGTCGTCGGCAGTCTGTACACATCAATGAAACACTGCAGGATATTCGTCGTAGGGTAACCTGACGGTCTATGTCTGCACCGTCTGTCAATAGAGGTGTGAAATAAACAACAACCTTGAAAATCGAAATCAAAAGGATTTAAACATTTGACAAGGTCATCTCAAACTGTCTTCCTGCAATCATTGGATGAAGGCCTTGCCTGGCTAGCGACAAGCCCGGACCGTAATCCATTCGACTTCTCCTTTGGAAACCAGACTCAGTGGTCTAATGGACGGAGCATCCACTCTGAGTCTGGGAGGTCAGTGGTTTGAACCCTCAGTGAATCAGACCAAAGGCTTTAATAATGGTACGCACTGCTACCGTACATCGTATTCAGCATTTTAAAAGATAGAGCACAGAAAAACAACCATAGGTTGGCAACTATTGCGCAGGATCGATGGGCAAAATGGCCGCATCCTGCATTGAAGTGTGTCATAAGGGAACATATATTTATGGAGGTTCTTTCAGGAACAAGTCAACAGGATGGACCCTAGGAATGTAGACGACCTGAAAACAGGCCATCGCACATGGTCAACCAACAACCCCCTTCTGGTGAAACTACCTAATCCTGGATCACTGCTCACCTCCACTTATTTGTTCCTCTTTTCTCCTACCTGTGAAACCAACTTCCACTTGCCTTTAATCTTATTCTTCCCTCCAGGTCTTGAAGACAGCTGTTCACCACCATCTCAGAATTTCCCCAACTTAAAACCATGATATTTTCTACCCTCGCTAACACACCGCCCTCCCTCCTCCTCTTTCCCCCTCGCTCCACCCCAGCCAAACCCTACTCCTTCCAAATTTCCAGTTTTTCCATCTTGAGAATTCCTTTCTGTATCCATATTGTCCTTTCCTGTCCTCCATTTCTCCCCCACCCATTGTTTGTCAAAGTCTCCCTCTATCTTGTCCTTCAACTCCAACTTCACTGTTGGTGTTCCCGCTTCATCTCTCTCTCCACCTGCTTTTGTACTGTTACACCGTTATCCATTCAATGTACCAGCTATTCCAAGAGTCTTGACTTTATATACAAAAATAAAACAGCGATCTGGGATTGTACGTGTCATTTTGGCCGAGACACTTGGTGAAAATGTTAAGGACATGTTCAAACGGACACGTGCGATGTTTCATCAGAATGGTCATCATACTGAAAATATCCTGACACGACACAAAACATTATACTTTCTTCTGTAACAAAAATGCCACTGTTATGTTTGTGTGATCTACACTACAAGAGATATGTTTTTCTGTCTGATTGTGTGTGTGTGTGTCGCCATTTTTTGTCAGAGATCACTAAATGGATATTCGTCGCACTTACATCGGTTCATCAGTGAGTGCCGGGGAGTGTTTTTGGCAACAACAAAAAAAAACCTTTTGCATTTTGTTTTTTTCTTTCAATCACTCTATAGTGATGAAGCCTTTGAAGCTACGTGAAAGTTAATATTAAATGATTCCCACCCCCATTCCTTGGTGGGTGCAGGGAAGTGTTTTCAGCCACCACAAAAAAAATTCAAAAAAAGCAAAATTTGATTTCTTCAAAATGCCAACAGGATGAGCACAGAACCGGGGAATGCCAGGTACCAGGAATGCCAGGAATGTCATCATATCTACGAATCGTTGGATACATTGCACTGCTTATATGATGCCAGCTAGTAGATGCCAGTGTTCGTGACTTTATTTAATTTCTGCACATGCAATAACCTCAAGCATTTCTTAAACTGAGCAGATTTAGAAAATTTAAACACCAGAATTGATCTTCTTTCATAATATGACCCATCACTTTGGCATCGATAGATACAAATAAAATATTAACATTTCGTTTTTAAAAGTTTCTTCAACCACTTAGTTGGAATGCTTGCTTGAGTGGTTATGCCACGCAGGAGAGTGCGCTTCAAGCTTCGATGGTGATATGGTGGCTCGGTTCTCTGTGGTAATATCTCTGGGGTTAGGAATGCAAAATAAATTAGATGATTACAATGAGTAAAAAATGTTTTCAGTTGTTGCAAAGCAACGAATCTATCCCTCTCTCACCCACCTCTATCCCTCTCTCACCCACCTCTATCCCTCTCTCACCCACCTCTATCCCTCTCTCGCCCACCTCTATCCCTCTCTCACCCACCTCTATCCCTCTCTCACCCACCTCTATCCCTCTCTCACCCACCTCTATCCCTCTCTCACCCACCTCTATCCCTCTCTCACCCACCTCTATCCCTCTCTCACCCACCTCTATCCCTCTCTCCCCCCCCTCTCTCCCTCTCTCACCCACCTCTATCCCTCTCTCACCCACCTCTATCCCTCTCTCACCCACCTCTATCCCTCTCTCACCCACCTCTATCCCTCTCTCACCCAACTCTATCCCTCTCTCACCCACCTCTATCCCTCTCTCACCCACCTCTATCCCTCTCTCACCCACCTCTATCTCTCTCACCCACCTCTATCTCTCTCACCAACCTCTATCTCTCTCACCCACCTCTATCCCCTCTCTCACCCACCTCTACCCCCTCTCTCACACCTCTACCCCTCTCTCACACCTCTACCCCCTCTCTCACGCCTCTACATCTCTCACCCACACCTCTCCCAATCTCACCCCTCTCTCTCTCTCTCCTACTCTACTTCCTTTTCCACCCCTCTTCCTCTCACTCTCTTCCACCCCTGTCCCTCTCTCTTCCACCCATCTCTCTCGATTCCACCCCTCCCACTCCACCCCAATCCCTCTCTCTCTCACCCCTATCCCTCTCTCTCCTACCCCTATACCTCGCTCACCCACCTCTATCCCTCTCTCACCCACCCATATCCCTCTCTCTCCAACCACTCTCCCTCTCTCTCCCACCCCTCTCTCGATTCCACCCTGCTCCCTCCCACACCCGTCTCCCTCCACCCTAATCCCTCTCCCTCCCCACACCATCACTCTCTCTCCCACCCCTATCCCCCTCTCTCTCTCCCACCCCTATCCCTCTCTCTCTCTCTCCCACCCCTATCCCTCTCTCTCCCACCCCTACCCTCTCTCTCCCACCCCTATCCCTCTCTCTCTCTCCCACTCCAATCCCTCTCTCTTCCACCTCGATCCCTCTCTCTCTCTCCCACCTCGATCCCTCTCTCTCTCTCCCACCTCGATCCCTCTCTCTCTCTCCCACCTCGATCCCTCTCTCTCTCTCCCACCTCTATCCCCCCTCTCTCTCTCCCACCTCTATCCCTCTCTCTCTCCCAACTCTATCCCCCTCTCTCTCTCCCACCTCTATCCCTCTCTCACACTCTCTCCCTCTCTCCCACCCCTCTCAGACTCTACCACCCCTCTCCCTCTCTCCAACCCCTCTCCCTCTCTTCCACCCCTCTGCCTCTCTTCCACCCCTCCACCTCTCTCACCCGACTCCCTCCCTCTGTTAAGGGGACTGTTAAGGACTGATGGTTTCGTTTTGAATTTATAATGGCTTCCCCAAAATGTAGCATATATGAATCAGATTCAGTGAGACCAGAGGGGTGCAAAGGTTGCTGCATGTGCGAGCAAGCATGCATGCAGGTAGGCATTTACCAGGTAGAGAGAATAAGTTTTAAATGCTCCTGTCTGGTTTTATAGAGAACCTGGCGGTTAAAAAGAAAATGTTGCTGTTTGGGTACATTTTATTGCCCTTCCCTTCTCCCCCCCCCTCATGCTGCCACCCCCTCCCCTTGTGCTGCCTTCCCTTTCCCTCCCCCCACACCACCTTCCCTTCCCCTCACACTGCCTTCCCTCCCCCTTCCCTCACCCTTACCTCCTCCAAAACCCCCTCCCCTCTCCACCCACCTTGGACATCTCTTGGCGGTCTCTGCATGCTGTATTAATGTGCTGTTTTTACCGTACCAATTTTGTTCAATCCCATACCAACCCCTCCCCCCTTTCCACAAGTCCCACTACCAAAGGCAAGTCAAGAACCCCTCCCCTCATGCTTACCTCCTCCCAAACAGCCTCCTCCTCCTCTCTCCCCCATCCACCTTACTCCCACCCCTCCCAGAGCGTATTACGTTTGGTGAAGCGTCGCTCTCCCCACACCCTTCCTCACTCTCCCCCCCCCTTCGCTAGCTCCCCCGTTCTTCAACCCCTCCTGGCTCCCTAACCAACCCTTTCCCCCTCCCCATCTCCAATACCTCTATCCCCCCTCCTGCCCTCGCTCTCGATCTCTCTCTCCCCTTCCATCCTCTTTCCCTCACCTCCCTTATCTACCCCGCCCCTCCCTCCTCCCCCCCCCATAATATCACCATCAGCAAAGCGACGGGTTGTATTTGCGAGCATTTAATAAAAATTACCCCCGTGTGGGGGTGACGGTCATCTCTATAATGTTTTTTACCATCATAATCGATGAACCGTTGCCAGATATCTCCTAAAATGACATACTAGATAGGTTTTGAAAATGGCGACTTTCACAACTTTCGTGACCTCGTGACCTTGACCCTGACCTCGAATCCGGGAAAAAATATGTCGTTGGGTATCACTGGCAACGGTTCATCGATACAAATATCATCGACCTCTACCCACCTACCAAATTTCATCAAGATCGGAAGTAAAAAGTTTTCTTTGTACCGGGAGGTGTTTTTGACCATCTTCCAGGTTACGTGGCGGCCAAACGGGACGGAAATTCAAAAATCTGTCCGGTTAGATACAAGATAATATTTTTTACTATCATAATCAATAAACAGTTGCCGAATATCTTGTAGAATGGCAGACGAGATAGGTTTTGAAAATGGCGATTTTTATAACTTACGTAACCTCGTGACCTTGACCCTGACCCTGACCCCGGACAAACGTTATATCGTTGTGCAACACTCATCGACCTCTTCCCACATACTAAGTTTCATCAAGATCGGAAAGAAAAATTGTTGACGGACGGACGTACGGACATTTGGTCCGGCTTTATTAGGTCATCTCGGTAGAGATGACCTAAAAATGTGTAAAGTCGCGGCGTTTCATCTGGAACAGCCTGTGTTTTACATGTCGATTCAGGTTTGGAATGTTCATTTCACGCTTTATTGTGCTGTTCCAATACATTTGGTAACGTCGTGTACATGTAATATGAAAGCTCAACATGAACATACATCTACCGGTACCGGTACCGCTACATATGAGATAAGAATATTGATTTTGCTGTCGGAGATAAGGTCGGAGACGGAGACATTAAAACGAATCCGACCGACCGACCGATCATCTGTCCATGTACTTTTGTGTGTGCGATATTTCAAAAACCGTTCAAGATTTAGCTTTCGTATTACACAGATCTATTCCTCATACTACCCAAAAGGCAGGGGATCAACTGTATCAGCTCCTTGTTTATCATGGAATGTCATTACTATTAGATAATATTATGTACAGCATTAGAGGATATTGTACTGAGTAAATATTAAAATGATATATAAGTTTTAAAGACTTTTTAAAAATTATTATTATGATGATGTTGCTGTTGTATGATGATGATGTACAGTACTGTGCAAAGGTATAAGGCCACTTTGGAAATAAGCATTTTTATTGTCACACTGGCATATTTTAATAAATCAAAGGGTTATAATGATCATGGTTTTTTAAAAGAAACAAAAATTATTTGTATTTTACAATATTAATACATGAAAATAAAATATTTGATGTGATGACCACCTTTTTCAATGCAAAGCAGCAGATTTCCATCTTGAAATGCTTTCCTGCAATTTCTGGAGAATTTCTATTGGGAGGTTGTTTCATGCATTCTGCAATGTTTCCAGAATTACATCTGCCACCGAAGGTGGACAGAGGTTATGTTTTTGTTACCACCGTCTGTTTGTCTGTCTGTGAGCATGATATCTCAAATAGTTATGGACGGATTCGGACAAAATTTGGTGGACAGCTTGGGTGTGTGACAAGGAAGAATTGATTCGATTTCGGTGAAGATCCGGATCCGGATCTGGATTAGAGAATTAATTTTTTTCTTTTTAAAGTGATTCTTCACCATTGAGAGATAGGGCCAAAAGCGATATACAGTATAGCATGATATTTCAAAAAGTTGTGGATTATGACAATACTTGGTGGATGAGTTGTGTAGGTGACAAGAACAAGTCAATTAGATTTTGGTTAAGGTCCAGGTGCAGGTGCAGATCTGGCCGATCAGTGGGATACAAAACGTAAACTGTTCAGCCTGACGGAATTATGCACTCCACCAAGTGCTGTTCAAATTTGTCTTTTGATCATTGTTGTTTTTCCTTTTTCTTCCTGTCTTAATAATCCAAGTCTGATACCACCACGTTTTCTTCACGAATCTGTCATTTCACTGTTGCAGGTAATATAAACTCACGCTGTGCCCAAGATATCAAACTCGACGAGGCTCAAAATAAATGTTTTACACCAAGAAGGCAATACTCAGAGAGAAATATCCTGCAAAACAGGTATTTCTAGATGTCGCATTCAAGCAACAATAGAGAATCATCATGAAATCAGAGACAATAAAGACATAAAACGGATTTGAAGGCCAAAGAAACTCAGCAAAACAGATGAGCAATACTTAAAAGATAAATTCCTTGAGAAACAAGGAGAGAAAAAAAAAGACATAGAATGTCATAGTCTCTGTGGTTTTAGTAATCTGGTTGTACAGAGTTTAAGGGCGAGCCAATAGTTACAAGATTTATGTGTGTGCGCAACTTACTTGAGTGATCATGTGACACTGAGGATTGCGTACAATTGGGTTATTAGGTCATGAATATTAATGACGTGGGTCACAGTTACATTGTGCAAGATAGTTGGTCATGTGACATGCATGATGTTTTCGATTGGGAATGCAAATTTTGCACAAAAGGGATTCAATGTTGACACATTTTGGGGGAGAGTCGGCCAGCTGCCAGTCGGCCATCTTGGATCTGATCTCATGACATGCATAGGTATGCAATCATTCGTCATCTGTGTGCCAAGTTTGAACAAGATCAGTAAATGCCTGTCCAAGAAATGGTTGAGGATGTGTTCAATGCTCAGCTTTTTTTTTCTACAACTAAAATGGCCGCCAGTCTACCAGACGGCCATCTTTGATCAGATTGAAAAATAAAGGGAGGCGCACGTGTATTCCATGATGTGCAGTGCTTGTGCCAAGTTTGAACAAAATCAGACAATGCATGTCTGAGAAATGGTTGTGGGGGCAGGTTAAATAACAAAGTGGCCGTCTGTTGGCCATCTTGGATCTGATCTCAAAAAGAAATGACGTACATATGTAAGACATCATTCATTATCTGTGTGCCAAGTTTGAATAATATCAGTAAATGCATGTCCGAGAAATGGTTGTGGGGACAGGTTAAGTAACAAAGTGGCCGTCTGTTGGCCATCTTGGATCTGATCTCAAAAATAAATGACGTACATGTGTAAGGCATGATTCATTATCTGTGCGCCAAGTTTGAATATCATTGGTAAATGCATGTCCGAGAAATTGTTAAGGATGTGTACGACATCGGGTTTTTTTTACCACTAAAATGGCCGCCAGTCAGCCATCTTTGATCGCATCGCGAAACAAAATGATGTTCATATGTATACCATCACGTGTTGTCTTTGTGCCAAGTAAGAATAAAATTGGTCCATACATGCCCAAGATATGGTTGCAGACACATGCACACACACACAGCCACCAAAATCGAGACCAAATCCATAAGCCCCTGTTCTTGACCAAGTCCAGCGGGGGCTAAAAAGTACTGAATTCACACAAGAACTGGCACAGGCAGTGGACTCATCAGTGGACTCATCTACTGTGAGAAGGTCTCTTCTCAAAAGTGGTCTCCATGGGCGAGTTGCTGTCAAAAAGCATTTTCTACGTAAAGGTAACAAAGCCAAAAAATTAAAATATGCCAAAGAACATCAGAGTTGGAATGCTAATGAGTAGGGAAAGGTACTTTGAAGTGATGAGTCAAAGTTTTTGTCACAAAGAGAAGGCAATATGTCAGGAGGAGGATTGGTGAGAAGTATAAGGATATGTGTCTACAGCCTCCTGTGAAGAATGATGGAAGCTCTGTTCGGGTTTGGGGATGTATTTCTGCTGCTGTGTTGGTGACTTGGTGAGAATTGAAGGAACGATGAATACTGACAAGTACAAGCAGATCCGAATACACCATAGCATCTCGTCGGAATGGACGATAATTGGTGACAACTTTGATTTCAAGCACGACAATGACCCCAAACTGGAAATGTTGTTGAAACATGTTTACAAAGAAAAGCAGTCATAAACTCTACAACTATTAAAATAGCCCCTTAATGTCCTAACCTGATCATCATAGAAGCTATCTGTGATTATTTGGACGAAAGGAAAAATAGGACCGCACGTCTTGAAGCTCACCTGGATCAGGAGCAAGTCACAACCCCCCCCCCCCCACTCCCACAGACCCCCCATGACCCTGATTTTGTTTTTTTTTATTCCATGAAAAAACTTTGGTACATCATGGGTGATGAAGGTTGTGGTCAAGTTTCATCGAATTTGTGTGTGTAGTTTCGGAGAAGAAAACAAACACCTATTTGGGGGTCACCCCCCCATAGACCCCTTTAATCAGTGCAGATTTTGATGCAGTCAACATAATTCGGTACATCACAGGTGATGAAGGTTGTGGTCAAGTTTTATCAAAAATCGCGTCTTTCGTTCAAGCGATAATGACTGAAGTATTTACGAACTGACTGATTGGCTGACTCACTCACTGACTCACCTCTGGCACTGCCCAAATGCATAAGCTCACTGGACTAAAGTCCAGGTGAGCTAAAAATGAAAAACAACCAAAATCAAAAGAAGAATTATGGGAAACATTGGGGGGAGAGCGAGGAAGGGGGAGGAAGTGGGGAGAGCGATGCCTCACCAAACGTTGCTATACTGCGGGAGGGAGGGTGTGAGGAAAGTGAGAGAGAGAGAAAAGAGGAGAGGGAGAGTGAAAAAAAAAGACAGAAAGGTGAGTGGTGGAGGTGGGGTTAGTAAAAAGAATGATATGTTATGCTAAATGACCGAACACACGCACACAAAAAAACTCTTGTCAGAACAGCTGTACACACGACGACACAACAGAGTTTGTAAAGTAATCCACTGGCATATCTGCAAAAATTTTAACATCCCAGTTCCAGAAAATTTGTGGGAACATGACCCAAAAGTAATCACTGAAAACTTGGAAGTACCTACCGCTCACGTATGACCTCATAATCCCATCGAGCGTGAATATTGAAAACAAAGCGCTGCGACCAGATATCATACGTGGGTATAAAAAAAGAGAAGAAGGCATTGCTGATTGAGGTGTTAATTAATGCCATTGATTTTGGACTAAACAATGCAGAAATCAAGAAAATGACCAAATACCAAAACCTCAAGGATGAAGTGAAAAGATCCTGGAAGCTGAAGAATGCCAAAGTTGTACCAGTGATCGCTGGAGCTACAGGAATGATGACAAAGAACCTCAGAGATATTAAACATAGGTGCACTACTCCTCAGCGCTCACCTGGTAGCGGCTGGATAAGATAACCAGGCAACCACTGGTAGGCATAGATGACCCACAAAATATATAACGGAGAAGAAAGTAAATACTATTATGTTTGTGGGGTAGATGGAGGAATTTCATATAGGACTGTATAGATAGGATTGTATGGAGGAGCTTGGTCCGTGGACGTGTAGGAGACATCTTGATGTGAATTAAGTCGGGAAACTGTGAGCTTTAGTGTTATGCGTCACCACACGGGGGGGCAGTGCCGTGTTGAATTAGGTAGGGTTTAAGGATAAGTTCTCCCAGTACGTGAGTGCCCCCTATGACCTTTTCCTATGTTTTTGTATTTCAATACCGGCGATAAAAACGGGATCACATCCTTAAACCAACAACTGAGCTGCACGTCCAAACAGGCAGAAAACACCGCCTCCAAAAATGACAGCTCATAAACAATGCCCCCTGAGTGGATAATTGATGGGCGTGATGTCAGGGAGGAGGAAAAAGTTAGGTTTGGAGCAGGAGACGAAGGAGGATGGCACAGGTGGGAGTGAGGATCATGGTTAAGAGAGAGAGCCTGTGGAAGGAGAGTGAGGGCAGTCAGAGTCTCGTGTGGGGGACAAGGAGTCGAGATGAAGGCTTGGAGCAGGACAGAAGTGAGAGAGGCAGGATCGGCTTGGTTGAAAGATAAAAGCATTATGGCTGGCTTCCCCTCGAAGTGGTGAAGAAGACTGCACAATTCTTGTGTTCATGCTGAGACGCATGGTGGAGCAAGACGCTGGCCATTGAGTGTTAGGCTGGATTGTGTGAGACCAGCCTCGAAGCCTTGTGTTGTGCCATCGGGGAAAGAGACAGTGCAATTTTGCATAGTAGCGGCGTCAGCGAGGGCGATCGACGAAAGAAGTTGCACAGCAGTTTCTGAGCCCTGATGTTCAGTATCACCACCCGAATTGCCTCCTGTAAGTTTGCCCACTCAGACAGCGGCTGTGCGCCATTTTGGGTGCATTTTCCCATGCAGGATGACGCGGTTCGACCCCAAAGATCATAAAAGATGACTTCTGGAGCCGAAGCTAAGGGTCGGAAGAAAGGGAGGATTTTTCTTTGATTTATCTGTTCCCTTGTTTGTATTTAGGTCTGTGTGGAGGTGCCTCAAAATTAGATTTACAGTAGTATTCCCTCACGTTCCGTTTCGATTATTACCCTTTGAATCATCACCATTGTAAATATTTGATTTATTTTCATTAAACCCCAGATTTATTTAAGTTGCTTGTGTCTGTCTATCTGTCGTGGGTTTGAGATAAACCCCCTTGTGGCGTGTGCTATCCTCCTGGTGAAGCGCCTTGCTGTTTATTTCCCGCACGCGCCATAATCTCAAAGAATCTCGGCTGGAAGCCTCCAAGGGAGAACTGTTTGGCTATCCATCCAGGTAGGGTTAACCCCACTGGACACGACAATACCCATGGATTTTTTGTTTAATACCATGAATAAACTTTAGTACATCATAGGTGGTGAAGATCGTGGTCAAGTTTCATTGGAATTGTATGGAAATTTTGGAAAATTTGGAATTTTGGAAAAGAAAGCAAATACATATTTTGGTGGGCAAAATCCCCTTACCCTTAAATCTCCTTAGAGCCTGATTTTGCTGATGTCATGAACAAACTTTGGTATGTTATGGGTGTTGAAGGTTGTAGTGAAGTTTCATTTGAATTGTGTATCTTTTCTGAGAAGAAAGAAAATACCTTTTTGGGGGGTGGGGGAGGGTGTTTCCCCCCTCCCCCCCATAAACTCCCTCTGTAGACCCCTTCAGACTCCGTTTTTTGTTTTTTAATGCCATCACGAGTGATGAAGGTTGCGGTCAAATTTCATTGAAATTGTATGTGTAGTTTCTGAGAAGAAGTTGCAACTATTTGTGGACGGATGGACGGACAGACAATGCACCATCCCATAAGCTCCCAGGAACTATACCTGAGCTAAAAAAAACATCCCTGAGAATATTATTATAAAGGAACTACAGTTGGAAGCTGTCTGGGGCTCAGTGACGATCCTGAAGAGAGCCCTCGGCACAAAAAAAGGAGAACAGAAAGCCTCACATCTTGGTCCATGAATCGTGACCCCTTACCGAAATGAAGGTGGATACTTTGAGCCAGCCCTGGGAGGACTCCATTTCACATTATGAAACTCACATATGTCGATACCAATCAAGGACACACACACACACACACACACACACACACACACACACACACACACACACACACACACACACACACACACACACACACACACACACACACACACAGACCTGGTAGGTCTCTGTTTCACCTCCTGATGAAACCCACCCACATGTGGAGATTGCAGGCAACAACAGCAACTCCCACAAATGTTTACACGCGCGCGCACGCACGCACGCACGCACGCACGCACGCACACACGCACACACACACACACACACACACACACACACACACACACACACACACACACACTGAGATCTGGGGGGGGGAGCATTCAAAACCAAAAGTTCATACATGCAGCAATCTTTGTACCACACGAGTCGGCTCCAAATCTGATTCGTACATGCTACAGTCCTCTCAACAGGGTTGAAAAATGTGGGACCAGGGGGAGGGTTGGGAGAGAGAGATAGAGGCGTAGAGAGAGGGAGAGAGAGAGGGGAGGCGGAGAGGGGAGGGATCACAAAGAGGGATCGGGGTTGGAGAGAGTGGTAGGGTTGGGAGGGAGAGGGGTGAGTGATTCCAGCAGATGTGACGCAGTTTATCGTCCATCCGAGAGATGATATACACAGTTATGAATCACCCAGCCCGTGAAACACTGGGATGACAGTTTATAGCTGGGTTGGGATTCGAATCCAGGCGACACAGAGTGAGCATGCGTACCTATCGGCTTTCCTGCCGTGATGTGGCGATTCCTTACTTCAGAACTGAAAAGATGTTTTTTCCTCATTGTGATCATACAATTTTTTTTTTGCCTTCCTCCCTCCATTGTAGAACCACGGTATTGCAATTGAATGTTGAAGAACGTGTCAAGTGGCTTTACCAAGTAATGCACGAAACGTTTGAAGAAATTTTTAAAAGGGAAACATTTAATTTACATGTGTATTTATCTCTGCCAGCCTGGTGTTGGCTTAGTGGTTAGGGTGGTGGCTTGGGATCGAAGGGTCCTGAGTTCAAGCCCCGTTGGCTGCTGAATTAACACCAGGGGGTTGACTCAGCCTGTCATCCTTCAGAGGTCGTCGAAATGAGTGCCAGTGTACTGGTCCCGGTGTATGCCCCGGTTAGAATAGGTGTACCATATCCCTGTGTGTCGTAAGAGGCGACCAGGGTTGGCGTCAGGAAGGGCATCCGGCCATAAAACATTGCCTCAAGAAAAAGCCAAAACCCCTGCACAGCAGGGAAAAATGGCTGTAAAAACGGTCATTTATATATATATATATATGTATTTATCTCTGCCGAAGTGATGGGTCGTATAACGTCGTCAAAATGGGAAACGTCGTGGAAAATAAAATTTCACATTTTCAGTGAGGCAGCTACCGCCTGTTGCAGGACAAAACGTGCCCAATGCAGGCGAGTATCCCCGATCATTGTTCAAGTCAATCTATATACAGTATTCAGTGACAGTGCGAATATTGTAGAGTGTTGGCTTAAGCACTCCAATGAAATTGTTGATATGCAATTGGCAATCAGCGACCGTCATATTAAACATACACCTCCCGGAGATGCCCGAAATGTCAAATATGTCTGATTGGACAAATGAACACTTTTCTAGGAGTCGGAACTGGTTGTAAGTTCCATTCTGGAGCTTAAATCTTGTAATTCTGCTTAGTTTAAGAGAAACTCGCGGTGATCACATGTGCGGAAATTAAATAAAGCAACGAACGCTGACGCCTCCTGGCGTTTATAAGCATTGCAATGTCCCCAGCGATTCGTAGCTATGATGACCAGGCATTCGATAATATGAGTGAGGAAAGTGAAACAAAAAAAAAACTTTAGCATTAAGAAATCGTTGCAGCCTATTCCAAGTTAAGGCAAGGTTGAGTAGGCCAAAAAAAATGGTGGCTTTAGACCCCAGGGAGGATTCAGATTCAGGAAATGCCTTAAGACCCCAGACAGCGAGGTGGCTGAGGATCTCCTGATGAAGGATATAATTAAATAAGGCCGTTAATTATCTTCAAAAGAGGTGTTCTAATGAACCCAAACACACAATTTTCACTCTTCCATTCCCTAGGAGTTTTTTGAGTATGCCTGCAAAGTTTCAGGCTGTGAGGTTTTATTATTTTGGATTTACAGAGGACGCACACACACACACACACACACACACACACACACACACACACACACACACACACACACACACACACACACACACACACACACACACACACACACACACACACACATTGACATTTATTAGTGTAGATATATCGTTTTTGGCCCAATCTCTCAATTGTGAAGAATAACTTTAAAAGTTAAAATAATCTGGTATCTGGATCCGGATTCGCATCTTCACCAAAATCGAATCAATTTGTCCTTTGTCACGCACCCAACCTTGTCCACCAAGTTTCACCTGAAACCATCCACAACTTTTTGCGATAGCCTGCTACATATCTGTTTAGCCCGAGCTCTTTAAAGAATTACTTTAAAAAAATTCTAGTATCCGGATCCACACCATCACCAAAATTTTATCAATTCGGCCTCGTCACACACCCAACCTACCCAGCAAATTTTATCTAAATCCGTGCACAACTTTTTGAGATATCCCGCACACAAACAGACAGGGATGAAAACACAACCTCCTTCCACCTTCGGTGGTGGAGGTTATTTTGTAAAATACAATTCATTTTTGTTTCTTTCATAAAACGTGATCATAACAACACCTTGTATTTATTAAAATATGCCAATGTGACAACACACATGTTTATTTTCAAGGTGGCCTCAAACTTTTGCAAAATACTGTGTGTTGATGATGATTATGGTGGTGGTGGTAATGGTGATGGTCGTGGTAGTGGTGGTGATGATGGTGTTATTGGTTATGGTGGTGGTGGTTGTGGTGGTGGCAATGGTGCTGGTGGTGGTGTTGCAAAAATAATAAAATAAATATAAATTATAATTTATACATTGAGGACTTCGATAGTCCACTTCTGCAATCCGAGTTCATCTCAAAATATAATTACTCACCATTTGACTGTCGGTGTAAATCCAGTTGGCTCACTAATGCCCTTCAAGCAGAATGTGATATGGGTGTTCCACGTGATCTGGTCTGCAGGTAGTGTTAGTTACACGTTGTTGTCGACTTTTAGTGCCCTTATGACAATTTAATGGCACTAAAATGCCATTGCTGCCTAAATCTCGCAAAGTGAACGAAATAAATTTATAGTGTACCATTGGCTATTCAAGTATAATCAAGAAAGAATCAATAAAGGCAGAAAGTATAGCAATGGCTTTGTGATCAATCCACAAAGGTAAAGGTCTAAATGCAGACATGGAACCAAAACACAGACATGAAATGCCATTTCAATACTACAGAGAAAGAGGGAATGAGATGGCTGATAGACTGGTGGGCAATCAAACTCATATATATATATATATATATATATATATATATATATATATATATATATATATATATATATATATATATATATATTTTTTTTTTTCATAACGAAAGACAAGCTTGCGGTTAGTGACGATTGAATGGAGGTCTGATGTTTTAATGATCCTAACATTAATGTTCATTCGGGACAAGGTGTGAAATTATGGGTAAAATTACTCCGTAATTGAAAAAGTTGATAACGTAAACATTATGCTCGAGTCTGGGGAGGAAAAAAAAAAAGAAAGAAAGAAAAAGAAGAGTTGAACAGTAAATTGCAGAAACTTAATAATTAATATGATAATGAACCAGAGCGATCGAGGAAGAGTGGAAATTAATCTTACATCCGACGGAACAGAAAGGCAAAAATTATTCCCCGTGTAAATTCTTGGAAAGCCTTTTGAGGTGAATGAACAGACGGTGTATGAAAAATAATCCGCAGAGCTGCATTGTTTGAGTCCAAATTAATAAACCTGAAATTGAGGGGATACAAACGCAATAATTACAACTCTATAAATGAAAATCTTCAGTGTGCCCACAATATAATTAAATTTCATACCATTGGGGAGAAACAGGGAAAAAAAAAATAATCCAAGTTTTCCACTTGTTCAATGCAACGTAATGTATATCGAGTTCAATCAGCTTTGAAAATTTCCGTTCGGGTGTGCAAATACTGCCACCCAGAATGCAAATCACAGTACGTCAAGTATTGCTGCGAATGCAGTCTTCTTCTTTCGTATGCAGCACAAGGCTGCGGGGTAGCATCATTGACTCAGGGCATGGCTGTGCCGCTGATGCGATGCCCTCCGTAGGTTAGGGTAGGAATTTGAAATTTGTTCAGTCGTGCTGGCGATAGCTTGCCTACTCTTCAAAAAGGACACCGTGGGATCTTTAAAGTTCACCAATTAATGTCTGCAGATGGGACGGCGACTGCAGTTAATGCGAGTTAAACTGGATTACGTCAAATGTGAATTAAATGGCAGTAACTTAACTTAATTTCAAGGTTTTGGTAATGCCATCTAAGGGTCATGAAGGAGCCTGTACATATAAAGGGTGTTCCTAAAATATCTTTCCTATGTTTAATGTAAATAACAAAACTCAGACGTATAAGCATACAGTTTGTACCGTATTGTAGCCCAACTCATATAATTCTTATTTGGACCATTTTCCTTCAAGCTCCCTGATCAAATCAGGTTGAGATAATGTCATGAGGAATAAATATCTACAACATGAAAGCTAAAAGTTCAACGGTTTTTGAAATATCGCGTACACAAGCCAAGTTACCGAAATGGTTGCCATGGCAACAGAATTCAGCCAATCACCGCCGTGATCTAATCGGGTTGAGATCATGTCATGAGAAATCTATATCTGCAATACGAAAGCTAAATGTTCAACAGTTTTTGAGATATCGCGTACACAAAAGTACAAGGACAGATATAATCGGTCGGTCAGACGGAGCTCATTTTAACGCTCATTTTCAATGCTGAAGATCTAGTTGAACTGTATCCACTGCACTTCCCTCACCCATACAATCAAAAAATGCTTCATACAACTGCAATACATTTGTTTCACTTGAACTCCTTCAGGAAATCCATGCTGACCACCTTAAGTTACTTTAAAATTTATCGAAATGGTTCCCAATCACATCCCTAATTCATATCTCCAACACCTTTCCCACAATTGAAGTCAAGCAAACAGGTCTTTAGTACCCCAGTTATTCTCTGGTTCCTTTATTAAATAATGGTGTTACATTCGCTTCTTCCCACTCCCTCAGGTGCCTGTCCTGACTCCAATAAGCTGTTAAAGATATCGGTTAACATCCCACTAATCTGCTCTTCCATCTCCCTCAATACTCTGATGCATATTTTTCTGGCCATAAAGCTTTAGCTTCTCTTGGCTTTAAGCTGCTTCTTAACTTCCTCCACTCCGATCTGGAACTCCTCTAAAAGCCCTTGTTCGCCCCTCGATGGATTATCTCAGCCACTGGTAATTCCCCTGATTTGTGTAACTACTGAAGAAAAATAAAAATTTACAAACACTGCCAACTCACTTTCATCGCTAATCAATCTCCCTGTGATATCCCACAATGGGCCTACACTTATCTTAACCTGTTTTTTACCCATTATATGTACTCAAAAATGCCTAGATACCAATCTCATTATAATGGAGCAAACGTATATGGTTATGTATGTTTGTATGTATGTATGTATGTATGTATGTATGTATATTTGTGACCAAAACGTTTTATTCTTCAAATTTTCTTTTAAAAATTCCACCATGTTGTTTATATACATTGCCTTCAGAAAATATTTACACCCCTTGACTTTTTCACATTTTGTTGTGTTACAGCCTGAATTTAAAATGGATTAAATTTTTTTTTTTGTCACGGATCTTCACAAAATACCCCACCAATATAATAACAAAGTGAAAACATGTTTTTAGAAATTTTTTCAAATCAATGAAAAATGAAGAACTGAAATGTCTTCCGTCAATAAGTATTCATACATTTCTAAATGGTACTTCTCAAGGGTAATTCTAAAGGGTTCTAAAGGGTAATTTTAATGGGTTTAGCTTGTTTCTAGGCTTTGCCTATTTCATATTCAAAATGCTAAACTGAACCACTTCCTTCGGACACAGGTGTGATTTTTTTCAATCAGACAAAATATTGAATCCAGGTGGTGCATGGGCAACAGAGTGGGTGCCACGACGCTGGTCTGTTTTGATCTTCCCGATATATATTTTTTTCTTTTCTGTGAAGACGTGTTTGTTGCCACTAAAGGTGCACATGTGGAGGTGTACTGAAGAACACAAGAAACTGTATGAATTATGTGACAAAATGCAAAAAATCCGCATCTTGTATCTCTTTTGGTTTGGTTGTAATTTAATTTTTAAACCGGAACAAGACTTTGTGGACAGCCTGTCCTTTGTTCATGAGCTGAAATCTATGTTCATATAATCCATTTACCAATCAAATATTTTGAATAAATCAATAAGCTGTTGCACTCCTTTTACTCTCTTCTTTTCTTTAAATGGCAGGTGCATACAACACCTCAAGACATTCCATATATTGAACGTCCCATTTTTGGGCTCTTTCGACCAGTGCAAGAATAAAAGCCTCCTTTTTTTCTATCGTGGTATTTTTTTACCACGAGCTTCTGCTCATTATGTTTAATACTCTGGGCCATATTCTTCTCATACTCCCTTTTGTTTGTCTTTTCTAGTTATTTTCTCAATGGCCTCTGTTTACTCATATTACATGCCAATCAAAAACATTAGCAAATATCATGTGACAAAAAAACTTTAAGATTATGTAAGACTTTAAGATTATGATTATGTAAGACTTTAAGATTATGTAAGATGTAATTATTTAAGATTATGTAAAAACTTTAAGATTATTAAGATAAAAAACTTTAACTTTATGTAATAATAAGTCTGTTGATTTCATATCACAAGTGGGTCGGTGGTGTCTCTGTTGTTTTACCACCTCTTCTTCGATATTTCACCCTCTGCTCTCTCAGTCCTCCAGCTCTCCTCAGCAATTCCAGGATGCATGCATTGTTCCAGTAACCTTCTCCCCTGGTTAACCTTCCAAAATCCAGGCTGACTGTACACCTCGACCCCTTTGTTCCTCGCTTCTCCCATCACGGGAACTTCCCACTCTTCATTATAGCGCTTCAAGCAGACAATGCAGTGCCACCTCATGTTATTCTCCATCCTGACTCATGATCTTTATTACCACCACTAACCCTTCCTAATCCAACCTTGCTGATTTCAGTGTTTCCTCCTCTCCTCTCGTTCTTCCTTTCCTGTTCGTTTATTTCCTTACTGGTTGTACCCAATTGTTGCCCCACTTCCCCCACTCTCAATTTATCCTTGCTCTTCCACGAGGCTGGTTCTTGTGGATAATTTTTTTTATAGGTGACAATGAAAAACTTAACAAAGTGTCAGGGATTTGAACTTGGGGTCACAGCATCATGAGTGAATTAAGTTTTTCAAGCAAAACTGAAATTTTTTTTTTAAACTATCATTCGATACAATTATATATTCCAAAAACCTTCATTAGAGTTATAAGCCATAAAGTCAAAACACAAATTCAAGTTTACAGCCGAATTAACAACTTATTATTGGAGCATATGCTACCTTCAAGCTTTCTGATGGCTGCATGGCAGGCATCTTTTTAATACAAGGAGTAAGACTCATAATGGAGCTACCACTCACACATCTCACACACACATAGACATACAGACCAGACAAACACAGCCACTGAGCTTGGGGGAAGTGCTGTCACTTCCTGGGATACTCTGGATACCAGCAACATCACAACAATGGAGGTGCCTTTCACACCACACTCAGCGGGGAATTTCCTCCTCCCCATAGAAGCCAACCTATGCTCTATCCTTTTAAATGCTGAACACCAAGCAAGGAAGCAGCACATACCATTCTTTAAAGTCTTTGGTATGATCAGCTGGGGTTTGAGCCAACGACTTCCCAGAGTCAGAGCAGACACTCTAACTATTAAACCACAGAGTCTGGTAATATGATAATCTATTAAATAATATTGCATTTCATACAGGTTGATGTCCAAATTTATGTTACAAATGTGTCCATTGTGACCTCATTCACTCGCAGCGTAAACAAATAGCCAATAGGAGGCACTGCATGGTGGATAAAGCTGTTCTTCATCGAGAGTGTGAAGTTGTTTTTCTCTTTTGTGAGCAAGTCCGAATACATTACCACCCAGATACTATAAAGCACACCTATTTGCCTCATCATGCATCTGACTGTTAATGAAAGAAATGGTTACCTCTCAACAAAGGATCACATAAGCAATATGGCGTAGCAACTAGCAGGAAGATTAGCCTGTATAAACGTTGTCGGAGAGATCAGCAGTCACAAAGGACTGCTGAAGAAAGAAACACTCACTGCCTGTGTGTAGGCTCCATATGCGCCAAACTGCAGTACCATAGGGTTGAATATCCCAAGCTGACCGGCCATTTGCTGCATCCTCCTTAATGTTCGCTCCTTGTCTGTGTCTGCAAATTTCACCACCAAGCTGGAAGAAGCACCCTGTAGGACAGTGGGGTACAGGGTTCAAAATTTTGATAGCTTAGCATTCTAATTCAATGTCACCAGTAAGCGAGCCTGAGCTTTCATACCTAAACTCATGGCAAAGGTGGAGTTAGCATGACTGGTCGCATGGTCATATGGACATAAATAGTTAAACCACAGCCAGTAATCTGATCCAATGTGTTGTGTCATTCTTCGATAGGAAAATAGGTGCTGCCAAAACAGTTTCTTGATCACAAGGATTGCGCTCCATCGCTTTCCCGTTGGAAGTCCAGGTTGGGTATTGACTGGTGTACCAGCACACATGTACATCCTCTTTCTCAAAGGCACTGTGAGATTTTTTTAATGCACAGAAACAAATGTTACCATGGGATCTTCAATGTTCACAAACAACTGCTCGCCAATGGGACAGCTGAAGTGAGCATCTCTATATATGATGAAATTCCCTGCCTGGACAGTACCACTCCATAAAGTCCAATCTAATTCCATGAGGAGTTAAACCCAGATCAAGCAGTAATGTAAACGTTATCGAAGCTTAATGGCTTCTGCTGATGAAATATTTAACAATGTCCTTCTCAAAATCAGGTAATGAGACATTGGCCTCCAGATCAAACATCCGTCAGACCCCATTCATCTCTTGTCCGTGAACAATGGTAGATCTCCAATAATAATGTAATGAAAATTTTTGTACCTGCTCAAAGCACACTCTCATCATCATAGAAATGTCATTGCCAGTATTATTGCTGGACAACCATTTTCATTATCTGACCTACATCAGGATAATATACTGTTATCTTTTTCTCATTACCATCAAATATAATGATACGGGCAGGTGTTTAACAATCACAACAGGTCTGCGAGCAGTAAGTGATGAATCCAGGCCCTGCAGTTACACAGACAGTGTTAAGATCTTGTAAGTCAACCTGGCTAACTCTGTGCTTACAAAGATCTCACCGCTGTAGCATAAGTGGTACAGAGTGCAGGACTTAGTCTATGACTGTCGACCATAGCCTTAAATAGTGGAATATTATTCTTTCTCACCGAGATCGAATCATGAACAGGTCTGAGCTCATCCGTAACACTTTCGTGAAGTATGTAACCTGGTGCTGCTCGCAGGGTGTGAATAAACATCAACCAACAGCTTGATAGAGTACTGCTCTCCCCTCTGGGCTGACTCCCCTGTCTCACAGCTTTCTCACCTAGATGAAGCCAAGTCCTTCAAGATCATTGGAATCTCCAACTTTGAAGCTGATTATATGGGCCTCCCACTTTCCGATCACAGATAGGTCGGTGGTCTCTCTGTCTTCTACTACCTCCTTTCTGGTCTTGCACCCTCTGCTCTTTCCATGCTCCCCCCCCCAGGCTTCTTCTATAAGGTGCATATGGTCCACCATCAACCCCCTTCTGGTGAAACACCAAAAATCCAGAATCACTGCTCACCTCCACTCATTTGTTCCTCTTTTATCCCACCTGTGGAACCACCTTCCACATTCTCTCCAATCTCATTCTTCCCTTCAGGTTTGTAAGACGGCTGTTCACCACCATCTCAGATTGTTCCCAATCCAAAACCATGATCTCTTCTATCCTCCTTAAGCCCCCCTCACCCCCAAGCCAACCTCCTTCCAAATTTCCAGTTTTCCCCCCTGCGTCCTTTCCTTCCCTCCATTCCTCCCTCAAGCCATTGTTTATCCAAGTCTTCCTACATTGTCCTTCAACTCTGTTGTTCGTGTCCCCACCCCCTCTCTCTACTATTCCTTTTGTTCTGTTGCATCCTGATCCGTTCAGTGTTCCAGCTATTCCATGAGCCTTGACTGTATACAAAGAAACCCAGGCATACTGGTTACATTTTTATTCCTTAATCCCCGAAAAAATATATTATAATGCGATTAACTTTAGTAATTACTTCCGCCATCTGCGATGGACGGAGGTTATATTTTCACCCCTGTCTGTCTGTTTGTGTGCAGGATATCTCAAAAAGTTGTGTATGGATTCGGATGAAATTTGGTGGGTAGGTTGGGTGTGTTACGCGGACGAATCGATTGCAATTCGGTGAAGATCCGGCTACGGATTCAAATACTATATTTTTAAAAAAGTGATTCTTCATCATTGTGAGATAGGGGCATAACAGATATTTAGTGTGATATCTCAAAAAGTTGTGTATGGATTCGGATGAAATTTGGTGGGTAGGTTGGGTGTGTTACGCGGACGAATCGATTGCAATTCGGTGAAGATCCGGCTACAGATTCAAATACTAGATTTTTTTAAAAAGTGATTCTTCATCATTGTGAGATAGGGGCATAACAGATATTTAGTGTGATATCTCAAAAGGTTGTGGACGAGTTGTGACAAAACTTGGTGGATGAGAGTTCATTCGGCGACAAGAATGAGCCGATTAAATTTTGGTTCAGGTCCGAATCCAAATTTGTCCTATCAGTGGGACACAAAACGTAAACTAATCAAACTAGCGTAGGCATGCGCTCCACCGAGTGCTCGTCTAGTATATTTACTGGTTTGCATTTGGGAATGCGCCAAGTTAATGGAGACAAAATTAAAGAAGATGAAACTTTACCAAAGCAAATTATTTGCATCATATCTCATGTATCAGAAGCTCAAGCTGTGTGTGACCTGAGGCTTTCTGAAAAAAAAGAGTCCCTGTTCGAGATCTCGCAAATTTGAAATGTTGTCATTGTCATGTCATGCTCTGTAAAGTCACTAACCTTCCCCTGTTGTGAATTGCGGCAAAAAAACAAGGCTGTCAAAAGCTTGCTCATCCATCGGTCAGTTATCAACCTTAGATGTGGAGACAAAATTAATGTTGGTCTTGTTCGAGCCAACTTCTCTCCTCGTGTAATACACAGTGTGCTGCATTGTACAATGTCATTATGTTCGTTAAAGGATCATGTTAAGCTAGCTGTCTTGCTCGTGTATGCAGTCGCAGGTTAATAGGCATAGCGACTGCATGTGAGGGCCAAATTTCCTGCCCTCTTCCTCGAGCTCGTGTGCATTATCATTGTCATTATAATTATTCTTTAGCTGGTGCTACGTGTCCAAAATTAGGTTGTAGTTTCTGGAAAAAAAAAAAGTTTTTTTGTACAAGAGCAGCACTACATCAGACTTTTACTGATGTGTTACCCATTCAGAATTGTAATTAACTGAAGAGTTTTATTTCTAAGGGCCAATTGCCTTTTACTTGTGGAATTTCAATGCAAATTGATGGTTCGGAGTGCATTGTGATTTCAAATGTAGAGATTTCGCACAGTGACATTTTGATAACAACAGGCTTGGAGTTGCAGCAGCTTTGTTTCCATCTCCAAGGTGACACCGCAAGATTAAATGGGACTTTGAGGTAAAGCACATCATCGACCAATCACTGCTGAACCAAACATATGATCTGTAACAATGACATCACCCTTACTAATGGGATCATGAATCAAAAATACTCTGTTGCAGGCCTGCTTGAGTGTAACCACTTGTGTTTGTTCAGATATCAGCCAAAACACTTAATGGACAAGTAAGTTATTTTACATGTAAGACTTGTTTTAGTAGCTGCAATGCCTCATATGTAAAACTGCAATTCGTGATGAATGTCTATGAGTTTATCTGTTCAACTGTATTTGCTGGTTGTATCTGTATCTGTACATACATATATATCTATATGTATATATAAATAAATATATATGGATATATATGTAAACATATATGTATATATATCTTCTTCTTCTTCCTCTTTCGGCTTGCTCCCGTTAGGGGTCGCCACAGCGGATCAACCGTCTCCATTTCGCTCTATCCTCCACATCTTCCGTTGACACTCCAACCACCCGCATGTCCGCCCTCACCGCATCCATGAACCTCTTATTTGGCCTTCCGCTTCTCCTCCTGCCTGGCAGCTCCATCTTCAACATCCTTCTCCCGATATACTCCGCTTCCCTCCTGTGCACATGTCCAAACCATCTCAATCTCGCCTCTCTCACTTTGTCTCCAAACCGTCCTACCTGCGCTGTCTCTCTAATACACTCATTTCTTATCCTGTCCATCCTCGTCACTCCCAACGAGAATCGCAGCATCTTTAACTCTGCCACCTCCAGCTCCGCTTCCTGTCTTTTTGTTAGCGCCACCGCCTCCAAACCATACAACATAGCTGGTCTCACTACCGTCTTATATACTTTCCCCTTCACTCTTGCAGCTACCCTTCTGTCACAAATCACTGCTGCAACTCTTCTCCACCCACTCCATCCTGCCTGCACTCTCTTTTTCACTTATCTCCCACACTCTCCGTTACTTTGGACAGTTGATCCCAAGTATTTAAACCAATCCACCTTCCCCACCTCAACTCCTTGCAACCGCACCATACCACCACCCTCCCTCTCATTTACGCACATGTACTCCGTCTTACTCCTACTGACTAACATTCCCCTTCTCTCCAGTGCGTACCTCCACCTCTCAAGGCTCGATTCAGCCTGCTCCCTACTCTCCCTACAGATCATGATGTCATCCGCGAACATCATAGTCCATGGAGACTCCAGTCTGATCTCATCCGTCAACCTGTCCATCACCATTGCAAACAGGAAAGGGCTCAGAGTCGATCCTTGGTGCAATCCCACTTTAACCTTAAACCGGTCCGTCATTCCTACCGCACACCTCACCGCTGTCACACTGTCCTCATACATATCCTGCACGATCCTCACATACTTCTCCAACACTCCCGACTTCCTCATACAATACCACAACTCCTCTCTTGGCACCCGATCATAAGCTTTCTCTAAATCCACAAACACACAATGTAACTCCTTCTGGCCTTCCCTATACTTCTCCATCAACATTCTCAAAGCAAACATCGCATCAGTGGTGCTCTTTCCTGGCATAAACCCATATTGCTGCTCACAGATCGTCACCTCTCTTCTCAACCGAGCTTCCACTACTCTTTCCCACAACTTCATGGTGTGGCTTAACAACTTTATCCCTCTGTAATTTCCACAGCTCTGCACATCACCCTTATTCTTGAAAATCGGAACCAGTACACTTAATCTCCACTCCTCCGGCATCCTCTCACTTTCCAAGACTTTATTAAACAATCTGGTTAACAACCCCACTGCCATCTCTCCTAAGCACTTCCATGCCTCCACTGGTATACCATCTGGGCCAACCACCTTTCCACTTTTCATCTTCTTCATAGCAGTCCTCACTTCATCCTTACTGATCCATCCCACTTCCAGATTCACTATCTCCACCTCTTCCAACCTTCTCTCTCTCTCATTTTCTTCATTCATCAGCTCCTCAAAGTACTCCATCCACCTTCTCAACACACTCTCCTCGCTCGTCAGCACATTCCCATTTGCGTCCTTTATCACCCGAACCTGCAGCACATCCTTCCCAGCTCGGTCCCTCTGTCTTGCCAATCGGTATAAATCCTTTTCCCCTTCTTTTGTATCCAACTTCTCATACAGCTCATCATATGCCTTTTCCTTGGCCTTTGCCACCTCTCTTTTTGCCTTTCGCTGCCACTCCTTGTACTTCTGCCTACTTTTTTCATCTCTCAGACTATCCCACTTCTTTTTCGCCAACCCCTTCTTCCTTATACTTTCCTGTACTTCCTCATTCCACCACCAAGTCTCCTTATCTTCCTTCCTCTGTCCAGATATCACACCAAGTACCTTCCTAGCTATCTCCCTCACAACTTCTGCTGTCGTTGCCCAATCATCCCACCCATCTTTACCACCATCCAACGCCTGTCTCACCTCCTCCCTAAATTTCACCCAACAGTCTTCCTCCTTCAGCTTCCACCATCTGGTCCTTGGTTCAGCCCTCACTCTCTTCCTCAACCTCACCTCTAAAGTCATCCTACAGACCACCAATCGATGCTGTCGAGCTACACTCTCCCCTGCCACAACCTTACAGTCACTAATCTCTTTCAGGTTGCATCTCCTACTGAAGATGTAATCCACCTGTGTGCACTTTCCTCCACTCTTGTATGTCACCCTGTGTTCCTCCTTCTTCTTGAAATACGTATTTACCACTGCCATTTCCATTCTTTTTGCAAAGTCTACCACCATTTGCCCTTCTACATTTCTCTTGTTGAGACCGTACCTCCCCATCACCTCCTCATCCTCTTTATTCCCTTCCCCAACATGTCCATTGAAATCTGCTCCAATCACCACTCTTTCATCCTTGGATACACTCTCCACCACTTCATCGAACTCACTCCAGAAATCTTCTTTATACTCCATCTCACACCCCATATGTGGGGCATATGCACTGATGACATTCATCATCACCGCTTCAATTTCCAACTTCACACTCATCACTCGGTCAGACACTCTCCTCACCTCCAATACCCTCTTGACATAATCTTCCTTCAGGATTACCCCGACACCATTTCTCCTCCCATCCACACCATGGTAGAACAGTTTGAAACCACCTCCAATGCTCCTAGCCTTACTCCCCATCCACTTAGTCTCTTGTACACACAGTATGTCCACCTTTCTTCTCTCCATCATATCAGCCAACTATCGCCCTTTGCCAGTCATCGTCACAACATTCAGAGTTCCAACTCTCACCTCCACACTTCTACCCTTCCCCCTCTCCCACTGCCTCCGGACTCGCCTTCCCCGTCTCCTTCTCCTCCTTCGCCCAGCAGTAGCACAATTTCCACTGGTACCCTGCTGACCACCGGTACCGGTGGCGGTCGTTGGTAACCCGGGCCTCGACCGATCCGGTATGGAAATTCGTTTTGTTGTCCGCATAATGATTTGGCATAGGTTTTTACGCCGGATGCCCTTCCTGACGCAACCCTGGTCGCCTCTTACGACACAGGGTTATGGTACACCTATTCTAACCAGGGCATACACCGGGCCCAGTACACTGGTGCTCATTTCGCCGACCTCGGAAGGATGGCAGGCTGAATCAACCCCCTGGTGTTTTCAACTTGGTTTATATATATATATATATATATATATATATATATATATATATATATATATATATATATATATATACATACATACATACATACATACATATATTAATTCAGTATCCCAACGGGGCTTGAACTCAGGACCTTTTGGGTCCTAAGCCACTGCCCTTACCACTGCGCCAACACCAGGCTTTATACGTGTGTATGTGTATGTGTATGTGTATGTGTATGTGTATGTGTATGTGTATGTGTATGTGTATGTGTATGTGTATGTGTATGTGTATGTGTATGTGTATGTGTATGTGTATGTGTATGTGTATGTGTATGTGTATGTGTATGTGTATGTGTATGTATATGTATATGTATGTATATATCAGACACACCTTCTGACTGTTATGGTGAGCATCGCTGTGGATTATGTCTCACACAGTAAAACCGCATAATCTGCAAAGATGGACAGTTGTTCTTTGCGGATTATGCGGTTTTATGGTGTGACACATAATCCGTGGCGATGCTCACCATAACAGTCAGGAGGTGTGTCTGATGCTGAAACGACAAATATGGTTATCATTGGGAGGATATTTATCGCGATGCCGTCCTGATGAGGGCAAACAAGCACGAATTCAGGACGGCATCCTGTTGAAGTCATGAGGACTCACTCCGTTGGAGGGGTCCAATTGTATGACCATGCATTCTGGCCCTTTGGGGTGAGGATGTGCGTTTGTTTGACCACGTATTTCAGCCTTTGGGTTGAAAGGCATGTGTATGCCAATAGGGCAGTATTGGTGAACTGTGTACTTTGGCCATGAAGTAAAGGTTCACGTCTTAAGCTGTTAAAATGTTTTGATTTTTTTAAACCTTTTTTTGTTTAAAAAGGCGCCTTTAAAAGAGGCAAATAAACCCGAAATCCGGATAGGCGGCTCTGTTTGATGTTTAACTAATGTTGATAATGTAATCTTTTGTCTTTGACAGAGGAGTCTCTGGGCCAAGGCCTCAGGATTGGAGGTGATGGAGGACTTTGTCCAATGGATATCGGGGGAGTGTTAGTCACACTCCACATGTTTCGATTATATATATATATATATATATATATATATATATATATATATATATATATATATATATATATATATATATATATCCAGCAGGAGAGAGCTTAAAATAATGCTGCGCACTTGGCTTTGAGCTGCCTCGCCTGGGTTTGAATCTTCGCCCAGCTATAAACTGTCATCTGGTGTTTTGCATTTCGGGTGAGGCATCAATGTGTTTGCCGTCCCTCAGAAGGACCTTAAGCCAGATGACCCATCGACCAACACGAGACCTTTATGGATATTAAAGATCCCACGATGTCTTTCGCAAAGAGGAGGCGAGTTATCACCGACACGCTGGACAGATTCCAAATTCCTGCCACCTTCAGTCAAATGTCAGGCTGGCATAGCACGAACCCACTGCAACCAACGCGTGAAACACATTCCATGGTTTTCAAGAAGAAACAGCAAAAGGTATGAACCCTTCTGCCATTCATTTTCTGTATTTATGCCTGAGGTTCTACAAGAGCATCAGCCATTGAAGAGATTATAAAAAGGGGATTAAAGCACCCAACCATCGACTGTAAAATTACATCCGTTACAATAACCTCTTCCAGCAGCTCGTGTTATTGCTGCAGATAATTATATATATATATATATATATATATATATATATATATATATATATATATATATATATAAAATTTGTTTTGTAGTCTGTTGACAATGATGAAATCAGTGAAATGTGAATAATCAAAAGCAAAATAAAATCACACAATTGAATTAACCACAATGTCAGCAGCTTGTGGTTCAAGGACCACTTGAGCCATTTCATTTTGCTCTTGAAACGAGTGGTGTTTGGACTAATTGTTAGCTCCCATGATGTTGCTTCAAGTAATGGTCTCCACATTATTTTGTTGGAATTGTCGGATGAATTGATCCATCCGGCACAGTCTGGTGTCCACTGTGCTCTGAAACCCTGTCTTTATTGAAATTTTTCTCGGTCGTATTTTTTGATTGTCACCCGTAGACAATACTAATTGTTTATCAGATAGTCATAGGCACAGTGATGATGACAACACTTGTGGTACTAGATAGACATTGGCTACTCAAGTTTTTGAAATTCGGATTGGGATCCAACTCACGACATTTGACGCCGACCTCAATTACAAAGGATAGGAACACTCAGACGATGCAAGGTTCTGAGGACACTCGACGAATTCCCATTCTGCTTCATATTATTAAAGACACTTGGTGCTTTTTGGCTGCTTCATTTTCAATTTCGAATCTAGATCTTACTTTTGAACTGTCTAGTCTCCGTTTCATTCTCGGCTTGCCTGTAAACTGCTTGACTGGTGCTTCGCAGACAGGCCATTGCATCACAAAATGTGCCATCTCTCGGATGGACGTTCAGCTGGGTGTCCCATCTGCTAATATCAGTTTGTGGACATTCGAGACCCCACGGTGTCTTTCAGGTAGAATAGAGAAGGAACAATTCCAAATTCCTGCCCTAAACACCTGCAATCGAACGAAAGGCTTGGGCCAAAACCTTTTGAAGCTGACCCCGTAAGAAAGTGGGAATAATTTGCGCCGTTAAGGAAGCAGTCGTACATTTCCGATGTGCAATTGGTCAGGCTTCAGATGGCAAGGTGCTACCAGATATTTATGGAAATTGATCAGATTCAAAGACAGAAATCTTTGGTCAAACTCGACCTTGTAAGCCCTTGTGTTTTCATGCCCCCTCTGGTGTCACCATCCCATATTCCTGCCAAATTAATCATGTGGGCAACAAAGCTGAGTGAATATTTCAAGATGAAGCTGTGTACTCACTGGCATGGTCTGACTGCCATGAAGGGCAGCGATGGCAGATTGCGCCTCCGCATGGCTCGAAAGCTTCACAAAGGCACATCCTGGAGAGAGGGGCAGGAGATACAGACAGCACAAAGCCAATCAAGTACAAGATACAAGTTGAAAAATTAACTAAATGCTTTTGTTCGTGTCCTAAGAGCAAAGACAAGCGCATATCCTACATCTCTCATATGTTTTATTTTCAATGGCAGCTTGAAGGAAGGCTGAGTATCTAAATCAGATCTTTATAGCAAAAGCTTCAGTTCCTGACCATTCTGCCTGTTTTAAAGTTGAGAAGCAGCTGAATGAGCTTTGCATTTCTGCTGCTACTGAATGTAATGGTATTAGGCACAGATGGGATTACGGACAGCCTTTTTGGGGTATGGTTATTAAGTGAGAAAGACATACTAAACTGGGTCCAGAAGTAACTAGTTAAAAACCGAACGAAGACAGCAACATTAAGGCTTTGACTTCGAAGCTTCTGGGACCTGAATTAGTCCCAGGATAGATATACCATGTCATTGGGATTGTCAATGAAAAACCCAGCTGGCTAACTAATAACCTACAGGAGGGTTACTGCCACAGCTGGTCTGGTGGACCAGATTACACTTTCCTGTTGACTCTTAACCTCATGACAATTTGGGATGGGCACAAAAATGATGCCTACACAAGGTAAGCATGACCACGTTCAACTTAATCAAACGAAAATTTTTTTTACATCGTCAAACGATTTCAAAGTGGGAAATTTTTGTGCAACTGAAAAAAAAATCAGTAAACTTCACCAAACTAGTTCCAGAAAATGATCATCATATTCATCATAATGGTTTCACAGGAATTACATCGATTAATTTCATTGCAAAAGTTTCTAAATCAATAAATAATCTCGTGCGCCGTGTTAATATGACCGGGGTTCTGAAAGTGGACAAACAGAAAAGACAGCAGACCTTTACTGTTCCCATCAGGGCCACGCAGGATGGTGCACTCCTCAATGGTGCCCAGCGGTTCAAACATCCGCCTCACATCATCCTCAGCCTGTTGCTTTCCCAGCATGCCCACAAACAGCTTCCTGTCTTCTAGAACAATGGCACACAGGTTACGACACCTTGCCTCTTCACATCATATCATTTGAATTCTGCTCCAATCAATCCACAATGCATATCCATATGACCATATTGCATGCTGTTTATGGTCATCATACACTTCTCTGTACTGTACATACAATGCACCTTCATGGTACACCGGTAGATAGAGAACCCACTCACAATGCACTGGTCATCTGCACACATGCGGACAACGCGCTGCTATACACTACACATAGCTCCACCATCCTGCACCAACCCACAACGTGCGTCGCATACTATGAGAGCGGACATGGTCATCATTTTTGCAAATACCTAAAGACTTATTTGTCTTTGATACATCACTTGTAGCTATTGACCTCAGCAATATGACCATTAGAAACAACACAGGTAAAGGGCAACAGCAATAAACGCAATAATTACGGTGCAAAATCCATGTACATTAATGCCAGTCCAGGTTTTCCACCCAACTCTAAAGCAGCAGCATCTGCCAAACCGTTGCCATGACGATACTCGCCTCTATTAGCGACCAACGGCGCGTTAGTCATTGCCATAGCAACGGCGTCACTCCTCATCCATCTTGCCCAGTTTAAGTGGCCGGAAGGAGGCGCCAAATAACCACATCGTTTTATGGATTTCATGATAATGATTATAAATAAATATCTATAACATATATATATATATATATATATATATATATATATATGTACAGTATTTTTACAGATATACAGCATATATACGTGTTGAACCATCAATAAAAACATGTCATCTGCGTCATATTACTTCCTGCATTTTCCAGTAGTAGCTGAACATGGCATTCCAAGGTAAGATATGACATCGCCACCCTGGTGCCATCACCTTGATCGCAAGATGGTTCATTGCGACTTCTTTTTCAGCCCAAACTGGTTATTAGATTTACTCGTTCCTATTCTTCTACCCTCTACAAGACATCTTTCATTGTGTTCTGCGGCTCGTAAAGAGCCCTATAATCAGACAATGGTGAAGCATGATGAGAACAGTGATGATAAATACACGAATTTTACATGATGTCTCCATATTAGAATTTCCCCAACAGGTTAATCCACATCAATTAATTTGCCGAGTTAATTTTTTCTGCAAACGTTGTCCTATTTTATTTGATTTTTATTATCATTATTTTTGTATACAAAGTCAAGGCTTGTGGAAGAGCGAGAACAACGAACGATTCAGGATGTAACAGAACAAAAGGAACAACGGAAAGAGGGAGGAAACACCAACGGCAGGGTTGAAGGACAAAATAGAGGGAGTCATGGACAAAATGGACACAGAAGCAAACTCTCAGGAAGGAAAAACTGGAAATTCGGAAGGACATGGGTGGGGTTAATGGGAATAGAAAAGATCATGGTTTTGAATTGGGTCGATCTGAGATGGCAGTGAACGGCTGTCTTGAAGACCAGGGGATTAGAATGAGATTGAGAAGAATGTGGAACTTGATTCCAGAGGTGGGAAAAAGATAGAAACGAATGCATGGAGGTGAGCAGTGATGCAGTATTTTGGGAGTTTCATCAGAAGGAGGTTGATGTGGACCCTGCAGAGACCTGGGGGGGGGGGGGGAGGAGAAAGCACAGAAAGAGCAGAGGGTGTAAGACCTGAAAAGAGGCAGTGAGAAAACAGAAAGGCCCCCGACCTGTCGATGATGGAAAAGTGATAGGCCATGGACTCAGCTTGAATACAGTACCGAAGTATGTGAGCCTGGCGGCCATAAAAATATGACACAAACAATTTGTCAGACTGTCACTGATTGGACGAAGCACAGCACAATTACATACCATGACACCAAAGACTTTCTCATATTAATTGTGTAGAATCTAACCAGGCAGGATTAACCATAACAAGATTAAACCTTAGTCCTTCAGCTTCAAAAGTAAAATGAAAACAACAGTCTCACTTGAAATGGGGCACCTTTCCACAAAGGATTAAAAAAAAAAAATCCTCACATGAGTTATTAATAATATTATACTCTGTTTGCTCAAGCAAACAAAACTCCAGCAAGTGACATTTCTCAATCACCAGCTGGAAGACCAAATCATGGAACAATGGATCACTGAAATGCAACAACCATGATCAACTTTGCGGCGCATTAATTTGCAGATCTCAAGTGTCTTGAGTTGAAAGCATTTATCCCAAAGACTTCCTCAAGGAGTCGAGAAAGGCTTCCTGATATGACAAGACAAGGCTTGAAAATACGAAAATCATCACTTTCATGTCAAATTTCCATGCCAGAGGTTATAAAAGAAGAAACTAACAACAGAAAAGCTAAACTCATTTACA
Source organism: Eptatretus burgeri (assembly GCF_056783735.1). Classification (NCBI taxonomy): domain Eukaryota; kingdom Metazoa; phylum Chordata; class Myxini; order Myxiniformes; family Myxinidae; genus Eptatretus; species Eptatretus burgeri. Next base: position 41,033,666 of record NC_140964.1, on the reverse strand, counting down.
AATCTGATTCATACCGAGGAACGAGTACACAGTGATTTGCATTTTTGTATTCAAAGTGGATGTAAAGAACCAGGTGCTCCAGGATGATGCATTCATCCAGCACATCACCAAGTTAATACGTCATGGAATTTCGAATCATGGGAGTTCAAACTCAAAAGTGCAGACATGATTTACAATGTTGCCCTACAACAAGACAATCTTCCCATCACTGTTTGTAATATATATATATATATATATATATATATATATATATATATATATATATATATATATATATATATTGTTACATGGAAGGAAGGGTGGTGGTAGGGTGGAGGTGGGGGGGGGGTGGTGTCCATTGATTGATTATGCTAAGAATAGTATGGACCGTGTGGATTGAGTACTTTAGATTTACGCCTGCATCAGAGAAACTGTCAAAGGTAAGTTGTATTGTAACACGTGTGCCAAAGAGGCAGTGACTGTAACCCTTAAAGCAGAATAGGGTAAGGTTCTATTGTGTAAAACCTCCTGTGACAAGTGAGGCCAGGTGGAGGACTTGTGGCCACCGGTAGGCACCATTCGCGCTATAAATGCACTTTTCACCAGAACTTAATGGATGCTTTGAAAGGGCCACGAGCAGGGATAGAAGTTCTGCTGGGGGTTCGCAAAAGACCACGGGATAGGAGGCTTTATGCACTGTGAGGAAGGTCCCTGATGAGAGCAGGGCAGGCCCTGTGGTGGAGTGCCATGTACATCCTGTGGAGTGGACAATGTGGAGCAGCTGTTGGCTGTTTTGTCTCCCCCGCAGAGAGGACCATTGGAGAGTCGCAGTGACCGCTCCTCATCGCCATCCTTTCTCTTCGCCATCCCAAGCTACACTTCGTCCTGCATCATACCAATCTGCATGACCACACCATTGTGATGGAGCCACAACCAGCTCGTGCATGCCTCAAGTTTTCACCTGATGTCCCCGTCATTATGTGAATCTGGTATTTTGGCACCATAGTGGGGAAGAGTTTTTCTTGCATATAAGATTATTTTCCTTTCCCCATCATTCCTATTTGTGTCTGTCGACCACTCAATTCTTCCTGTATATTTATTCCTACGTCTTATCCTTCCTTATCCCCATATTATTTGAAGAATTCCATTTCAATTATAAAAACAATTTTTCTGCCTCCTCACACACACAAACAAACTATCATTTGAACGATCCTTGGGGAATTGTAATTGCAAAATCTGAATGCAGTCAATCATAAACATGAAGTGGTTTGCAAAAGTATTCACCCCCTCCCCCCTCCAAAGTTTTCACATTTTGATGCCACCTGAGCTTACTTCATGATGCTTTCAAATCAAACTTAATATGTAGAGTCTTCACAAAACCACTCCAAATTGATAAACGTAAAAATGCAGATAAAATGTGAAAAGTTGGATTAACAGAGAAAATCAGATGGTTCTCAGTTGTATAAGTATTCAAACCCTTTGTCTAACTAACCCGAAATCACTTCAGGAGAAAATTATTTGTTTGAAAGGTAACAAAACTAGATGGTATTCATAAAATACTTATCCCGCACAGTCTTTGAATGACTTGGTGTGAAAAAAGTAGCTTTTAATCTCGTTCGAGTGTTTTCATAACTACCAAGGCTGATAAAGACGCCAGAATCGATCGATAGTATAAATCGGGAGATCATTAAAACGCCAAATTGTACACCATCTTCTTCGCTTTTTTTTTTTTTTTACCAGCTGAGCACAATAAGGGCCAAATCGATTACAATGATTCAAATTTCTAACACGAGAAAGTGACATTGTCTCTGGGCAATAGGCTTTGTTTATTCACCATGTAAGTTCTGAGGGGCGTGCATCATCCAAGTAATATGTACTATATCAAATGGTCATGTAACATGTGGTAAAGTTTTAATTTCCTCTGTTGAATGGTTTTACATGTATGTTTTAACACTAGAACTGCCACTTTATAACTGCTGGTAGTGATGACCAGGTACCAAGACGTCCTGCTTTGATGCAACCCCCGCTTTGATTGGACACCCGATCCATTACTTCCTCTTTATTCAAATGAATTGAGAATGGGATTAAAAAATAATTCAATTCAAATCAAATGAAAGACCAAATAAAATAGGTACTGCATTGGATTAATCAGAGGAACCCAAACTAGTAAAAAGCAAAGATGGAGTCATCAGGAGGATCCTCAATGGGATTTGGGTTTCAGCTGCTACTCCTCTACCCTCAAACCTATCCAGGTGCAGCCAGGTGAGCCTTATTCAAAAAAATAAAAAAAATAAAAAAGAACCCAGATCAAAAGATTTATTAATTCTGCCTGCCAGACCATAGCCTGATCAGATTGAAATTTAAAACATATACTCCCCATCACTACTAGATCATAAGTTTGAAGTTTCACGTTGTTTTATGCAGGGGTTCAAGTGAGAATTGTTTAAATATTTTCCTTCAATCAAATATGACTGCCAAATCATGTGACCTATCAATTATTTGTGAACACCCTGGTATCCCCAAGGCTTGGGAAACGTGTGTGAAGTTTCCCCTCGATCTGTCCCACCATTCTGGAGAGGATTTAATTTTTTTTTAGGGTAAATCCAACATGACTGTCAAACGATGTGACCTCTGACATCATAGGTGGGGAACTGTTTGGTCCTCATGATAGGTGGTCATACCTGTAAAGTTTTACCTCGATCTGTTCAGCTGTTTCGGAGAAGAAGATAATTGAAGGTTTAAAAAAAGAATAAAAATAAATAATAATAATAATAATAATAATAATAATAATGTGGCTGCCAAACCACAAGAGCGATGATGTCATCAATTTTTTTCTGTTGACCAATTTATCCCTAGATGACCTCAAAAATTTTCAGAATGATTGGATGTAGCATTCTACATTATGCAGTTATGATGTCATAACGAAGGCACCTATGATATCATAAAAAAAATCACACTTATTCCCCATGGGACAAGAGTCAAATGTCAAGTAATGGTGAAAAATTGTCAATCCGACAAGCGGATGCAGAGACAAGGGAATAACAAAATACAGACACGTATGTGCATTTTTCACTTCGAGAGCATGGGCAAATAAGTGTAATGGGTTTCACCTGTATGTAATCAGTGGTTAAACTTAAAAATAAAGCTCCCTCACTTATTGAAGGTGAAACTCACTTGGTAAATTAACCAACAAGGCAAACATGAAGACCAAGGAGCTTTCCAAAGAAGTCAGACATAAAGTGGTGGAGAATCACCGTTTAGGAGAGGGTTATAAGAAGATTTCAAAGTCACTCATTATCCCTTTGAGGACGGTGAAATCCATCATTAAGAAGTGGAAGACATATCATACCACCCAGACTCTACCCATATCAGGTCGCTCATCAAAACTCAGCAGCTGGGCAAGCAGGAAACTGGTTTGGGATGTCACTGTAAATCCAACATTGACTGAAAGATCTGCAAGGCTCTACATCTGACATGGGAGTCAGTGTTCATCCATCAACAATATCCTGTTCCCTTCACAAAATGGCATCTATGGACAGGAGGCAAGAAAGAAGCCATTATGAAAAAGACACATCTAAAAGCTCATCCGGAGTTTTTGAAAAAAAAAAAACTCTTCATGATACTGCAGGCATGTGGAGAAAAGTTTTGTGGTCAGACGAGACAAAAATTGAACTTTTTGGTCCAAATTAAAAGCATTCTGTCTGGTGCAAGCCAAACACTGCACATCACCTAATCAACACCATCCCTTATGTCAAGCATTATGTTATGGGGCTGCTTTTCATCAGCAGGGACAGGTAAGCTTGTCAGGATAGAAGGGACAATGGACGGTACAAAGTAAAAGAGGATCCTTGATGAAAACCTGCTTGAGTCAGCTATTAATCTGAAACTGGGTAAGAGATTCACATTACAGCAGAACAATGATCTGAAGCACAAAGCTAAAGCCACACTGGAGTGGCTGAATAAGAAGAAAATAAATGTTCTTGAGTGGCCCAGTCAAAGTCCTGACTTGAACCCAATTGAACATTTATGGCGAGACTTGAAGATTGTAGTCCATCGACGATCCCCATCAAACTTGGCAGAACCAGAGCAATTTTCACATGAAGAATGGGCAAAGATTTCAGCAACTCACTGTGAAAAGCTGGTACAGACCTACCCACAAAGACACTAATAGCAGTCATTGCTGCAAACGGTGCCGAGACCAAGTGCTGACCTAAAGCGCTGAATACTTTTGCAACCAATGCAGTGGCGTATAGAGGAAAAGTTCCACTCGGGGAGAGATGTCAAATTTCCGCCCTCTCGTAACTCACATGCTGAATTAAACACAAAGCCTAATTAAATAACGCTATTGCAAATCGAATCAGGTACAGCGCATTTGCAAGTAAACAGTTACACCTTTGTTTTCCAACTTTCAAAATAATCATCGGCCTACAAAGCGTTCAGTTGTTGTTGTGACTGTGCAGTTCATATTTTCCTAGCCTTCAGTGAAGCAAACTTGTCTCCTGAACACAGGAATGAGACACATTGGCGCACTTAGGAGAGTGTGGGGATGGCGCTCCACACCCAGGGTGACAGCCGGGGGAGGGGGGGGGCAGGGGTGGGCGTGGCAGGAATGGGTGGGGTGGTGCCATTTGGAGAGTTGAAATCCCACTATGATGATATAACGATGGTTTTAGTTGCAAGTGACATTATAATATTATTATTTACCACATAATAACGACAGTAACTTAGTAATAAAGTTAATTTAGTTATGACACCTACCAAAATAATCTTGAGTCCAAGTTCCTGAACGAGAAGGGCGCGTACAAGATAAGGCAAAATAAATATTTTA
>NC_140964.1:40991359-41023859 GCF_056783735.1 Eptatretus burgeri | reverse complement strand
AGAACCTCTGAATGACCTTGGCCACGGTGTTGGGGCTTACTTTCAAAGAAGCACTGATCTTCTTGTATCCTTGGCATTCTTTATGTCGGGCAACGATTCGATCTTTGACATCTTTCGAGAGCTCTTTACCATGAGGAGCCAGGCTGCTTTCTCAATGGCGATTGGTACAGTATTTCCTATGCAATTATTTCTTCAGCAAGCAGATAGACAATTACTGCATTGAGTACACTTCTTCACTTTTAACATACCAGGGAGGTTGCAGCTCTATGGACATTGTGTGTATTGTTTAGTGCATATTTGTACCTTTAACACTCTTTGACTTAAATATGCAGAAAATGATGAAAATGGAAGCTGTTTTACCATGCTTGACTTACTTCTTGTGTAGACAATAGCAGGGGTGTACTCACTTTTGTTGCCTCCTCTTTCAGAAATATTCATAATATGCCACATTGTTTTTATGGAATGGCAGTTTTGTGCCTGTATACATATTGCAGAATCTCTACTCTGTCATCAACTCGAAGGTTTTGCTTCTCGCACAGCTGCTTAAAAAGTTACACTGAATTATTTACATATTTGTGAGGGGTGTACTCACATTTGTGAGATACTGTACATACATATATATATATATATATATATATATATATATATATATATATATATATATACATACAGATACATTTATACATACATACAGATACATATACATCTATAAATACCTCCATATATACATATACATATATATATATATACGTATATATATATATATATATATATATATGTATATATATATATATATATATATATATATATATATATATATATATATATATATATATATATATGCACACGCGCGCACACACACACACACACACACACACACACACACACACACACACACACACACACACACACACACACACACACACATACATACACACACACACACACACACACACACACACACACACACACACACAACCCTGGTGTTGACTTTGTGGTTTAGGTGGCTGGCTTGGGATCATCGGATCCTGAGTTTGAGCCTGTCAGCTGCTGAATTAACACCAGGTGGGGTAGACTCAGCCTGTCATCCTTTCGAGGTTGGCAAAATGAGTACCAGTGTTCTGGTAATAGGTGCATTGCATCAGCGGTGCCCCCATACTCGTTGACAGTGGCAATGCACCATTGTTCATAACGAGTAGAAAGCATGAAATCATGCCACTACAACAAGCGGAAGTATGAAAAAAAAAGAAGCATATATAAACACTTCAGTCTTGTAAACATTTACATAGCCATCATTACAACCAAATTACAACCGAAAACCAACACTAACCATCTCCGACTCTATACCGATATGTACAGACAGATGGGACGCTGGAGGTGGAGGCCTCATCACATACATATTCAAGTCAATTCGATACACATGTATCATTCAAGACCCAAAGGCACTTCTACCACCAGCCACCTCACACAAACTTCACGCTTTCAAAATTAAAACGTAACAAAGACCACAAACATCAAAAACATTTACATATCGCCAACCAGGTCCCTCACTGTACCAACCAAATACTCGATCACCACAACTACAGAAACTCTGCGCCCTTCCAAAGACCCATCATCGGAGGTGACTTCAATGCCAAAGACACAGCCTGATACACCCATCACCAACCAAACACTAGAATCCAAACCATTGCCACACAACTAAATTTGTTATTCATATCGAGACACACACACACACACACACACACACACACACACACACACACACACACACACACACACACACACACACGCACACACAAACTTTTCATAACATTCTGCTCATCACTTTGCACCACAACCACATGAAGAACAGTACAACTCTTTTCAGAGCAACTATCGGGGATGCCTCTTCATGAGGGTTGGACCCCCCCCCCCCACAATGCAAGTCGCAGGCCAAATCTCCTCCCTTCTTCCCTGCTGCCCAGATTCGTCAGGGCAGCGTGGTCATTGTCAGAGTGCTGATCGGTCCCCATGAACCAGCCCTTTCCCTCTTGTCCCTCTTGTCCCTTCTCTCTTCCTCTCTAACTCGGTTGTGGCCCTGACTTGTGAAGGTGGGGATACACCATCCTGGATGCGGGGGATCTCTGGGTCGCTCTTGGGAGATCGATTGGCGCTCTTGCTCGAGAGAACTGCCAAGTGCTATGCAACAACAACACCAATAACAACAACACTCTTCAGATCATCTACCTGTCATCATTATCATAAATACATCTGTGGACCACAACACGAATAAAAACAAAATAATATTTGCCAATTATAAATAAATTAAATGGTTTTCACATATATAACACGTTAGTTTCACAAATTTCCATTGAAATACTCGGGTATTTCGGTCAATTGTCGCCATTTCCATCGAGGTTACGCACTGCATCTACCGGATGGCCGTCATTGGCTGTCTCGAGGAACTTGGGGGGGGGAGGGGACACCGGACCCACCGGAGACGTGGTAGACGACGCCGGGGACATTTCAAACTCGGTGCAATTGTATACAGCGCAAGCGCTGTAAAAAAGCAATGTGGGACAATTTTAAGCATGACATTGGACAAGAATTCGAACAACACCACCAACATTGACATCCACATAAAACAGTTCAATATGATTATCACAACTACAGCTACCAAATATATTCCAAAGGCCAGTCCAAAAAATTACAACCCTAACTACACGCCAGACATCGCACACCTTATCAGACAACGAGACAACCCAAAACACAACACAATACTCAAAGCACCAGACGTAGTAGAAAGTACTCAAACACCAAATTCAGAAATCAACAACAAGATATTCGTGAAAAAAACACAAAACTGGCACTCCTTTCGACAAGCACGAGACCACTCAACCAATACAAAACACTCGTACAAAATTATACACAGCATCACTCATTCCAACAGCGGCATAACACCCTCGCATGCAGTCATAACTACCACAGTCAACATAACACCAGATAAACAACAAGATAACATCCTCATAGACCACTACGGAAACACAAATCACATAGGACCCAGGAAAGAGGAAAGAAGTATAACAAGATGCAAACTCAGCGACAAGAATCATCAAAAACATCAAAAATTTGCAAGCTACCAGCCCTGACACACATCTCCAATTCATATTTAAAACACCTTGGACCACACGGCAACTTTTCCTTCCAACACTCATTAATTCCCCAAATGTGTAAGGTAGCCAAAATCATTACCCTCCTGAAACCAAACAAAGAACCCACCAGAGCAGCTTTTTACAAAGCTATCACATTACTTTGCATATTCTCCAAAGTTACAGAATGCCAAATACTTACACTCACTAACCCCCATAACCAAATCTCACACACCCAGCACTGATTCAGACCAAACTAGAAAGTTCACAGAACACGATACTCCATGTAGTGTATATATTTCATTTTTAAATATAAAATATTTAAATTTAAATATAAAATATACTTCATTTTTAAATATAAAATAATGATTTTAAACATTGTTTTAAAAGTATAGCGCTACTGAAGCAATCTTATACACCAGCCTTATACACTGTAATAAGATGACATTGAGTCACAGTTTAGGAGATGGAGGGTTTATTGATCACCATAGAACGCAGCGTCAATCAGCATTGTACACAGCCATATCGTCAGCCTCTTCTTCACCCCAATATGCACCCTCTCACATGCCACGCCCTCTCATGCCATGCAGTATACTGATATACTGTACAGCATGGATCTTGGAAATATTATGAAAGCAATTTGTGTTCTACAGTGTTCAAATGTAGGGGAGAGTGGGGCAAGATTATCCCTGGGGCATGATGATCACCCCCCTCTCACGACTCCAATAAAGCTCGCATTGGACAGTGGCACCACTCAACGATAGATCGATTAACTACAATTCCACTATGGAAGGCGCATGACGAGAAAAAACACTGCGTTCGTTTTATCAGAAAAACATCATTTTCCTCCTGAAAAAGAAAATTTTCGAATCATCGGTGAGTACGTATTATCTCTATGAATAAGTATAGTAGGGATGGTATCTGTATATAGGTAGATACGTAGCTTATATGCCCATATTGCGTGTATGTTTTGCCTAGCTCATTGCTGTAATTTATGAATGCCAGACGGTTTTGTAAAAATGGCGGTGGTGGGGCAGGATGATCACTTGGTTGTGCGGCAAGCTGATCAGGTGATCAGATGACAATAATGATATTATTGAAGGAGACTTTGTAATTACAAAAATAGATGGGAAAAAAGCGCGATTAATTCTGTACATAGCGCGTGTAGAGGCAATCGACGACGATGGATATGAGGGAGTCTTTCTCGGCAAAGTACCTTCTCATATGAACTTCGTACGTTCATCGTGGACGAGACAGATTGTGGGACTTTTTCCAAGGAGGACATCGTTAAAAAAAACTACCTCCACCCGAGTTTTTAAAGGGAAGCCAGAGAAAATCAAAGCAACCGGTATTCAAAATTGATCTCAGTCAGTGGGAGTTGCGAATTTCGACAATAAGACTGGAACACAAAGATAAATGACATGAAAATGGACGTTCGTATCCGGTTGTGTACGGGACAATGTTTTGGAAATATTATGTTGGTATCCAAATGGATATATATAAATGAAGAATTATTTTCCATTCATTAAAATTCTAACACATCGCATATTTAGACTGTCTTCATGTTTCCTTAGGACCATGATCATTTTTCCCCAAGTGGTGGGGCAAGTTGAGCATTTCGACCACAAATTTTCAATTGCCTTTTATAGACATTCACTGATCTCTAATATTCTCGAAATTGGGCAGTTACTTGGGGCGATAGATGGACTAACGAATGGCAATCGAATGGTGTTTGGCTGGCAAATCATCCGACGGCAAAACGGACAAAACCAAAAAAGAGACCATCTTGCCCCACTCTCCCCTATAATTAAATTTAAATAAAGCCGTAAAGTGGGTAAAGGTGTATAAATAAATTAATTCTGGGTTTTATCGCCGTTATACCCAATGTCTATTATTACATCACCCTGATCGAACACGTTACATTAGTTATTCATGCCTGTGGTTTGTGTCCTTTATAACGTTCTTAAAAACAGTAACTTTCCTGTTTCGAATGATTATGGTAAAACGAAACACGTGTTTTTATTCATGTTCCGATTCGTGTTCAAAATATAATCAATTTAAATGAGTTGTTCCTCGATCATAAACTGATGATCATAAACTGACAAGACGGACGGACGGACATGAACCAATTCCAATTGCCTAACCCCACTTTTCGTTTCACGTGTGTGTGTGGGGTAATCACTCCACTACCACTCTCCTCACAAACCAACTATGATGGCTTCAACAGTAGAACACTACCAAGATGCATTATCTCATTACAATAGACATCAGCAAAGCATTTGACACTATACCAAAACTCTCACTCACAAACAAAATACTCAACACAAACAAGCACAACATTACCAAATGCTGACTTCTCGACTACCTATCATGCAGACAGTGAAAAGTATTTTTTAACGGAAAGTCATCATGCACATAATACTTTCCTTATGTGGTCCACAAAGGCTCAGTCCTCTTTTCATGCACAACATTGCACAATGATCCGATAACAAACAGGCAGCCAAATATGCAGATGACAAAACCATTACCTCTCCCCATAGAAACATCAACACAGCCACAGCACAACATCAACCCTTCCACAGCACCCTACAAACCTGGCTCACCATCAGCAGACCAAAAGCAGCCCCCTCAAAATCAACAGTCACTCTTCGAACAAATTACCATGAGGAACATAGTGCTGCACCACACATCACACTGAACAACATCCCTATCCTCCACACACACCAAACTAAAATACTAGGCATCACCTTTAACATATCCATGTCATTCTCACATCACATCACAAACATAAAATATCGAGGAAATACTCATGGGCGCTCATCTGGTAGAATAATGATACTGAGGAGGACGTCAACATGGGATGGAATCAGCAAAATGCACCAATAAGTCAATGTTATAGCAAATACCTATTTTGAGGGGCAATTCCCCCCCCCTCCCCACCATATACCTCCTGAGACCCCGATTTTTTAATGTCGTGAACAAACTTTGGTACATCACTGGTGTTGAAGGTTGGAGTCAAGTTTCATCGGAATTGTGTGTGTCGTTTCTAAGTAGAAAGCACGTGACGCGAAAACGAAAGCGAAATTCGAAAATCCGTCCCGACCAAATTTAGATATTGTCCCATAGATTTATATACCACAATCAAATTCTAGATCGCTTGAGAAATGGCGGAGGAGATAGAATTTGAAAATCGTCATTTTCGCAACTTCAAAGGCCTCGTGACCTTGACCTTCGGTGACCTTGAAAGTCATACCATCGTGTACGTCTCATCGACCTCTATCAGGATCACTAATGACCACATCTCCCGCTTCAACTTCATTGTGAACGGACGGATGGACGGACGGACGGATCGAAGGACATCGACACCCACATTATTAGGTCATGCTCGAAGAGATGACCTAAAACGTCATCCTGGTATTTCACAGGCAGGGTAATTCATTAATCTTTGTGCCATCCCTTGCACATTAAATTGGGTGGTCCCGCCTTATTGGTGGACATTAAAGATCCCACAGTGTCCTTCGCGAAGAGTAGGCGAGCCATTGCCAGCACCCTGAAAAAAAATTCCAAATTCCTGCCTAAAATATTGCTGGGAGAGGATGGCAAACTGCATAGCATGACTTTCGCCAAGAAACTGCTTCAGCAGCACCAATGCTCTGAAAGAGAGTGTGGTATATTGGATCGTTTCTATACAGTATAAAGTAAATACACACATGCACATGCACAAACACACACACAAACACACACTCAAACACAAAGGTGGATAATTTAAGACCTGGGAGGGCTCCGTTCCACATTCTGAAACCACCAATGGAGACAAGCGACGACACAAACAAAGTTGACGAGAGGGAGGCAGCACGCTTTTCTGCCTCCCTCACTTGGAGGACTGATGGGACTCTAGACCGTGCCAAAATACAACTTTGGTAGGAGAAAAAACCACGACGAGGGCAGCAGCGTTGTTGGGACAGAGGAAGGCTCATGTGGCACCCAGTGTCACGCCATTCAAGATGCATTTGAGATGCGCACTGGGCCTGCAGCTTGGTGGGCTCTGTCGACTTCCTCTGGCTGAAGACGATGAACCGAGCTTTGGCAACTACTATTTGCCAACTTCCTCCTGCCAAGGACGAGTGGGACTGAGCTTCAGTGGCATTGAAGACCGTACCAAATTCAACAACTCCGGAGGGAGTGAAGACCAACCCGAAAATGGCAGCTTCAGTGAGGCCAAGAGCTGCACGTCTGGCATCTGGTAACATGTTAATCGACATGTGTTTGGGACGAGGCCTGGCTGTACAGCCTGGAGCGCTTTATTGGCTCCATCCTGCTGAGGACGAGTGGGAACGTGCTTCGGTGGGATCGAAGACTGCACTGAATATAACAGCTTCGGTGAGGCCGAGTAATATTTTTGTGGAGTCAGGTATCATGCCGATCGACATGCGTTTGGGACGTGGCCTAGTCATGCAGCTTGGTGCACTTTGTCGACTCCCTCCGGCCGAGGATGGCCGCCTTTTGCCAAATCCCTCGCACGGTGTGCCTTGTCGACTCCCTCCCACCAAGACCGAGCTTCAGTGGGACCGTGTGTGGAGATGACGGCCAGAGGAAGTAGCATTTGATATCCAGGTGTGTGTGGGTAACCCAGTTTGGGACTGGGCGAACCCCAGGAGGTCACACGGGGGGGGGGGGGGGAGTAGGTCACACGATCGTCACTGCTGTGGGAGTGGAGGAGGATACGGAGCACGGATGGGGAGACAGCTTGGTCCATGAATCATGGTTTCTTGCTGGTATGAAGAGAGGTGCTTCGGAACAAGAGTGGGGGAAGGGGAGGCTCTGTTTTGTCTTGGGGCCTGCGTATGGAGATGGTGGCCACTAGCACAGCCGACAACACACACACACACACACACACACACACACACACACACACACACACACGAATCGTGATATAAATACCTGCTCAGCTCCCGGTAGTGATTGTACATGCACATAAATCGTGATTATATGTACAACATGATCTCACACACACACACACACACACACACACACACACACACACACACACACACACACACACACACACACACACGAATCGTGATTATAAATACCTGCTCAGCTCCCGGTAGTGATTGTACATGCACATAAATCGTGATTATATGTACAACATGATCTCACACACACACACACACACACACACACACACACACACACACACACACACACACACACACACACACACACACACACACACACACACACACACACACGCGCACGCACACACACACACACACACACACGAATCGTGATTATAAATACCTGCTCAGCTCCCGGTAGTGATTGTACATGCACATAAATCGTGATTATATGTACAACATGATCTCACACACACACACACACACACACACACACACACACACACACACACACACACACACACACACACACACACACACACACACACGCGCACGCGCACACACACACACACACACACACACACACGAATCGTGATTATAAATACCTGCTCAGCTCCCGGTAGTGATTGTACATGCACATAAATCGTGATTAAATGTCCAACATGATCACACACACACACACACACACACACACACACACACACACACACACACACACACACACACACGCACGCACGCACGCACACACACACACACACACACGAATCGTGATTATAAATACCTGCTCAGCTCCCGGTAGTGATTGTACATGCACATAAATCGTGATTATATGTACAACATGATCACACACACACACACACACACACACACACACACACACACACACACACACACACACACACACACACACACACACACACACACACACACACACACACACACACACACACGCGCACACACACACACACACACACACACACACACGCCTATTTCATTGACTTCGTCAGTGATGCAAGGAACATATGGAGAGAAACAAAATTTGTTTCATGGGCATTCTGTGTAGAAGTGGCACAACTAATTCCAATCAAAATTACAAAAAATGCCAAAGAATATGCTTGGGGACAAGTGGGGGTTGGTAATTTTTTAAAAAAAGAAGAGGATACTTGATGGAGATGAGACATTGATCAAAATAACCAAGTAGTGTAGTGAGGGAAACATGATTGTAGAGGTGAGGCTTCGTGGTGAGAAAGAAATTAAGGCATTTGGACAATTACATTTCCCTACTGACAGGCTTGCCTACTTCTTCTCAGTTGTTCATGCCTGGTGTTGGCTTAATGGTTCAGGTGGTGGGCTTTGGATCTGAGGGCCCTGAGTTCAAATCCCGCTCAGCTGTTGAATTAATATCAGGTGGGGTTAACTCGGCCTGTCATCCTTTGGTCGGCAAAGTGAGTGCCAGCTTGCTGGTATCCTGTGTCGGAGTGGCGACCAGTCCAGGATTGTGCCCAATAGCCAAGGAGACTGCTTAGACAGCACCAACGCTCGACACAGAGTATGGTCCCCATCTCCTCCTCCTCTTCAGCAAGGCAATAAACAAACAGGAAAAGAAGAGACAGATCAGGGGAGGAAACACTGAAACCAGCAAGTCAGAGGGCTGGTTTAGGAAGGGTTATTAGGGGTAATAAAGATCATGGGTCAGGACACAGGATGACACGAGATGGCGGTGCACTGCCTGCTGGAAGCCCTGGAGGGAACAGTGAGACAGAACAAAGTTCCAAAGACAGGAGAAGTTGAGAATAAAGGACATTTCAGCTTCAATACCAGGTCGATCAATTGATGAACAACCTAGTTGGAGTCAAAGTCGCCAAGTACATGTTATGTTTTCCGTGTCTTGAAAAATATTCAAAAAAAGAAAAGGAAAACCTTGGTGTGTCTTGGACTGTCTCATTTGTAGAACATTTTGTAAATGGTTTCTAATGTGTGGAGCTATTAAAACTTACACTTGATTCATAAATCCATACAAGGAATATGGGTCGGTTTAAAGCTCAAATCTGGAATACAAACATACTTTGATATATTTAATCGGATTATTTTCATACCAATTATTATTGTAAATATCTGCGCTGCTTAAAATATCAACACCTTGGTAACGAATGACCGTATCAACACCAAATCAGACGATCCAGATGGTATTTCAATAAGTCAGCCAGTTACTCGATCGGTCAATCTGTTTCAATGTAGCATAATCGATATCGGTATTGCTCGAGCGGGCTCTGAGAGTACATGGTTGTTGGATTTTTGTCCTTCTCAAAATGTTGTGTCAAAGTGTAGTAGTCTCTTCTGAAGGCATTCTTCAGATCTCTTTTATCCCCTTTTATGATACAATTCAAACTCGGTCAAAAAGTCTACATCAAAAGAATACAAGTTGTGTTGTTCGTCTTTCGGCTGCTCCCGTTAGGGGTCGCCACAGCGGATCATCCGTTATGATCCGCATACTGATTTGGCACAGGTTTTACGCCGGATGCCCTTCCTGACGCAACCCTGGTCGCCTCTTACGACACAGGGAATAAGGATGGGGTTTCGCCATGATTCCGGGCTGCCCTACACCCTCTCATAGCGTGGCCCAGTGCAGAGCTCCCGTCCTCAAGCGATCCTCCAACCCAAGCCTCCGAGTAGCCGGATTACAGGCGCACGCCACTACGCCCGGGTATCAAAAGAATACAAGTGTCATTACAATTTCCCTATATGTTGAGTAAAACAGAAGGAACTCTATTTTTAGCAGTCTTCAAGCTTGCCCATGTATAACTAACTATTCATTCAATTTAACTGAATTGCACTGCAAGGCATCCAAATCTATCAAGTCTATGTGAGGGTTTAGAATTTAATTCCGGAGCAGGCTAAGCCTAGTTGCAATGAAAAATTACAAGGTTGTCGAGAATTACTGCAGGATCGAACAATAACTCAACGGTTCACGCATTAAACCTGATTCATGAGTTCCACAATGAAAAAACTAGTCTTCAGAAGGCCAATTATTATTATTTTTTTTTTAAAGCAAATGTTGACAGAGGTTTGCTAACTGTTGTGGGGAGAGAAAGGTGAAGGGATGTTTCAGGTGTGACACCATCTTCAATGCAAAAAGTCAACTTTGTATCTTGGCCATTCTCTTGCTTTGAAGAAGGGTCACTGCCTGAAACGTTGCTTCATCTTGTTTCGCATGGTGGTTGTCATACCCCCCCCCCCTTTCTCACCATTTGGTTGAGAAATTAGTTGATTTGTGAATTGCGTTGGTCAAAAACAAGTCTAACAGGACTTAAAGTACAACTATGGACAACTTCTGATGAATACAACACCTCATGCTTATTTTTCATCGATGTTGTTACTCATACAGGAGATTCTGCGTGTATCTGAAATCATGATGTATAAAAAAAAAACAACACCAAAACCTAAAGAATAACAATTTCAACAGAAGAGGAGCCATTTTCGACTAACTGCCTGCCAAAAGTAATAGCTCACAAACAGACGAGCAATTTGACAGGAGTTAGTGGTGTGCAGCCACCTTGAAGGCCTGGAGGGAGGTATGACTCTGGACAGGGAAGGGAAGCAGGTTCCAGAGAAAATGGAGATGAATGAGCAAAGGTGACTGAACAGATTGGCCCCGTGGAGACAGACAAGTAATGTATGAGCAGAGGAGAATTTTCAGCCCCGCAGAGCTGCGAAGGAAGCAGATGGGAGAAAAAGCAGTTATGGTGTGACCTGTGAAAAGGCAGCAGGAAATAGAAAAGCCCCCTCCCCCTACCAGCCTACTGCGGTTTAATAGAAATCCGTTGGATTTGGCCTCCTGGTGAGAAGTGGCTGCAGTGTGTAAAGCTCAACTCTGTAGCATTAACGGAGGCCAGGTGGAGTGACAGCTCAGTTCTGCCCATAGTGAGAAGGCTACACTGCAGATAACAGCCTTTCTGCCATCGAGATGTACAAGGATATTGGCTCATTGTAGAATGGCCAGGCCTCAATGTTGAGCTTTGAGATGTTTTATACAGGACAAATTAATCAAAACAGTTTCAAGAATATTGACTTATTCCAAAGACTGAGACACAAAGGTTTGGCAATTTGGTCTTTGAGGATAAGGTAAGAACCTTTACCTTACATGGATTAAAATGGGGCAAGCTGCATTTTTTGGTGATTTTTAAGATACTACGGTCTGCTCTCCCACTGCTCTTTAAAGCTCTGTAATGATGGACCAAGAATTCTCCCTCCCCCTTAACTCACCACTCCTTCCCCAACATCATCAGCACATATATTTAAAAATGGACAAAGTAAACAAGTTATGACAGAGTTCAAACTGATAGACCCTGTCATGATATGAGTGCTTCAGCAACTACATAGGCTGCACATGTATTTCTTTATGATGCTGGTGCAGCACCTTTATGTTATATATTTAATTTATAACTTGTCAGCTTGAATGTGCATGACACCATCAGATCTCAGAAGCTAAGCAGTCTAGATGAGCTCAGTCAGTGCTTGGAGAGAAGGCCTCTATGGAAGACTACATGGGTATTGTGGACTCGGTGAAGGCAGGGCAGTTCAAAGAGTCGCATACAGGCCTCAGAATTGTCTGATCATGAATTAGATGCACATTGTAGTCAAATCCGATTAAAACTGCCATCCTAATGGGGTGCTATCTGGGAGTACTGCATTTGGGAGCACAGTTTCCTTTGGATGCAGATGTAAGGCTGGCTGGCAAGTCTATATTTAGGTTGTGGATGTTCAAGAAATCACGACGTGCCTTGCAAAAATATTGGAGCCCCTTGAGTGCCATTACCCTGAATAGATTCTTTGCAAAGTTAAGTAAGTTATTGATGAAATGGAAGTGCATTTTTAAATGTAGTAGTTCCTAGACATAACTAGAATAGCACTCGTAGTCTTGCCTCACGCATTTATTCTGAACAAAAATAGCATAGTTAACTGAACACGCTACTATTAGGGTCCACTGCTATTATGGCCTATATACCTGTATCATCCATGGTTTCTTGGCATAGCTATGACATCATACCTTTAATTCTTCCTCACATTGCGTCATAGATCAGATATATGAAGTTTCAAATTTTTTGGATAAGGATTTCAACATCAAAAATTATGGCTGGAATAACAATCATCTAATATGTCATCATTATCACCCTATATACTCCCATGGGGAGTTAATGACGTGCCAAGTTTCATTCTTTTTCGTTGATGCATTTCGGAGAAAATGATGTCCAAATTTTTTCCTTTAATCCAAGATGGCTGCCATATCATGTGACCGATGACATCAGAGTTATCAATACAATATTCTCCATGGGAAGTCCCTCCTATATTTAAAGCTTCGCATCAATCAGATAAGTGGTTGCAGAGAAAACATTTTTAAAGTGAAAATATTGTGATGGTTTTGGAAACTTACCCCAGGGGGAGAGCATACATGGACACGTAGGAGACCTGAAGATTAGTTATTTCATTAGTCGATGTGTAGATAGTCCTTGGCCCCTGGTCTAAGGATTGTTCGGGTGGCATACGTTGAGGTTAGTTTGTGTTTTCCCAGTGTGAAGTCTTCCCTTCCACCCCCCACCCCCCCCCCGCCCCTTTCAATCTTACTTTCAATACCCCATTGGTCCATTTCAACAATCCACCAATAACCGCATTCACCAAACCTCATTTTGAAAATCCATCCTTTACACCATCAGTCTGTGACCCCCCCCCTGCCTTTCTCAATCCACCAATTACCCCCTTCACCAAACCTCATTTCGACAATCCCTCCTTCACCCCATCGGTCTTACCTTCAACCCCGCAGCCGTCCCTTCATCCATTGGTCCATCTGCATCCCTCTCTGCACATTATCCGATTTCACACGTTCATGGCACAAAGCACAACGCTTGGTGTTCGTGGCCTGCGGGACAGTGACTCTTGCATGGTACAGTGCAGGACTGTACAGAGAGGGTTTGTGCAAGGGAGGTATTGGGGGTGCTTTCCCCGTCATTCGTGCATGAAGGGAGAGACTGGAGGCACTCATGGCAATTCCCTCAGAAACAGTGGCATTTCCCACAAGCTGCATCGTGGACCCACCCACATCGGATGTGGACCAATGAGGAGGAGGCTCGCATGAGCCAAGTTGATCAGAAAACGATGTGAAGAGGAAGATGCTTGCACAAGCCGAGATGGAGAAAGCCATATGAATGGGAGGAAGAAGAGGACAGGAGTGCAAAAGATGGGACAGAGTCACCTCAGAGCTTGTCCTTGTCCTAAAAGATTGTCCTGTGAGTATCAGAAAGCTCAGAGTCCAGAGTGGAGGAGAAGAAGCTGTGGAGCTGATCCTCCTCAACACCAAAACGCTGGTTTACCAAGGGGCAGAGTTGTGCGCAGAGTGTGCAAAGAGAGGGAGGGAGCCCATCGTGCAAATGAGGGTAGTAGGGGAAAACCCAGAACACAGTTTGGTTCATGGGAAGCTGCTGGATGCGGGGGCTCAGTAGAAATGGACCGAGTTGCTTGCCGTCGCATATCTTGCATGTTGGAGAGGACATGACTACTGGGTCTGGCTGCCTCAGAGATGTGGCTGTGTGTCCCATCGCAAATGCATTGCCACTGCCCATCTTCCGCATCCTTCCCCCTCCCTCCCCCCCATTCCCTAGCTATTGAAATGTGTGTATATATGTGTATGTGCGTCCATGTCTATATATTGTTACGGTCTGGGGTTGGGGGCTCGCTCATATTGGACTTTGATACTTGGACTGTGCAGCGCTGTTGGGCTGTGTGAGGTGAGGGAAAAAGAGTTGACCCGACTTTTCTTTTCTCCGTACTTTACTTTTCCTTTCTTCTCACGTGTTTCTTATAGTCTTCAACCCTGATTGTATGATGGCCATGTCTCTTGTGTAAATAAGATTGTATAAGAAAGAATATGTGCTTGCTAAATCTACTCTGATGTGCCTTTTACTTTCTCGCCTATAAATACTCGCTTTTAAATGATTGCTTGTGTGTCTTAATAAATCATTGTTTGTTGTTATTTCCAATCTGTCTCAGTTGTCCTTTCCTTCATTGGTCCGACACAGTGTACAAGTACAGTTAGATGGGAAGTTGTACACCATCTGATTTGCTCTGTTAGCCAGTGATGTACCTATCTGTTTCACTCGGCAAAAGATCACCCGGTGTGGCACTGAGGGCATGGCCTCGAGTTAGATTGCCGTGCCAAGAGAAAGGTATCACAGAAACATCGAAGTATAACCCTGCTAGGCCAGTAGTCTAAATCAAGCGGCTTCAGCTATGTAAGAACTACATCCCATTGAATCACGCAGTTCATACAGTACGCCCACAGTATGATGATGATGCATGATGGGCGTGATGGTTGGAGGAGTGGTCGTGGGGTTCGGCGAGGGATATGAGGTGTGCACGCCGTCTGAGGCGTGGTAGTAATACTGGAGTCGAGCCGGGCTGTGTTGCACGAGTGCGAGCCAGGGCGTACTGTGCCCGCGGCTCTCCTTTATTCCGTACGCGGTACACTCACGAGCCGGCCGACTCCAGTATTACTACCACGCCTCAGACGGCGTGCACACCTCATATCCCTCGCCGAACCCCACGACCACTCCTCCAACCATCACGCCCATCATGCATCATCATCATGCCCCTCCCCGCGGGCATGACTACACCACACTCTGTGGTCGGTGGCCTCTGGACCGGTTGCTCGGGAAAAACTCAAGTGCTTCCCCTCGTGGCGAGCCCCCAACCCCAGACCGTAACAATATATAGATACGGACACCCACACCCACATTTTAGTCGGCTTGCATCCCCTTCAGGGTGAGACTAATCAATACAAGAGAGTTCATAGAACATCTTACGCTGTGCAATCTTGACAAAAAGGACAAGAGAAGGGTCTTTTCAACTCTTGCTTTGCATTTCTGAACACAATCTATGTTAGCTTTGTTTGTGTGCTTTGAATAACAGGTGTGATGGCAACCATATGAAGCCGATGTGCCAAATGGAACAGTCCAAAGCTGAACGTCCTACCAATTCTTCTCAAAGAAAGGGATGGTTTTTGAGCAATCTTTGAGAAAAAAAAATGCACTTAAACAAACAGATATTTTGGACAAAGTCAGCTCAGTGGTTGCATCACTAGGTGCCACCATTTTTGTGTGAATCTCACTGTTAATCCACCCTCAGAGCACGTGGCAAATTTTATTGGTCGACATGGCGTAAAATTTTGCCCAAGTACGACTAAACGGGAGGTTTTTGGAAGTATAAACAAAGCGATTTGTATTCTACAGTGTTCAAATATATAATTCAAATAAAATAAAATAAAAGTTTAAAGGCTGGAGAAAAAAAACAACAACATTGAATCGGAAGTTTACTGCTGCCGATACACCTTCTTTTACACATTAAATTACTTAACCATGCCTGTTGTTTGTGTCCTTTATGACATCCTCAAAAACGGTAAGTTTCCTGTTTGGAATTATTTTAAATTTTGCTTGACTGTCAGGCTGTCAGACAGCATAGACTTAAAAAAATACTCCACTGTGAGTGTGCATGCGCACTCGGGATGAGATTCCTTACAATTTGCCAAATTCAGAGCCAAAGTACTGCTAAACTGCAGGTTTGTGTTCCAAATCTACAGTGCTCAAAATATATTTAGTTCCATTGAAATTAAGTAGTTCCTCGATCATCAACTGACGTTTGTCAGACAAACGGAGTGAACCAATTGCTTAAATCCGCTTGCACTACAGTAATAAGTAAAGTGATAGATTAAGGTGTGGATGCAGCAGAAGAACAATGGGCTAAATGGTCTCTTCTAGTGTCTATGACTCGAGGTTATCTTGTATAGTCTTTGTATGTCCTTGTATTATTTGTAATAAATGGATAGATTAATGAGTGATTCTTGTCACACCATCAGGACACATGGCTGCTGAGGCAGTTTCATTGTCTAGGAGTCATAATCATGGATGTGTCACCAATTGGATGCAGAATACTCGACTGGCTCACTTTTCCCAGCAAGCTGGTCCTCATTTTTCTGAACATGGAAGGATGACTGGCTGAGTCAATCCACCTGGTGTTATTTTGGAAAAGCTGTGGTGTGAACTCAGGACCTTAACATCCTACACCAACCACCTTAAGCATGAAGCCACTACCAAGCTATTTGCACCAACAGCGAGAATTGCTTTGCAATAATGTCCCCTACCGATGTGATATTTTCTCTGTCCAAAAAGGGCATAACCCTGAGAAAAATTGATGTAACGCCCTGCAACTCCAACTTGTTCTATAACTTAAAATAAAACCATGTGCCAAGTTTCAGTTGAATATGTTAAAGGGTATGGGGGGGGGGGAGTCCGAAAAACCACAGGTGGGACGGATGGAGGGACGAACGGAGAGAAACACGATAGTCCCCTCCGGTGAAACCGGTCAGGGACTAATAATTACTGAGAGTCAAATCTGCCCAATGTTTTACAAAATAAAATGTTTTTATACTCCGTGTTCTTGAAAAAGGTGAAAATATGTATAAAGATGGCCATAGAGTTAACATATATACATGTATAATTAACATTGAACACAAGAAGGGAAAATATCATGATCAAAATAATTAAAGGGAGTGCACCACAAGGAATAATATAATTTGCTTTTAAGGTATATATGGTGGTGGTCGTATGGCAGCTTAGCTGCCGGGGTAGCTATCATTTCTTGAAGCGCGACTGTGTCTCTGATGCAGTGCCCCTCTACCGGTACACACACTGGAACTGGTACTCATTTTGCTGACCTCGGAAGAATGACAGGCTGAGTCAACCCCCTGGTGTATTAATTCAGTGGCCGACAGAGCTTGAACTCAGGACCCGAGGATCCCAAGACGCCACCCTAACCACTGAGCCAACACCAGGCTACAAGGTACATATCAGAATAATAATTATCATCTTTCTTTTATTGATATGATGTCCATCATCCACAACCTCTCCTGGGCAAATCATTTATCAAAGCTGGCCTCCCAGGCCTGCTGCCGACTCGGTGTCCTCAGTCTCATGAATTCCTTCCTCATTAAATGTAAATTTTTCATGGCCTACAAAAAATAGGAATCTCCTCGATAAGCTTGTGCCGCTCCTACTCCGATATGCTGTGAAATCCAAAGCTCTCAACATCATTGGCATCTCCTACAAAGAAGCAGAGGCAAAAGGCCTGTTAATCTCTGATCGCAGAGACCTTGGTGGCATCTGTTTTCTAACACCTCCCTTCTCGTCTTTCTCCCCCCGCTGTTTCAGTCTTCTGTCCCTCCTGGTCCCCTGGAAGCCACACATTCTTGAAGTGACACCCTTGGACTTTTATAAACACCATGGGGGTAGGGTTGAGCCCCAACACTACAAGGAGCAGGGGTGAAAATACAAAGAAAGAAAATCGGAGAATGTAGGATGGGGTGCCACAGATGATTAGCCCATAGTAAAATAGAGGGGGCGACAGGTTTCGGGAATTTTACAAACAAGGAGTGTTGCAGATGGCATCAACAGTGCAGACCAGTGGCCTCAGAGGGAGTTCCCGGAATCCCATGCTCAATGCAGCTCCATTCACGAACTGGCAGAGAAGGGGACCCAAGATTATACGCCAGATGATGAGGCAGCCTCCAGGGTGCTACACTCATGTTCAGGCCTCGAGCTTTCTGGAGGCAAGCCTGTAACAACACTGACTCCAACACTACCTTCTAGCAGGCCCTGCAGGACCAGGAACACAGCAACCCAGAAGGCAGACAGAACCCTCAACAACACACAAACCCCCCAACCGGCAGCCTGCTCCAAGACTTTACAACAGAACCAATGTTGCTCTAAAGGATTCTAAGTTCTAAGAGACAGGTGGTGGAACCGCCCCAGGTGGCTGCCTTAAGTCGAGTAACCTTAAACTTGAGGACAGTAACGAGATGTGGCTTTCTGAAAGAAATCATGTGATGTTGAGGAGATAGGAAAGAGGGGGTGGGTAAAGCGAGGCCTGAAGATTGGTGGTGAAGAACCTAAAGGCCATCAACACAGCTGCGTTACGTTTTGGTTATAATATTTAATTGTAAGTAAAGGAGTGAAAATATTTTTCCTCAATCTTGTTTTCCTCAATACATTTGTTATATTTCTTCCTTTCTCTTGTTTTTTTTTTTACTATAACTATTGACATGGTTGCTTGTGCCAATGTCAAATAGCAGAGCTAATCAAGAGCTACACCATGACAATGTCTGGGAGCAGAGATAACTAATAGCTAAACAATGACAAGCAGTGGAATAAAAAGATACTAAGAAAGCAACAAAACACGCCACTTGGTACATCTTGCATGTGTTACACTACAGAAAGGTCCTGCATGTCATCTATATGTAAATTACATGAACATTTGCATGCTGTACAGACGCATACCATTCACATGTAAATTGACATATGATGTCATAAATCATTATAACTATACCAAGGATGAACCACCAACCATTTATATTGTGTCGTAAACATTTGAGTGCCATCTTGGGCGGTAGCTCAGATGGTAGCGTGCTTGTGATGAGTCTTTCTGTCTGGGTGTGATTATTCTCAATACCGAGACCCATGACGAAGCCATTTGGCCCATCATGCCAACACTGTATCCACATCCCATTAATTTATTCGATCACTCCACCTTTCTTCGATGTACTCAATTAATTCTCGAAAGTATATTGATAAGATTTAACACCCACCTTCTGTATAATCAACTATCATTATCCCTTGTAGGCCTGGTGTTGGCTTAATGGTTAAGGTGGCTGGCTTAGGATCCAAGGATTTTGAGTTCAAGTCCCTTTTTGCTTCGTTGAATTAACATCAGGTGGGTTGACTCAGCCTGTCACCCTTCAGTGGTTGGCAAAATGAGTACCAGTTTACTGGGAACAGGGGCACTGCATCAGTGGCACAGCTGCACCCTCAGGAAATGATGCAGCCAAGCAGCTACGGACTGCATATGAATAAATAGAATTATCCCTTGTAATCATTAGGGAGGGAAATTTTCCAGGTTACTGGACACAATTGCCTACTCTCTTTGGTGAGGAAACCTGAATGCAAGAGCAGATGTGTGGCAGAATGGGAAAAGCTTTGTTGCATTGCTCTCACTACTGCGAGCTCAATTGTCATGGCTGCTCATTGGAAAATTTCTGCACTCTGTGACAGAGTCCAGCAATGTGTCCAGGTTATTCTTCATGGAACGGAACACGACACATCGTGAGTGTCATTTTGATTTGAGAAAAAGCAAACAATCCACCCCCCCCCCCACAACCTAAATGCAAACGAGACAGCCAACTTTACATCTGCATCAAAAGTATGAGATGCTCTGAGATGCAGCACCCCCTGCTGGCGTTTTAATAGATCAGGTAAACTCTGTGAAGGAATAAATCCAAAGTAGATAACTCAATAGAGCAAACTTTACCAACGAAGCTATCTTCATATCCCCACTCTTTCTTGCAGGCACTCCATCAAGGCAACAAGTTTAGTCCGATTCATCTCCACAGCTGAACAATTCTATGATCTTCTTGTTGTTGTTGTTCTTGCATACGGTAGCTTGGCTGTCGGTTTGCGATCATTTTTTTGGGGCGCAGGTATGCCACTGATGCTGTGCACCTCTACCAGCACACTGGTACTCATTTTGCTGACCTCAGGATGACAGAGTGAATCAACCCCACCTGATGTTAATTCAGCAGCTAGTGGGGCTCAAAACTCAGGACCCTAAGATTCCAAGCCAGCCACCCTAACCACTAAGCCAACACCAACTTTATAAAATCCATGATGACACAACTCAGAAGTGAGCACTCTACCAACAGCGAGCTATTCTACCTTCCCTCGGCCAATAACAACCTAGCTTTAAATGGAGGTCTCCCATCCAAACAAAACCAAGGTTCAACCCAGCTCAGCTTCTGATATCTGAAAAGATTGGGTGCATTGAATGCTGAAAGTTGGAGGTTTCGCCTAGTGGAAAAACAGCTCATTTCAATGAAACAACACTTTCACCCTTCACCATATCTCGATCTCGAATGTCCCTGCCTTCTGTCTTTATTGGAAGGAAAGCAGGATAATTAAAAATCAGAGCATGAATAGTAATGTGAAGAAAATAAAAATAGAGGATGGTGAGAAAGTGAAACAAAACAGTTTTGGAGGAAAAAAAACACAACTACCTCCACGACTTTCGCTGTCTGCTGGCTTCACCTGGATGGGCCTCGTCATCTAAGGGGAGACAAAGAGACAACCATAAGCGGCACAGCAAATACGTAAGGAGAACGTAAAGAGAAGAGAATTGGAAAATAGGAAGAACTAGAAAGAAAATTTACTCATTCTTAAACCTGTTAGGAAGCAAGAGTGGCAAAGAAGGAATACGTGGCAACACTATAGAGGAGAGAGAGTGTGCAGTGCACAATTGGTAATGTATCATGAGGGATCGTGTGGCAAAAGGGCAGGGAGGGTTGGGCAGGAATTATGGCATAAAAGGTGGTATAAAGGAGCCTGAATGAAAGAGAGAGAGATGGATAGAGATAGAGAAGAGATTTGGCGTGGAAGCAACACGTTGAGTTACTGAAGATAACGATAATAGAAACAGATTTGAGCAACAGATAGAGAAAAAATGATTTGTGAGCACCGAGCAGATAAGGAAGCAGCACATCAAGGCTTTAGTGGAGATAAGCGAAACAAAGCGAGAGAGTGAAAGAGCAAGCACTGACTCTCTCTCTCTCTCTCTCTCTCTCTCTCTCTCTCTCTCTCTCTCTCTCTCTCTCTCTCTCTCTCTCTCTCTCTCTCTCTCTCTCTCTCTCTCTCTCTCGAACAATTTGAAACAGACACATTGAGAGGGAAAACAAAACGGCCTTCGTGATGATTTGCAATTTTCCATCAGAAATCAGGGAAAAAATTCCAAACATCCTCCATGGAATCACTGAAACAGTTAATATTGAATATTCAGGAATCTCCGCCCAGTTCATAATGCTTTGTGAAAAAATAATAATCTTCTCATGTAAACGCCGGAGAGACTATTAAATTGTCTAAATATCGACTTCATTCAAAAGTAATCTGCAGGATAAAACAACTTGCTGGAAAAGTCAAATTCCCAAAAACATTGTGACAAAGAGTGAATTTTAATGTGTGGTCATGCTGGTCCCGTCTCACAAAGGATTGGTCTTTGTCTCCCAACGGTTCAAGTTCAACAAAGAATCACCGACATGTTCGGAAAATACAAGGTTGGAAGAAGATTTGAGGGGAAAATTGAGAAATAGTGGGGAAACTTAGCTAAATATAGCATAACAATTGTGCATTTTGTGAGGAAAGCACCAAATTTGGCACATTAGTAGCCTATCATATTACGAACAGATTTGGATATTGGGCCATCTCAAATTCAGCCGCTGATGGATGTGGCAGCCATTTTCCACTGCCATCAAAAATTTTGAGATGGCCCAATATACAAATCTGTTCGTAATATGTTACGCTACTGGTGTGCCAAATTTGGTGCTTTCCTCACAAAATGCACAATCGTTATGCTAAGTTTCCCCACTAAAAGGAATGGTGGGGGAGAGGAAAGAGTGGGTAGAGGGGGGTAAGGGAGGGGGGAGGAAGTGAGGGTGGTGGAGTTAAGAAGGAAAGAGAAGAAAAGTGAGAAGATGGACAAGATGAAGAGAGAGGAGAAGAAAAGTGACAGTATGGACCCTTGCAGGAGGTGGGGAGGAAGGGGGAGAAAAGTTAGGATTGAAGAGAAAGGGGAGAAGAGTCAGGGTGGAAATGTTGAGGAGGAGGGAGAATAAAAATGAAGATGGAGGAGTTGAGGAGGAGGGGGAATAAAAGTTGAGATGGAAGAGTTGAGGAGGAGGGGGAATAAAAGTGAAGATGGAAGAGTTGAGAAGGAGGGTTAATAAAAGTGAAGATGGAAGAGTTGAGGAGGAAGGGGAATAAAAGTGAAGATGGAAGAGTTGAGGAGGAAGGGGAATAAAAGTGAAGATGGAAGAGTTGAGGAGGAGGGGGAATAAAAGTGAAGATGGAAGAGTTGAGGAGGAAGGGGAATAAAAGTGAAGATGGAAGAGTTGAGGAGAAAGGGGAATAAAAGTGAAGCTGCAAGAGTTGAGGAGGAGGGGGAATAAAAATGAAGATGTAAGAGTTGAGGAGGAGGGGGAATAAAAGTGAAGATGGAAGAGTTGAGGAGAAAGGGGAATAAAAGTGAAGCTGGAAGAGTTGAGGAGGAGGGGGAATAAAAGTGAAGATGGAAGAGTTGAGGAGAAATGGGAATAAAAGTGAAGATGGAAGAGTTGAGGAGGAGGGGGAATAAAAGTGAAGATGGAAGAGTTGAGGAGAAATGGGAATAAAAGTGAAGATGGAAGAGTTGAGGAGAAATGGGAATAAAAGTGAAGATGGAAGAGTTGAGGAGGAGGGGGAATAAAAGTGAAGATGGAAGAGTTCAGGAGGAGGGTTAATAAAAGTGAATGTGGAAAAGTTGAGGAGGAGGGTTAATAAAAGTGAAGATGGAAGAGTTGAGGAGGTGGGGGAATAAAAGTGAAGATGGAAGAGATGAGGAGGACGGGGAATAAAAGTGAAGATGGACAAGTTGAGGAGGAGGGGGAATAAAAGTCGAGATGGAAGAGTTGAGGAGGAGGGGGAATAAAAGTGAATGTAGAAAAGTTTAGGAGGAGGGGGAATAAAAGTGAAGATGGAAGAGTAGAGAAGGAGGGTTAATAGAAGTGAAGATGGAAGAGTTGAGGAGGAGGGAGAATAAAAGTGAAGATGGAAGAGTTCAGGAGGACGAGGAATAAAAGTAAAGATGGAAGAGTTGAGGAGTAGGGGGAATAAAAGTAAAGATGGAAGAGTTCAGGAAGAGGGGGAATAAAAGTGAAGATGGAAGAGTTGAAAAGGAGGGTTAATAAAAGTGAAGATGGAAGAGTTGAGGAGGAAGGGGAATAAAAGTGACAACATGAATGGAAGTGGGGAGAAAAGTGTGTGTGGAGGAGATGAAGAGGCAGAGGCAGGAAAGTGAGGTGGGAGGAGTTGAGAAAGGAGGACAAAAGAGAAACAGCATTGTTGTGTTGTGGCAAATTTTAAGGTATCGCACGGAGCCCTTCAAAAATGTCGGCTGTGACGTCATTTCCAGATCAACCATCATATCAAGTTTTAACCCGACACCAACCATTTGATTCCCCAAAATGAGTGATAAATGATGTTCTGTTCTGTTCTTGTGCATAGCAGCTTGGCTGCCAGGTCGCTATCATTTTTGGTAGCACAGCTGCGCCACTGGTGTTGTGCCCCTCTCCCAGTCCACTGGGATTTCATTTCACCACCCTCAGAAGGATGACAGGCTGAGTCAACCCCACCTGGTGTTAATTCAGCAGCCAACAGAGTTCAAACTCAGGACCCTAAGATCCAAAGCCAATCGCCCTAACCACGAAGCCAACACCAGGCTTATAAATGATGTACACGTTTTACCACGATAAACAAACAACAATTGACACTCACACCCTCTTAATCTCACAAGACAGAATCCGCTTTTCAGAAAAAGTCAGATCTCCAACGACTGTTTTTCGACATAACTACGTATTTTAAGAAATAAACAAAAGTTTTTTTTATTTTATTTTTGTATTTAGTACCATTTGGTAAGAGCTGGCAGGATGGCTGAGAGGTATGCACATGCACTTTCCTCTTAGCTACTAAGCTATCTAGCCT
The DNA here is from genome assembly GCF_056783735.1 of Eptatretus burgeri. Taxonomy (NCBI): domain Eukaryota; kingdom Metazoa; phylum Chordata; class Myxini; order Myxiniformes; family Myxinidae; genus Eptatretus; species Eptatretus burgeri. The sequence goes on along the minus strand of NC_140964.1, from coordinate 40,999,175 downwards.
GGGTTCAAATCCAGACCTTGATGCAGTGTAACGTGGTGCTTCACAGGCAGGGTGACTCATCAATGTGTGTGCCGTCCCTTGGATGGACATCAAACAGGAGTACCATCTGCCGCATTAGTTGGTGTCTTGTAGTTGACGAAAGGAAATAAAGCTTTGGGGCTGGATAAACATCGGAGAGTATCAAAGGAGATGGCAGAGCAGATCAGCACGATGATTATATATATATATATATATATATATATATATATATATATATATATATATATATATATATATATATATATATATATATATATATATATGCATATAACGTCATGCTTATCTTCTCTGCTAACATGAGTCTGTCATTGATGTATATATATAGGCCTAGGTTTGCTCATACATGATAGCCATTCTTCACAACAACAGCCACATCACTGATTCACTCAGACGTCAACTGGTTTGAGGTAAGCAAAAGTTTTCCATGTCTTCATGTCTTCCAGAGTATAAATACTTTTAGTAAACTTAAGAAAATTCAATATATCTGGATATAAATGGTTGGAAAGTTTTCTCACTTCCGGCCCTTGCTGTTTGTGGTAATTCATAGGTGTTATAATCTCACTTTCCAGACAGTGTCCAACATATCCACATCTCCAAGCTTCAGGACAAGCTGCTTTGATCCTGATTATTGGTGGACGGAGGTTATGTTTTCACCCATTTGTCTGTCTGTCTGTTTGTTACTTCGTGAAAAAAATGTTCACCAAGTGTGTTGATGGGTTCAGTTAGTTTGTGACTTGGCAATGGAGATTTTTTTTGTTTGTTTGTTTTTGCCAAACCACTCAGCTGATCGTTCTGAAGCTTTCCGAGATTGTAGGTACCGTCCCTGCAACGATTGATCGACAGTCGATGCAAGGTCAAAATACAGCAAAAGATCAACATAGGCCAAAGGTCAAAACAAACCTAATTTCTATAATTGTCAATTTTCATCCGATTGACTTGAAATTTGAAAATAATTTTCATATCAGGTCATTGAATTCAACCATCACTTATTTTTCGGTCAACATCGGCAAAAAGGTCAACAACTACGGCACAATTCCTAAAATCCTCAATTTTCATCAAATTCACTTGAAATTTGAAAGGGATTGGCATATCAGGTCACTGACTTCAGGTCCCCTGCGATTTCTAAAATCCTTAAATTTCATCCGATTGACTTGAAATTTTAAGAGGATTTGTTGTTCAAGTCACCACCAATTATTTTTGAGGTCAACATCGGCCGAATTTCTAAAATTGAGAGAAAGCGCCATAAACTGTGCATCATGATATCTCAAAAGTTGTGAACGAGTTATGGCAAACCTATGTGGATGAGTTGTTTCGGTGACGAGAACAAGCCGATTAGATTTTGGTTCAGATCCAGCCCATCAGTGGGATACAAAATGTAAACTGTTCAGCCTGACGGAGGTGTGCGCTCTCCTGAGCACCATTCTACTTTGTTTTGTTTTGCAAAGTGTCGCTGTATGAGTGATTTTTGATTACTTGGCAAAATTTTTTTTTGCAAAGTATGTTGATTGCCTCCGTTTATCTGTTTGTCTGTCTGTCTGTTGGTCATATGTTTTGGCCATAGTTTTCAAGCAATCACTCTGAATTTTTTTTGTGTATGTAGATGACCAAACAAGAACAGCAACACCTAACTTTGTTGAAGATCCATATCCAGATACTTGAATTTTGAAGTGATTCTTCACCATTGAGAAATAGGGCCAAAAACGATATATAGCACAATATCTCAAAAGGTTGTGGATGGATTCAGACAAAACTTGGTGGGCAGGTAGGGTGTGTGACAAAGACAAATCAATTCAGTTTTGCTGAAGATCGGAATCTGATCCAGATACGAGAATTATTTAATTTATAAGTGATTCTTCACCATTGAGAGATGCAACCAAAAACTGTATCGCATGGTATCTCAAAATGTTGTGGATGAGTTGTGACAAAACTAGGTGGATGAGTTGGGTTGGTGACAAGGACAAGCCGATTCGAGTTTGGTTCAGGTCCGGCCTCAAATCCAACCTATCAATGGGATACAAAATGTAAACTGTTCAGCTTGGCCAAGGTATGCGCTCTCCAAAATGGCGTTCTGTTTTGCCAAGTGTATCGCATGGTATCTCAAAAAGTTGTGGATGAGTTGTGATATTGTGGAATCACTCCATGAGTGATTGTTGTGGAATTGTGGAATCACTGTGGAATTGTTGTGGAATTGTGGAATCCAAAAAGTTGTGGAATCACTCCATGAGTGATTTTTCATTTGTTTGTCTGTCCGCTCACCTCCAGCCAAAACCACTCAACTGATCATTCTGCAACTTTTGCATATTGTAGGCACCATCCATGCGATGGTCCCACGGCAATGTTTCATAAAAATCGGTCGACACGAGGTCAACAAAGGCCAAAAGGTCAACATAAGCCGGATTTCTAAAATTGTCAATTTTCATCCGATTGACTTGAAATTTGAATAGATTTTCATATGAGGTCACTCAATTCAACCAACAATTCTTTTAAGGTTAACATAGGTGAAAAGGTCAACATCAGACAAATTTCTGAAATCCTCAATTTTCATTCGATTAACTTGAAATTTGAAGAGGATTTGCATAATTGGTTATTCAATTCAACAACTTATTATTTTTAAGTTCAAATTCACTTTTGGGAGTTTGCAGGTATTGTCCTCTGCATGACGTCTTTCGTGTCTGTCTGTCACACGATTTTTGTCCACAGTGTTTAAACAATCATTGTGAAATTGTTTGTGTATGTAGTTGACCAGCCAAGGGCAGAAACGCACATTTTTGGTGAGTATCCGGATGTGGATCCGGATCCTGGAAAATTTTTGATGATCCTTTGACATTGGAAGATAGGGTAAATTAAAATTGATGAATTTAACTTCTATCCAGGATACAAACTTCTTACATGTTTCTCTGTTCATTTATTTATTTATTTCACAGCCCTGACAGTGGAGGATATGCCACAACAGTGTTTGATTCGTTTTGTTTCGGCCACCGTAAAACCCTTCATTCCGCAAAACGCAAAAACGCAAAAAAATCTGAAAACCCACTCCGTGGGAGTACCTCCTGTGCAGCTTCCCTTCGCAGGGCAGCTCACCGGATGACGGGATTGGGGCAAAGCCTTCGGGACCCCCAATCTTTGATGATAGGAGGGAAACCACGGGGTAACATCCCTGGGTCAGATTGCGGGAGAGTGTGTCGGAGTGGTGCTGAGGTGTCGTCCACCAGACGGCGGTCTCCTTGGGTTAACCTGAGGCGGTCCCTTCGGGTGGGTGCCTGGAATGTCCTATCCCTAAGAGAGGATGATCACCTGTCTCTGTTATCATCTGAGCTCAAGCGTTTGGACATCGGGATTGCAGCTCTCTCTGAGGTTCGGAGACCGGATTGCGGCGAGATAATGGTGGGTGGCTACACCTACTATTGGTCTGGTCGCTCTGATGGTTACCATACTCAAGGAGTTGCTGTAGCTGTGTCCAATAAGCTGACCCCAATGATAATTGAGGTAACACCGGTCAACGAGCGTATTATGAGATTAAGGATTCGTCACTCCTTAGGTGTCATTTCCCTGGTCTCTGTTTATGCTCCGACTGAGGCGAGTGATCTCACCGTGAAGGATGCATTCTACGCCACACTCGAGTCTGTGGTTGATCAGTGCCCCAGACGAGATACACTTCTAGTCTTGGGGGATTTCAATGCATCGACTGGAACTGATAGGGACGGTTATGAGGTGTGTGTTGGTCCCCATGGGTCAGGAACTATGAACCAGAATAGCACTAAGTTCCTTGACTTTGCAAGAAGTCATGGACTTAGGGTGGCTGGTTCATGGTTTCAGCGCCCACAAGCTCATCGCTGGACTTGGTATTCCAACGCTGGCGGTGTGGCAAAGGAGATTGACCATGTCCTCATTGACGGTCGTTGGAGGATGATCCAGAACTGCAGGGTCTACCGGAGTGCTCAGTTCCTCAATACTGACCACAGGCTTGTTGTAGCAACTCTAAAGCTGAACCTTAAATCCTGGAGAATGGTACCATCCCAGCCGAGGTTGGATGTTGCCAAGCTCAGGGATGAGAGAGTAGCTGAGGAGTTTGCGAACAGGCTGAGTGGACACTTGGGGGGTCTGGATGCTTTGGGGGGTCCTGAAGAGTTGTGGAGCGCCTTCAAGACCACCGTCCTTGATGTTGCCGGTGGATGCCTTGGAACTCACCGCAGGGCAAAGAAGAATTTTGTCTCTCAAGGGACACTGGATACCATTGACCAGAGTCGCAGGGCCAGGCTGAATGGCAGAGCTGAGCTGTTCAGGGAGCTGAGGCGTAAAACTGTACGTGCACCGAGGGTGGACAAGGAGGCCTATGTGCGAGGAATCTGTGAGGGGGTAGAGAAGTAGAGCATCACTTGTGGACAGGTGATTCTCGTCCCGCTTACAGGGGAATTCGCGCATTACGTTCATCCAAGCCCATCCCTCGGAGCACTACAGTTCGAGCAGAGAGTGGTAGGCTCTTGACAGAGGAGTCTGAAGTGAAGGCCCGCTGGGCCGGTTACTTTGAGCGGTTGTACCAGGCTGATCCCCCAACTGTCGAGTTGGACGTCAAGGGTGTTACAATCCCTGTTGCTGACCCTCGAATCAACTGTGGTCCACCTACGCTTGTGGAAACACGGGCTGCGGTGAAACAGTTGAAACGGGGCAAAGCTCCAGGGATCTGTGGCATCCATGCTGAACTTCTCAAGGCTGGTGGAAATGCTGCACTCGTGTCGTTGCATGCAGTTTTGTGCTCTGCCTGGAACACAGGCATCATCCCAACTGACTGGAAGAGGGGCCTTGTTGTCCCTCTCTGGAAAGGGAAGGGTGATCGCCAAGACTGCAACAACTACTGAGGGGTGACGCTGCTCTCAGTGCCGGGCAAGGTCTTTGCTCGGATAATTCTCGATAGGGTTCGCCACCATCTGCTTGAGCACCAGCGTCCAGAGCAGTCAGGCTTTACACCAAAGAGGTCAACGATTGACCGTATCCTTGCAATCCGTGTCCTCACCGAACGCAGACGAGAGTTTCGGCAGGGGCTGCTTGCAGCCTATGTTGATCTCTGTAAAGCGTTCGATTCAGTGAATCGGGATGTCCTCTGGAGGATTCTTGGTCTTCGTGGGGTGCCACCAAAACTGATCGATCTGATGTCTGAACTCTACTCTGGTACTGAGAGTGCTGTGAAGTGTGGTGGTTCCATCTCTGACTTATTTCCAGTTGTTACTGGAGTTCGTCAGGGATGTGTACTTGCCCCCACACTTTTCAGCACTTGTATGGACTGGATTTTAGGGAGGATGTCGGAGAGATCAAGTTGCGGTGCATCGTTTGGGAATGTCAAGATCTCGGACCTTGACTTTGCAGATGATGCAGTCATCTTTGCGGAGACTTTAGACATCCTCTTGGGGGCCCTCGAGGTGCTGAATGAGGAGTCGGAGCCGTTGGGATTACGGGTTTCTTGGGTCAAAACTAAGATCCAGGCTTTCGGTGACATCTTGGATGCTGCTGTCCTGTCTGTGTCTGTTTGTGGTGAGGATGTTGAGGTCGTGGAGAGATTCACTTACCTTGGCAGTGATATTCATGTCTCTGCTGGCTGCGAGTCAGAGGTCAATGGACGTCTGGGTCGGGCCTGGGGAGTCATGGATTCACTGGATCATGGGGTGTGGCGCTGCCGGTACCTGTGCGGGAGGACGAAAGTCCGAGTCTTCAGGTCCTTGGGACTTCCAGTCTTGCTCTATGGGTGCGAGACTTGGACGCTGACCAAGGATCTGAGACGGAGACTTAATTCCTTTGGTACCAGGTCTCTTCGGAGAATCCTTGGCTATCGCTGGTCGGATTTTGTGTCCAACGAGCGGTTGCTGAGAGAGACTCGGATGAGATTTGTTACCTGCATAGTCCGTGAGCGTCAGTTGCGGCTGTATGGACATGTGGCTCGTTTTCCTGACTCTGATCCTGCTCACCAGATTCTCTCAGCGAGGGAGTCTCATGAGTGGAGGAGGCCAGTGGGCCGACCACGTGCCTCATGGTTGCAACAGGTTGACCATCATCTCAAGGAGATGGGGATGGGCCTGGCATCTGCCTGGGGGATGGCCAGACGGAGGCCCCTGGAGTACCGGCGGAAAGTGGACGCAGTGACGTGCTGTTCTGGCACATGCTCCCATACCTGACCTGTTTCGCCATGTGTTGCTCTTTGAGTGATTTCTAGTTTGTTACTTAAGAAATCTAAAGATTTCGTAAGTATATTGATGACTTCCGCCGTGTGTTTGTGTTTTTGTTTGTAGGCACGATAACTCGAGACTGGAAGAAGCTACCAATGTCAAATTACACCACGTGATTCAGGACGGTGATGGCTAGCGCTGATTAAATTTTGGTCAAAATCGCTCAAAGGTCAAGGTCACAGTGAGGTCAAACATTCGATTTTTGATGGTTTGGTACAGAATCTGCTTGTTTGTTTGCCTTTGAGCAGGATATCTCAAAAAGTTGTGGACGGATTCAAATGAAACTTAGTGGACAGATTGGGTGTGTGACAAGGAAAAAATTATTCTATTTTGGTGATGAACCGGTTCTGGATCTGGATACGAGAATTAAAAATATATATTTAAATGATTCTTCATCATTAAGAGATGGGGCCAAAAACGATATATAGCATGTGGTTTCAAAAAGTTGTGGACGAGTTACAACAAAACTAGGTGCACGAGTTGGTTATGTGACAAGAATGAGCTGATTATATTTTGGATCAGGTCTGGATCCAGATCCTGCCTATCAATGGGATAGAAAACATGAACTGTTCAGCCTGACGGAGGTGTGCACTCAATCAAGTGCCATTCTAGTTTTTCCATGAAAGCACACAAAGCTTAACTCAACCAATCGTGAATGTGGGTATTTGTTACTTACGAAATCTAAAGATTTCGTCAGTATATTGATGACTTCCGTCCTTCTGTTTGTGTGTTTGTTTGTTTGTGTGTGTGTGTGTGTGTGTGTTTGTTTGTAGGCACGATAACTCGAGAACGGAAGAAGCTACCAATGTCAAATTACACCACGTGGTTCAGGACGGTGACGGCTAGCGCTGATTAGATTTTGGTCAAAATCGGTCAAAGGTCAAGGTCACAGTGAGGTCAAACATAATTCCGTAAATTCATGTGGAGAAATGGAGTATTTTTGCTTCGGTCGACGTTACGAGTTCGTTTTAACTTCGATTTTAATTTTGTCTTCGGTTTTTGCGATGGCTTAGGACGCTTAATACTCGGTTGTCGAAATTCTGGTAAAAATCGGATGTTTTGGAGACGTTTTAAGATTGTATAAAAAGTATTTCACTCGCCGCATCATGACTCGTCACGTGGTGCAGCGCGCTCGAGTAGAGGCGTCGTTGATCACATAAAGGTTTTGTGTGTGCACGCTGACGGTGTTTTCGATAAAGATGGTGTTTAAAAGTCATTTTTTTTTATCCCAATAAAGGTTATCATCGCATGCCTGACTCGCTAAGCCGTCGGATTATGTAAAGATTGTTGGTGGATGGCTGAATATTATGGTTTTGTGACTTTAATAAAATAATATTAAATAATTGCGTGGAGAAATGGAGATTTTTGCTTCGGTCGACATTACGATTTTTGATGGTTTGGTACAGAATCATCGTAGAAACTTCTGGTTTGCGTCGCTACCTTCTCTAGAGACAGCTTTTATTAGACAAGGTCAGAGGTCAAGTTGACGATTTCGTAAGTACCAGTCTATGACTGCTTGTTTGTCTGTGTGTTTGTTTTGAACTGTTGCAGAGCTGAGCTCC
>NC_140964.1:40961359-40981359 GCF_056783735.1 Eptatretus burgeri | reverse complement strand
GAGGAAGTCTGCATCTTCCTCCAACTTTCCTGAGAACCAATTTGCAAAGTCTTGTCGTTTGCATTTCTGTTGATCAGTAAGCACCGTTTCCGTTTGAATTTTGTATGGAAAGGCATGAATGTCTTGGCGAAGGATTCTCTGAACGGTGCTCTTATGAATGTTTGTCTCGGCAGAAAGTTGTCGAATCGATTTTTTTGGACTCTGAACGACCGCCTGTCTCACCATTTCCACATTTTCTTCACTACGACCTGTCCTCTTCCGACCACTGTGACCCTTGTGAAGGTCACAGATGGTTCCCACATTGGTAAACTTTGCGATGGTGCACTTTATTGTCCGAAAGTTTGGTGCATGGCGCAAGTGGATACCGAAATGTCTCGAGTAAAGACGTTGCACCTGTATGACACTTCGTCTGGTGCCAAAGTTCAACAATTTTCGTCCGTTGTTGTACGGTCAGTCTTGGCATTTTTCTGGTGCTTGCTTGGTATCAAAATAAACTTCAGGGTCTCCGAAACAAGAAATGAAGCATTAGTGACAAAATTACTGCTTTTTTCGGATCAAACGAAGCATTTTAAAAGTTGTATATTTTTTGGGACACCCTATACTGTATATGTATATGTATATATATATATATATATATATATATATATATATATATATATATATATATATATATATATATATATATATATATATATATATATATATACATATTTCAATTTATGTATGCAAACCTTATATATCAAAAACCATATTATTTTGTTGTACTGCACTGCTTATGGGTAACAGCTGACTGATGAAGTCATATACTGCCCCTTTAACTTTAGCAAAACTATTATTCTTTCACAAACACAGTAAGAATTAATGATCACATGGGTATTCATTTGAGAGTATTTCTGAAAGACCCTGGTAGTGTAAATGCAATGATTATTATTATTATTATTTTTGTTTTTTTACAATTTTGGAGAGTGTTGCTGTTTGGAAAGTCAAGGTTTTCATTGACTGGGTTTATACTGCCGACTCTTTTTGTACTTTCCATCACCTTGCTATTGTTGTGCCATGGTGTGGAGACATATGTTGTCGACTCAGAAAGAAGAACAGCATTACAGCAAGAATGTACCAAAGCCAGCGCAAGGCTGCATGCAAACTGCTGGGCACGATGCCTGGAGCACTTTGTTTGTAACCAGGCCAGGCCACGGCGAGGCCACCAAACTGAATAATAGTATGGCCACCAGAAGTAGGAGTCACACCGCAAGCAAGATTTACGTTCTCTGATCGCTAATGGCTGAGCTTCAAGCGTTTCACAGCGGAAAAATCAATGAAAACATCCTTACAAATGTACACACAACGCAGCAAACGGACAAACGTATGTATTACAGCTTATCGAAACTTAGTGTCATCGAAAAAAAAAGTTTTCAACGAACTGTCATAAACTGATGGCTATGAAAGAAAATGGAGAATTTTTTTTTATGTTGGGGAATTCCTCTGCAATGCAATTGATTTTTAGGTTGGGATGTTCAAACGGTGATTGGCTGAGGATTCGATCACACCCAGTGGCAGTGTACTTCTTCATACTGTGTCATATCTCAGGGCCGATTCAAAGTTGCACAAAGACATGCAATGAAATACAAGAGATGTGAAAAGGTCATTTAGCCCAATGCGCCAGCGACCCACGCAATTTATAGAATTCCAATGTCCGCATTCACAATGCCAGGTCTCTAATACTCAATGATGTGTGTTTACACCCAGAAAGTTAGGGAAATTGAACTGACAAAAACAAAATTAATTGCAAAAATGAAGATTGTTACAATATGTATCATGAAGAATAGTATAGGTGTACTTCTGCCTCCTCGTTCCTTATTGTACAGGGTATTGTACAGATGTTATTTTTTGTTAGATGAGCTGAATGAATATGGTTAACAGGGGTCGTGGATGTTACAGGTTGAGCATTGAAAACTGTATATCAAGTAGAGTATTATCAAATTGGTTTAAATTAAATCAATAAATAACATGAAATTGTGTCTAAGGTGCACTGCCAATTCTCCCAGCAACTGAATGGACTACTTCTGAGGCCAGAGATAATAAAATCAATAAAAGAAGAGTTTGAAGCAACTGGGACAGAGCATACCATACATCTGTGACTGATAGACCCAGGACGAGAACAACCCAATAAAACAAAGGCCTTACAGCAACACCCATGATACAGAGACCAAGGAAACCCATCCGATACCTCTCAGGAGAACATGGATTTTTCCTATTCCTCGGTTTGCCATCGAAAACTGAAACTGTACAAACCGCAATTGTTACCAAAAAAATGACAGTAGATGATCCAGACTCCCAATGGATCTTGTTCTGCGAGATATTCCTAAACTGGGTGCCGGAGGAGCCGGATTTTCCTGATTGCATTATAGGGGCATGCGAGGTGACATTTCTGCTTCATGATTATGTTAGTCGTCATCACAATTCAGTTGATTGGGAAGATACAAAACCTCACGTTATTTGCAGTGAGCAGTTAATTTCACCTGGTGGGATGTTATACGGCTGGGTACACCGTCCAGCTTTCTGGTCACAGTTGGACCCTTCATTTTCGTTGAGACTACTGTCATAGGAGGAAAATGCTATCTCGATTTTCTACCGATATCAGTAGTTCCAAGCCAGTCAATATTCTGGAAATAAGATAGCACCTCCTCACTATCATCGTATTTTACTAAATTACTCGGACGAGGTGTAACATTGGATCAGCAGGTGCGGGAGCCATTGAGTGGCTGCCAAGATCACCCAATCTTTCACCAATAAGCCTCTTCTGTTGGGGCGACAGCTTACATAAAAGATGGGGTTTTTAAAAGGAAACGCCATGATCTAGATGACCTTCACCATTGAACAACACCATTTTGTTCCATTAGTGAAGACCTTTGGATGCGTGTTTGCAGATCTGTCATTTACATTTACCAGCACCGTGTCAATGTTGAAGGGAAACATATCGAGCATCTGAGTTAATCCCTTGGTTGAAATACTATGAACAATAAACATTTCACAGGTTTACTGTGTACCTTTCATGAATAAATGAACATTTCCCAAAATTTACGAGGCACTTCTGGATCACCCTGCATATTTAATTTGTGAACTCTTTCAATGTGCCTACATCCACAACCCTTCCCGAAACCACTAAATGTAGCAACAGCATTTCACGTCAACATTTCACGTCAACTCACGTCAACAACAAGGAACAACTTGATTTCAGTTGAATGTTATATTTTGGACACAAAATGAACCATCGATTTGAAAATGTACCTGTCGTTTAGCAATACTTTAATTTGGATTTGGCCCGATCACGCATGCGCAGAGAGGGATGAGATAATTTTTATCTATCCATATCCATATCGCAGGTCGACAACAGCTATGTGTTGCAGTTGTTCTTCTTCTTCTTGGGCTCGATTTTTAAAATGTGCATCCATTGGTCAGACAGCTGCCAGATCACACCCACATCTGTCACTTGATTCCACCCACCATAGCACCCAGACAAAATGATATTGCCACGAATCTGGAAACCATGCGCACTCAACATTCAGGTGTCAAATTAGTTATGCCGGTAAGTACGTGCGAGATAGGTCCCTTTCCTTTTTGTCTAGTGGGAGACTCGAAAACGTGCGTTGTGACGTCTTTAGTTAGGTTATTACATCAGCCATCTACATCCCATACATCTACCATCCCATCTGCGTGACCCAACCAGCCCATCACGCTCCATCCCCACAGACGAACTCCTCTGGTATGACGATTTTCTCAGGGCAGATCCTGTTACTCTCTGCGCGAGCAAGGTCACATGGCCACCAGGAATATTCGGGGCTACCGAGCAGGGGCCACGGCTCCGCCAAGGAAAGGTGTGGCCGTAGGCCATTGAGGGATGGACAGCGAGATGATTCTCGCCAAGGCCCCTCCCCGTGTGGGAGGAGATATAGCCCCCGAGCAGTGCCAGAAGAGTGGTGTGGACGGAAGGCCGTGTGTCGTTGTCAGTGTCGTTGTCGTTGGTGTTGGCGTGAAGAGTTCGGTGGACAAGAGTTCTGTGGACAGGAGTGGAGTGGACGAAAGGAGCCGTGGTTGTTGTTTTGCGCTTGTTAGTGGCTGCACGGAGAAGGCGGTTTTGTCAGCACGTGGACGGAACTGAGTTCGAGTGCCCCGACGATTCACCACACGGGTTCCGTCCCGAACCACGAGCTCCCGGACCGTGCCCCGACGACCATTAGCCACCAGGTGCCGCATTTCTGAGCACGCTTCCCTGCGACGGCAGGTACTCTTTTACTCTGACCTCCAGCTCATCTCTCCTCACGGCTGCGAGGGGAACAATAAAATCCTGGTTTCTTTTCTTTTGTGTGTGTGTGTCCGTGGGCTCCGTCTGTAAGTAGGATTGTATAAATGTTTTCCTTTCCTTGTAAATTACATTTTCTTATTTGTATAACTCTGCTTTTTGTGTGCTTCCCCTCCCTGATTATTCTTATAAATAAACCCCTGTTAAATGTTCCAGTTCGTTGTTCGTGTTTTCTTTTATTGGCCTAGCATGGTGCGTATTGAGAATTAGTGAGGCCGTTCGTGCCGTAAATTGTTCATTTGGTCCGGCGCGGCTTTGGTAACTTCCGCTTGGTTACGCCGGATCCGAGTCGGTGATAGCGACTCGATTCGGACAAAGTCGGTCGAGGGTGTGATTTTCCCCGGTAGTTGGACGACGTGGGTATTTAGGTATATTGAAATTCGGCAATTAACCCTACCCCACGCCGTCAAAATATTGGCGACCACGGTCCGCTAAGGGACCTGTGAACTCTCGGACTTATCCGAGAGTCACGACCTAAATTCCGGGTGTTCGGTGGGAGACGACTCCACTGCTCTACCTCGTGGTCGTTTATCGCCACCGAACCCCGGCCCACAAAAATATGGCCGCCATCTTGGTTTTATGGTGGGCCCAACACATTTTGGCCTGTCGGCCTCTGTTGATTACACACTATCCGGCTTTGCTGCATCAGATTTCCATTGGCTTTGTTTGGGTCAAGGGTTCATCATGACAATGGACCCCAAAAATATAATCATATGTCAAATAAGATTGATTAGGAAGGTTAAATTGAGCCCATACGCACCTCCCTAATAAAATGGCGTTACGTAATTTTTGAACGGCCTCATATTGGGTTTAAACAATCTGTGACCGTGTAATGAATCAGCTCATTATGATATAACTGTGATGAATCAACTCTTTTCAGAGTGCTATAAACGCGCGTTTCCCAATCGGCACGCAACCGGATTTTTAAAAGCAAATTCACTCGCGCTTAACGGCGAAGTCCCGTACCTCGAATGACCAACTACAGGTTTTTATGAACAAAAGAGGTTTATTGCCACAGAGAGAGAGAGAGCGGGGAGGAAAGGGGGGGCAGGCAGAAGAGAGGGAGACACACACACACACAACACACACAAAAAGAAACACACACACACATACACACACAAAACTGAGGTAGCAGACATAAAGGCACATCCCCTGTTCAGAATCACGATGAATCTTATCCATTCGCATGGGAACACGGGATAGATACAGCACAAGGTTAATGAGATAGATTAGAGAATATAATCTGAGCTTTGGGTAATGATTTTTAAAAAATTCGTCGATGCAGTTTTCACCACATAGACACATGGACATGAGCAAGGATGAGGGAGTTGAGTGGACAGAGGAGGCAAAATATACATACACATATGTATATGTATATATACATATAAATAAATATATTTTGTGTCGCAGGTTGTCACCACAGTGCGGCAATTCTTGTTCTACTCTGCCTGCCGAGCAGTCAAACAAAATTGAAAATGCATGAAAATTGAAAAAAAAAATTGAAATTGACAAAAAAAATGCACGAAAAAAAGAGGACCACAGGAAACTTACAGTTTTTAAGGACGTTATAAAGGACATATACAAGTACGAAAAACTCATGAAACCTGTTCAATAAAATGGTGTAAAAGACACTGCATCAACGGCAGTAAACCTCCGAAATTTTATTTTTCTACAACCTTTAAAATCTTTATAATTTTTCAATTGAATTTTAGAAAAGGAACACATTAAAACACAAATCGCCTTTTTGGCACTTTCAAACCCCTTTCGTTGAGAAGTACTTGGACAAAATATTCTGGAATTTTACGTCATCGCGACCAATCATCACGTCCTTGTTTCTCAAGACTGCGTGGGGTAAGGTGTTCTATGAACTCAGTAGTATATTTTTGTTCTACTTTCAAAAGATGTTCACAAACTTAAATTGGCATTGACTGCAACCAAAAATGCATGAAAACCTCCACCCCTCCCACCCCCCTTTTATTAATTTTAAAAAAAAACTGTTTTACAAAATCACCTGTTAGTCCACGGAATTAATAACCTGCATTGCAGATAAACGTGATTATTATAAAAGGTACACTGTTTATCCATGCGGTCTCACCTGAGAATTAGACAAACAAGTACAATGTTCATAAAACGTTTTTAATTTTAACTTTTACTTTAGACAACATGGAAATGTAACACTTACTGGATATATTACAAATGTAAGGGGGGAGGGGGATTATGCAAAGGAAAATAAAATTGTGAAAAGGGAGGGAATATTGAAAAATAGAAGAATGACAACATAAGGGAGGTGGTTATAAGAATGAAGGAGGAATAGAAGGGCAGAGAAAGAGGACAACATGGGATATTTGAGGGAGGGGTATTGTGGTTTGGGGTCAATAAATCTGTCATTTTTCAAAAGTAATAAGTAGATGTCCCAAAAAGTAAACAAATATTTCTTCTGAATAGCACCTTCCAACTGAAATGCATTAACACAAATTATTTGTGTTGAACAGTATATAACTGGATGTTTTCAATCATCTGTATGACCACGACACTCCGGCCTGCAAGGAAAGATATAAAAGGATAGAATATTCAGAAGGAAGAGTTGCAAACTTCAAAGGAAGAGAGAACAGAAACAAGTGCCACACGCTCGGGAGGTTCACAGGCTACTCTCCGCGCACTCTTCTCAAGACCACACACAATTACTAACCCCTACCTCCTTCCCAAAGCCTCCACCCCCCCCAAGCCCATTCTACTATATCTCCCTTGGGGCCTACACTATCCTTGAAAGGTTTGGTCACGATCAATTAAAGCAGTTAAATAGATTACCCCGCCCCCTGTTCCAAATCTCTCCCTTAAATTTCAAAACCTATTGAAGCTAATAACCTCATTTTTTTTTTCATCATTAACCATTCATTGCACCCATACTATCCCTACCAATATTGGTGGTGATGATTCAAGTCGTCACAGAGATCTCCTTCCCTACCCTCTATTCAAAATCGCCCCGACATTGAAAATCTATAAAAGCTAATAAATTAATTTGTCCACCTTAAATCAAATTTGTATATTTTTGTACACATAGTTGAGGGTCACGGAAGAGCTAGAGCAGAATGGAAGGCAACAAATGGAAAGGGGGAAACACCAACAGTAAATTCAAAGTGAGAGTGAGATCAAGGTGAGGGAAAGAAGGACACATGGAGGTAAATAAGCTTCATGATCCCTCCAACTGTTACAAATATCTCCCCCTCTTCCAACCTCCCAACTCCTCCAGGACACTCACCATGGTGCTGCCATTATCTCTGCCGAGTTTGGTGGTCCTACAATATTCCATTCACAATATATACAGGAGATAATGGAACGGAGAGACAAATTGAAAAATGGAGTGTGACAATAAAGGTAGCTTTGCATTTGTGTTCGGCTTTGCCTGATGCGAGACCGGTTAGCAACCACACGTGGACCAAAAGAGCAGAGCGGAACGACAGAAGAAGACAGTGGATGAAAAATAGAGCAAAGCAGCATTCAAGTGATGTTCAAGCAAAGCAACACACCTTTCAAAATTCAGAATATCAGGGAGTGTCCAGTGAAAGAATTGCTTTTAAGAACAAAATAATCACATTGAGAGGTGATCACACTTGTCATGAGGTCGGAGACTCTCCGCCACTCCCTGAGGTCTGATAGACCGAGGCTCATTGCGAACTTCAGTTTCAAGAAATGCAAAGGCGGTTAAATGAAATAGAGCACAATGTTAATTACTCAGCTAATTTACAGATATCATCTACACAGCAAGGTGTCAGTCAGTGAATATGGTTTTAAAGATGATTTGTAATTCAGGAAATATATATATATATATATATATATATATATATATATATATATATATATATATATATATATATATATATATATATATATATATATATATATATATATATATATATATATATACATACATACATTTATCTGCACCACATCCTCGATTCCACACAAATTGCACCTCATGCCCAAATATGTTCTGCGGTGCCACTTAGACCTCATGCTAGACTGTTAGACTAGATTTTGGGGATCGCTGGACTTTTGTAGATTATGGCATGTACTGTACCATCAGAAAGGCATTCGATGGTGGCTATGTCATCTATCTATAACTAGTAGTAATGCCCAGCGTTGCTCGGGCTAGCAATAAGGCCTGGCGTTGCCCGGGCTTTCTTGCAAATTTCCTGAATAGCTGTTAGCGGTTAGGGGTTAGTGGTTAGGGTTGCAGTTAGGGTTAGGGGTTAGGGTTAGCGGTTAGGGTTAGGGGTTAGGGTTAGCGGTTAGGGTTAGCTGTTAGGGTGAGGGTTAGGGTTAGCTGTTAGGGTTAGGGTTAGTGTTAGGGTAGCTAACCCTGGGTTAGGGTTAGCTGTTAGGGTTAGTGTTAGGGTAGCTAACCCTAACCCTAACACTAACCCAAACCCTAACCCTAACAGCTTGGCGTAGCGGAGGTAAACAGAGCCCAGGGCAAAGTGGAAATTTGCGTCCCCCGTAGGCCTTAAACTTGAGTGGATTTGAATGGAAAATCCCATAAGGGATATCGATTTATCGATTTTTTCGAATATCGGAAGTGTTATGGAAAATTTTTTTATAGCCAATGACCTCAGTTGCACCAAAAGCCATAATCGTACCGAATTTGAATGGAATCCGTTGTAGTTTGTGAAAATGCATCAAAACAAATTTTGAGGGGCCTCTTAAGGAAGACAATAATATCATTAGTATATATATATATATATATATATATATATATATATATATATATATATATATATATATATATATATATATATATATATATATATATATATATATATATATATATATATATATCAAAGCTTGTTTCATTTCATGCAGTAACAAAAATCTGATGGTGGAACAAAAAAGGGGCGTGCCGAAATATTAATATGGATTCCAGCAATGTGTGTGTGTGTGTGTCTGTGTGTGTGTGTGTGTGTGTGTGTGTGTGTGTGTGTGTGTGTGTGTGTGTGTGTGTGTGTGTGTGTGTGTGTGTGTGTGTGTGTGTGTGTCTGTGTGTGTCTGTGACCACTGTTTCTCGACAACCACTGGTCCGATCTCATTGAAACTTGCCAGCTATATTGCTGGAGCCCTGTGGATGTGCCTTTTCAAGGTTTGATATTAATCGGACAAATGCTTCCCAAGTTATGGTCATTTATTTACCAACCGATGACATGACATGTTGCTGCGTGGGCGTGGCTGTGTAGGCCGGTGCACGGCCGGCCAACGGTGACGTCACGGGCCGTGCCGGTTACATGGCAGCGAATGTCATGGCAAGCAAAGACAGGGAGGTAAACTTGATTTTAATTTGGATTTTAATTAACTCTGTGTGTGGAAGTGTGGTTGTCGCGAGAATGCGAGAGCGAAGGAACGGCCTGTGTGGTTGTTGTTTCTGGCAGCGGTTTGAAAGTTTTTTTTTTTTGTTTGCACATACGGCCACGCACCTACGGGCATGCACTAGTCTATTGAAACAGCCCTAACCTCACGTATCAATATATCGATCTTGACTGTATAGTTTACTCTAGCAGCAGATACTGGTCATCCAGGCCATTGTCCGCTGCACACATTCACCCATACTTTTCTAAACCAGTCACACAATTTGTACACATTTTACTGTGACATACAGTTCATACCATGTTGTACAGTGTTTCTCATAAAAAGGTCACACGGCTTCACACCTTCACAAAGCAAAGACCTGATGACTCCTGCCTGATCTGTAACAGTGCATTCTTGTTGATGGGCAGCCATTTTTATGGCAAAATTTCAAGCGAGACACGCAGGGAAGTCGGTACTTATTTTATATATAAAGTCAAGGCTCATGGAAGAGCAAGAACGCAGAACATATCAGGACATAACAGTACAAAAGGAACAGCAGAAAGAGAAGAGGAAACACCAACAGCAGAGCTGAGGGACAAAATAGATGGAGATGGACAAAATCACAAAGTTCACAAAGTGATCGCCAGGAAATGAGGAATGACCCCTGACGATCACTGGCGACTTACCCTTGGCCCGTGATTCAATGGTGGCCATTTTTATGGAGCACCATGTGACCTTGAACTTCAACATTTAGAGAAAGAGTGTAAATTAAGAAAATGTGTCCCCATCTACGATCTATCCATAAAACTCAACATCATGAAAACCTGAGGAAAATTACTCAAGTTATGATAAAAAGGTGTTTTCGTTAATTCGATTACAATCCGAAAAAAGTAGTTTAAGGACACCAATGAAATATCAGGTGCACAACTTCAGTTCAGGTCCACTATTATGATGCAAGAACATTTTAGAAGGCCAAGCGGTCTTTGAGATTACTTATTGCCCAAATTGAACGATGACAAAAAAAAGCGTTTATTTCAGACCGCCATTTGACCTTGGACATTTAACTCAGAGGGGTATGATGTAAATGAAGCCGACATGCACCTCGCTCTACATTATCTAGTTCTGATCGGTCAAACCTTCGTTGAGTTTTAGTTAAAAATGTAAAATGTCTATAATTAAGTTATGACCTTAAAATTTGGTCAAGGCCAAAAACAATTTATGTCAACACCGCATGTTTTCTATTCACATTACTGATGCAAAATTTCATTCTGAAAGTCTGAGCTGTCTACAAGATACAGCTCAGAAATTATGGAAATTAGAAGTGTTAGAAGAAAAAAACAAAACAAATGCAACTAGTTGTTGGCAAAGAAGAAGTGCATGTTGGAGGCAGCAAATACTGAGGACACAGCGACCTCGAACCATTTTACCCACCGTGCCACACAGTCAGAAGAATAGCGAAGAAAGAATAGATCTCATGTAGAACACAGTTTGTTATATTGATCTCCGTAATCGGTCTTGAGCAGCACCCTGCTCACCTGCTCACATCAAGTCCACCAACACAACCAACATAATGCTGCACCAGCCGCCCATCTACTCTAACCATCCGCAATGCACCTCTATCAGCCTTCTTCAATTCTTCAGTAATCTCACTCACTTCCTCTCCTCTGTTTAGAATCCACCCCAGCACTTTGGTGGCAGATCAAAAGTTTTGTGGATCACCCCCCCCCCCCATTTCACACCTCAAGGCTCGGGTCACACCCTAACGTACCTCCCAAAGTGCCCAGAACATTTGCTGCATGTCTGTTTCCCCAACCCTACTGAGGCACTTAAAAGTCTGAATATAAACAAAGAATTCAGAAGTCCTTGGAGGTCGGTTCACATGTTACATTCAATGTTCACGACAAGATTCCACTCTCAAGGGACATCTCTCAAAGTTGAAGGGACAAGAAGACAAATGCAGCGAGACAAGAGACACCGGACTTCGGTGCTAAAAGAACATGGCGAGATTACCGTCATGCAAATATACAGTGTAAGGTTATCCAATTCAAATTTAGCAGTGTACACTCCATAATTCTACTCACACCCAGCTCATAAACTCCTAACACTACCTTGCAGCTTGTCCTTGGGCAGTTTTCACATTTTGGAAGATGTAAACTGGACTGACTGACTCTCTCTCAAGCCTGAATTTTAACACCCACTCTAAGTAACTACAAAGAGGGCCCTTTACAACCGATCGTGTGATGTCTGTGGATTGAGGCCAGACCGAATTAGGATGGTAACTATGCCTGCTGGAAGGACATTACTGAACCATTTGAGTTTTATAGCAATGAGGAAGAAATGCGTTTATGACAACGAGGAAGCGAACATCTATAATTTGATGATTCTTCGGGGAATAACCACTTACCACACAACCCGCTGGCAATTAAAAACAATCAAAGGGGACCTTGATTACATATTGTCACCAATGGATGATCAATCGATGTTGTTTAGACTTGGTGTTGCGAGATAAACCTTCAGCATACGCGTTACGCATGTGATGAGTGGGGTCTTCACTCAACCATACAAGTGGACTGATATATATGTGGGTGGTTCATTGCACAACTCCTTCTGGAAGTCATTTAATTCTCATTCATGACACAGGTGGGTGAGATTGAGGGGTGGGAAGGACACCTAGGGGGTGCGCGAGATGGATGCAGACGCAAACTCTCAGGAAGGAAAAACTGGAAACTTGGAAGGAGGTGGGTTTGGGGTTGGGGGGACGGAGGGGGGTTAACAGGGGTAGAAATGATTATGGTTTTGGATAGGGGGAATGTCTGAGATGGTGGTGAACAGCATTGACCTTCAAGGAAAATGATTTACCATCAAATTCCCAAAGGATGGGGGTAAAAGGAGGACAGCTTTTTAATAAGAGTTTGCAAAATGAACAAGTGAAAATAATTTCTAACTCCATCTTTTCCTTGAATGGAGAGGAGTGAAGATGAAGGAGCAAATTGGGGAGAAGAGTTTGGGAGGATTGAAAGGGGAACCGGAAATCGAATTCTGTGGCGGCAAACTGTGGTGTGGGGAGTTGGGGTGAAAGGGAGGAAGAGGGGGAGTCTCCAATTCTGCCATTTTGCATACATAATATGTCTATGGACCATATTTCAATGATGCATGCACAGTAATAATTTTAATGGTGCACAAGCAACTATCAGGCCATGAAAGCAATATTTCATTCAGAAAAAAACACCCTTACCAGCTAGTGTAAATGTTTTCATTTCCTTGGCTATATTGCAACGATAAAGATCATGGCCTCGGCGAGATTTCAGTTGAAATAGCAACGAATCGTTTGGGAGAGGAAAGGTTTCCTCAAAGGCTGTTTGAATGAAATGAATTTTAAAAATATATATATATATATAACAATATACAAATTGTTTATAGAAATTCCCCACATCTCCCAATTAATCTTCCTCCTTCATAACTGTCTCTAATACGTACCCAGTTTTAACGGCTATATCTTTGCATTAATTGTTCATTACATTTTTCTTGGGTGGCACAAGCAAACACAGTGATCTCATTACAGCAAACTGGTGTGAAGACAAATACTCGATAAGATAAATTTTGACAAGATGAATGCCACTTCCATATAACAACTTTCTTAATGTATAATATAAATCAGGAATAGGTCTGTAGGTTAGTTCACCGAGTCTTCGTCCAGGTTTTGGCCAAACCTGTCATGCGTCCTCAGGGTCGCACGGTGGTGTTCTTAAAGGGCTTAGCGTCATAATTCATGATACCTTGTAAAAGAGGAAAGGCATGTAATTCTGGCAAGGCACAATTAGTGTACTAAGGACAAGGTTTTAATGGGGTGAAAAATGGATGTGGCATGCTCTTTGATGAACTTTCGATGAGAATAGCTACAACCATGAAATGCAGGATACCTATAAGTGTCCTTTGTACCTGTATTTTGCAACTTCATCCCTGTCTACAGGTGTGGTGTACAGGTAAATTTGCTAATTCTGTTTTTGTCCCCTGCCCCTCCAACAAGGTCAGAGATGGGGTACATTAAAATGATCTCCGTCCGACCAACCAACCGATCATCTGTCCATGTACTTTTGTGTTCGCAATATTTCAAAAACCGTTGAACATTTTGCTTTCATATTGCAGATATATATTCCTCATGACATGATCTCAACCACCGAGTTACATAAAGGCTGTGATTGGCTGAATGTTTCCATTGTGACCATCTCGGTAACTTGCCTTGTGTGCACGATATTTCAAAAACCGCTCAAGATTTTGCTTTCATATTATACAGATCTCTATTCCTCATACCACCCAAAAGGTGGGGGACCAAGAGTTTCACCTCCTTGTTAAAATGAACAACAAAAGAAAAATGAAGATTTTAAAATTTGAGCTACATAATATGTCACACCTCACTTATCCGGTTATTGCATTTCCACCCAATTTGGTGTAATCGAGCGTTCGCTCTGAGTCTCGGTGGGTTGAATTACGACCGAGTCACACCAGAGACTAAAATAGTGTGTGCTGCTTCCTTGCTTGACACTCAGCATTTAAAAGGATAGAGCACGGACAAACAACCCTATGTTGGCAACCATTGTGCAGGCTTTAATGGGATAAATGGCCTCCTCCTGCATTGATTTAGCTCCTTCTAAAGGGATGTCGGATTTTTATTGTGCACTTATTTGCCTTTGATCCAAACATGTCAAACTTTGCCATGAGATGTGCTTCACTCCAAATTGGTTTCTGGAATGACTCGAAGGTCTAATTGTGAGCCCAGTGTTGTCCAGTATTGAGGTGAGCTTGGTGCTGATTCATTGCTCTTCTAAGTATGGATATACACGAGCAATGTATATGCAAGTTCCGACTGGTACTAAGGATTGGTCTTCCAGGCAGAGAACGAAAGATGTTGCCCAACAATTTGTTTCAAAATTCAGAAAATGGGGGGAAAAAAAATAAAGATGTCTATGTTAAAAATCTTTGTAGATCAATGCTGCTGCTGCTGCTCTTGTGAAAGATGGTGAATGAATAAAATATGGAATACACAGGGTAAATCGGTGGTGGGTGCTTCACAATGCAGCACCACTCTCCATTGTCAGAGCATACAAGACCAAATTTCAAAGGCTTCAATCCTAATTGGTTTCCATGGTCGAGGAAAGAAAACGTTCTCATATCTGTTCTTATGCTGTAGGTTATAAAACCAAAGGTGTGAAGTGGCTCACGGCAAAGTTAATGCCACAACGCGTTACATGCTTGGAATACAGAGGAACAAACCTTGCTTGACACATCATCAGCAACTTGTCCCAATGGCGTTGGCTCACTCATCCTCAAAACCTGTGCCTCTTAACTGGCTGTTCCTTTTTCTGCAGATCCTTCTTGGAAGGTTGCCTCCTCTCACTGTGGAAGTTCCATAAAAATGACGCCAAGACAGACTCTCTGAACTACAGACCATTATCAATTTCATTACCTGGTTGATAAAGTCAGCCTTCTTTCCATAATCAGAAAGGAAATGAAATTGATAATTTAAGCAGAACTCACGGCCTATTTCTTTTCAACTCCAGGCCTACTCAGCAGACTTCAAACTGTCTCGTATCACATGATCAATTTGTCTTGTGCCTTGCCCACTGCATCTTAGACAAACTCCTTTTGATAACTCAGTAATGGATGGATTGTCCAAATCCCAACGAAGTCTCTCTGGACATCTTCCGAACATTCGATACCATTTGAAAACCAGCCCTGGTGACTAAACTTTCTGCCAATGCAATCGTCGGTCCTCTCTTTGAATGGTTGGCAGATTTTCTTCATTCTTCATATGCATAAATAATGTGTAGCTTTCAATGCAATACAATCTCTTTGGGCTGATAATAATGTTATTTGAAGGTGTTGTCTCCAAATGCAATGTCCTGGGAACTGTCCCGTTCCTGGTTTACATAAATGACATCTCGGCCTCTTTAGAAAACCCTTTACATTACTCTGTGAATGACTTCACTCTTGTGCTGCAAAGTCCCTCACATTACATGGATGTTACATCCCCGACCGCTGATCTAAAGAAAATATCGAGCTTGTCCACCACCTGGAATGTCATGAAATACCTACAAGTCTCACACACTCATTGTATCTCTACATAAGGACCATGCGGTTAACTCTCCAATTTACATCTCCCTCTCAAAGAGATTCAGTCACTCAAACTCTTGGGTCTCTCTGCCATGATTTCTTGGGCAAACCACATTTCAAAGTTGGCCTCCAAAGCTAGTCGCTGAGTGAGCATCTTCCGTTGTGCAAAGTCCTTCCTTGGCACACCATTACTCTTATCCACCTACAAGGCTTTCATCCACAGATTGATGGTGTACTGTTCTCCTCTCTAGGATGAAACCCCTACCTCACACCTTGCTGAACTTGAGACCATGGAAAAAAAGGCATTCAAGATCTCCCACAATTAAGTTGAATCTATAGGCCAAGCACTTTGCCATTGCAGACAGGTCGGTGATATCGCTGTCTTCTACCGCCTTCTTTCTGGTCTTGCACTCTTTGCTCTTTACGTTTTTTGCCCCCCCCTCCCACTCCCCCATCTTTCTGCAGGGCAGCAGTGATTCACCATCAACCCCCTTCGAGTTAAACTCCCAAAATCCTGAATCACTGATCACCTCCACTCATTTCTTCCTGTTTTTTTTTTTCCATCTATGAAACCAACTTCCACATTTTCTTCAATCTCATTCTTCCCTCCGGGTCTTCAAGATGGCTGCTCGGCACCGTATCAGATCATCCCCAATCCAAAACCATGATCTTTTCTACTCCGATTAAACCACCCCCTCTCCCCAGAATTCTCAGTTTTCTTCTTCCTGAGAGTTTGCTTCTGTATCCATCTTATCCACCCCATGCATTCTCTCCTACCCCTCATAGTTACCCGCATCCCTTGTTGTCACTCCCCATCTAATTTGTCCTTCGGCCCTGCTGTTGGTGTTTCTCCCTTCTCTTTCTGCTGTTCCTTTCATTCTGTTGCATCCTGATCCATTCTGTGTTCTAGCTCCTCCACGAGCCTTGACTCTGTATACAAAAATGAGAACACCTGCAATCCACCTCTGGGAGAAGTGCAGTCATCTGAAGTCATTGGAGTGACATGGGGGTACAGCACTTTTCGGTGGATTTGTGGCACCAGTTTTCACCTTTCACGGCTCAAAACAGTGGGATTCAAGATCTGATGACAATTGAAGCTTTCAAACAGGAGATCGATTGCAAGGATTGCTCCACTCCAGCACAGACTGGCCATGGCTTAGTAGTTCTCCACTGCATCATATTCTGCTGCCACATCATGGTCATACTCCACCTGCCCTCTCAACCCTTTTTCCTTCACGAGCTCCACTTGCTCAGTCAGCAGCTCATATAATGGTACCTTCCCCAAATCGAAGCTAACTGATCTCCACTCTTTTGTGCAACTCCTTTCCTGACTTTGAAATCACCTCCCTGAGTTTGTCCACTCCATTAAAACGACAAGCCATTTTTGTGAAATTCCCTCATTTATCCATGATCTTTTCTATTCCCATGGACTCCCATCCCCAATCCACCTGCACTTTTTCCTCATTTACTCTGTCTATTGGTGTGTCAGCCTCTCACCCCTATTCCACAAGCCTCGATCTATCTATAAAAAAAAGGAAAGCAAAAGCATCACCAATGGCACAAAGTTCAGTGTTTCTTTGACCAAAGGTGTTTTCGACCTCTCTGTGCTCTGTTTCCACCCAAGTATCTGCAGGAAGCACAGAGTCCACCAGCAACCCCCTCCTCATGAAACTGCCAAAATCCAAAACCACTTCTCACTTCCACTCATTTATTCCTCTCTTTTCCGACCTGTCGAACCACCTTCCACACTCTCTTCAATCAATCTCATTCTTCCCTCCCGTTTTTCCAAGACAGATTTTCACCACCATTTCATTTCATGTCCCCCCCTCCTCCCCCTCCCCCGTGTTCCCCCATTCAAAGCCACGATCTTTTCTCGACCCGTTAAATCACCCCCACCCCTCCAAAAATTTTGCTTATGTATCCATCTTGTCCACCCGTTGCATTCTCCTCTAACCCTCATTGTTACTTGCATCCCTCGTTTGTCTGTCTACCTTCTCCCTCTGCCCTGCAATTGGTGTTCCCCCTTTCTTCTGTCGTCCCCTTTGTTATGTTGTGTCATGATCTGTTCTGTGTCCTAGCTCTTCCATGAGCCTAGACCATGTATAAAAAATACATGGTCTAGTAAGCATATCTCTTCACTCTTTATCTGTGGCATTTATGATATTTTATGCACAATGTGAACAAAGTATTAGGACACCACTCTCACACTTTAAATTCACCTTCCCAATCTGCATGCACGTATTTTCCCACACTGTAAAGCTACATAATATGCTTTAAAAGATGTGCAGCAGCATTAAAACTCAGTTGCAATCAAGATGCCACCTGGAATATGTCATTCAATGCCTCCAAGTCACATACTCACTATCTCTACATAAAGACCAGATGGCTAGCTCTCCAATTTACTTCTGCCATCTATCTCTGGAAGAGGTCTCATCATTGAACTCATTGGACGAACAATCTGTCATGATGTTTTCTGGGAAAAAAAATTACTGTTGGTCAGAATCCAGGTCCAAACCTGCATGCAAATGGTTTTACCTGCAACATGTGGCAGGTCTATAAGAGCTCATGTGGTTGTTGTTGCTGTTGTGGTGGTGGTTCTTGTTGGGGTCGATTTTTGAAATGTGCACCCATTGGTCGGACAGCTGCAGAACCCCACCCACATTAGTCACTCGACTCCACCCACCATGGCCACCATCTTGGTTTTCCGGTAGGCCGAAGACATCAGGTCTGTAGGCCTCTGCTGATTATACACTGTCTGGGTTTGTTGCATCAGATTTCCATTAGCTTTGGTTTGGTTGAGTGTTACGATGAGAGACCCTGAAAAATCTAATCAATATTAAATAAAAGTTAGCAGGAAGGTTTAATCAGGCCCGTAAGCACGCACCATATTGGGGTGAAACAAGCCGTGACCATATGACAAATCAGAACGTTCTGATATAACCATGGCGGAGGCTGACATGGATGAGAGGTGTCGAATTAATTTTTTAATAGCGCATTAAATGTGCATTTCCCAATCTTACTTTTCATCTTTCAAGAGTGCTTTAAATGCGCATTTCCCAATCGGCCCGTTACCGGATTTTGTCACAGGTTGTGACCACGGTGTGGGCATTCTTGTTCCACACTGTAAAGCTGCATGCGATTTATAAATGTGTGCAGCAGGTATTAAAACACAGATGTAATTAGGATGCTATGAGGTTAAAAAGCCGTTTGACCCTCAATGTGCAATAATTATTGGGCAACAGAGGTTTACAAGACCTTTGTCATGTTCTGTCGCCCCAAGTAAACTATGAATAACATCTTCAGGAAACAGAAGACAACAGGTACAAAGTGTTAATCACAGGATCAAACTGAACTGTTTGCTAAATTAAAGTAAATCAATACCCTATTGGGGGCCATACACAAAATACATAACACTTTGGGGGAGGGAGTGTGGTATTCCCTGGAGCATCACAGAAAGCCATAGAAAGGGAGAGGAGGAGGTTGTCAGAGCCACATTGGCACATTCCATCCATCCATTGGGACCATACTCTGTGCAGAGCATTGGTGCTGCCAAACCAGTCTCCTTGGCTATTGGACACAATCCGAGACAGTTCACCACTCCAACACAGGATACCAGCAAGCTGGTACTCATTTTGCCAACCTCAGAAGGATGACAGGCAGAGTCAACGCCACCAGGTATTAATTCAACATCCGAGGGAGATTTGAACTCAGGATCCGAGGACCCCAATCCCACCACCCTAACCATTAAGCCAACACCAGGCATACACATTGGCACATTCACATGACACCATCTTCACGTGTGTAGCCATCTTGGATTTTTCTTCAACACGAAAAGATGTGTCAATTTAGAACAACCTTGCTCTCACTAATTTAGTCCAAAATGGCAGAAGTCTTGTTCAAATAATTCCTTCGAGGCTACAACAAGGGGGGCATTTCCAAAAATAAGTGAGCAGGAAATTCAACTCGAAGTTTCTAAAAGTTGGAGGGAGCTGAGGGGCAACACTGAATCATTGACTGAACTGTCGGATGTGACCGACAAAAAAAAAACTTGCAGAATGAAAGCTGATCATTTTTTTTTCAAAGCTGACATTACTCTTTCATAAAGTCACGTAATATTTATGTGGGGTGGGAGGAGGAGGGTGGAGGGTCAGGTGAAGTGTCACTGATCGCTGGGAGTGGGGGGTGGGGAAGC
>NC_140964.1:40946359-40956359 GCF_056783735.1 Eptatretus burgeri | reverse complement strand
TAGTTTCATGTGAACATCGTCGATGCAAAGGTACTAAATGTATGAATAAAAAGGTTGGCATGGGAGGGGGAGGTTTAGCATTAAATATATAAAGGTTTATGGATTGTATCCGTTGTATGGTTTCCAGTAGAACTGAAAGCATTTCAAACAAGGACACAAATACCAACAATGCATCATATTTATTAAATACCTTGACTGCCTGCTCAGTTCTGCTCTTGAAAACTGGGGAATCTTGAGTAAGGAAAGACCCGGGAGCTGTCTGGTTGGTAGCAGAGCGTACGTGGTGCCCATGACCGGCTTAGTTCAGCACCGCATTGTCTGACATTTGGAAATGCTGTTATTTGAACAATCGCTTCCAAAATGAGATGACCTCAAGCTGTGCATCGAGGCAGGCCATTTAAATTCCTCCGAGAAGGCCGGTAAGCGAGGCGTCTTCGCCTGGTCTGCTGACGATGGATCCGCAAAGGGCCCGGTTTGCTAAGCCCTCTGAAAGAGCTCATCTCACGCGGCTCACGGGAGCGTGTGACACATTTTAAAGCCGATCTATTTTGGTATTGCGCCTCAGAGCCTTCTGAGCAGCCGGCAAGGGTCGGACGTGGGATACGGATTGGTGAAAGAGAAAAAGATCTCCGCACAAGAGTGTCACAAAAGGGGGTGGGTGATGAGTTAGAGGGGACAATATCGGTTCAGTACAAAAAACGAATGTGCACAAATTTACTGTGAAACATGTAAACATTCACTGTGAGAGACAGAGAGAGGGAGACAGAGAGAGACAGAGACAGAGACAGAGACAGAGACAGAGACAGAGACAGAGACAGAGACAGAGACAGAGACAGAGACAGAGACAGAGACAGAGACAGAGACAGAGACAGAGACAGAGACAGAGACAGAGACAGAGACAGAGACAGAGACAGAGAGAGAGAGAGAGAGAGAGACAGAGACAGAGACAGAGACAGACACCTTTACCTGCATCGGTAAAGGTGGAGCCATATAGGCCGGAGCACCGCATCTTGGAACATGCCGCCCTTCGGAAGTGACATTCAAACTGTTCTTGCATTTAAGTTGTGGAAGTTAAAGATCCCAAGGTAATCTTTTTTCATCTAGAATAGGCTACTGTGTGCCAATGCTCTGGTGAATTGCCAGCTGGGTTTGCTGGATAATGAGCACTACCTGCAGTAAGTGCATAAGTGGTAGTGCTGGGTATGATGTGGAACAAGCGAACATGTTTTAAGTGCCCTGGTAAATCAAATTAAAATGTATAAAGTTTTACAATAATTTACAAGAAGCAGGAACAGTCTCTGGATCACAATCTGAGTTTAACTTCACCATGAGGCTTCCATCAGTTAAATGCAGTACTTTCGGGATAACAAAAATAAATAATTACATTGTGGGGAAATTGGAAAAGTTTGACGAAAAGGGAAGGTGAGGATATCGGGGAAGGGGTTTTTGTTCCTTTGTTGTTCATTAACGGCTATAATTATTCTCACCTTATCATGGGTTTCAGCCAGGTAATGTTTGACCCAAGTCTTTCACGAACAGGCTGTCTCAGCCTGGCATTCCACGAAGTAGATGAGAGCAGGATTTTGTAATTTATTCAGGGTGCTGGTGATAACTCGCCCACTCATTATGAAGGATGTAAAATCTTCACATGGGATACCAGCTTAATCTCCATCAAAGGGATGGCACACACACACACACACACACACACACACACACACACACACACACACACACACACACACACACACACACACACACACACACACACACACACACACACACACACACACACACTGATGCCTCGCCCTGCCTGCAGACACCGGGGCGACAGTTTATAACTGCGTTGAGATTCGAATTGAGTATAGATGCCTCAGATGTGAGATATTGTGGAAAGAAAATATGAGTAAGAGATAAGGCCTTAGTTATTTTATAACTTGGTTTACACAGTTATTCAGCTAAAATGTAGGGTCGGTAGGTCGAAATATAAATATAAATATAATTCCAATTTTTATAAATTATATATTTTTATGATTTTTTTTCGGATGTTCCATGGAAAAGACAAGGGTAGGTGGGGGGGAGGGGGAATATAAATCCCGGACCAGGAGGATCTAAGAAAACATTGAAGATAGAAGACCATTCAAATGCAGGATGCCCATGTTCACTGTATCATCTGATGTGAAAAACATTAAAGAAGGATTAAAACTTGTTTTTACAATATCGTCTGGCATGTTTTTCTTATAGAAACCTGTTGGATCATCAAACAAATGGAAACAATGCTGAGAAAATTACTGTCCAAGTCGTAGATGTGTGTGTGCACACCAGTGCATAGTGCTGTATATGATTAAAAAAGGTGTCTACTGGGAGTCAAAACGGTCAATCATAGCCATAACCAGCTCTGACTTTTCAGTGGGCATCTGATCGTAGTCTCCCCATCCCCATGAGCACATCAAAGGCTGATTTCTGATCCGTTGAAGGCTGAATATCAGCATCTCGCAGGGAAACTTTGACATACTTGGCACCGAAATCTTTCAATACGAACAGCGTTGTGCAACTTTCGATGGAAACAAAATCGGCACGATCGAGAGTAGAGTGCGAATCATCCCTGCTGCTGCACTGAATTGATGCAATAGTTCGGCCAGAATATTAGGCCAGAATATTAGTCGTCAAGATGTTGCGTGATTAAATCACCAATACAGTCACTCAAATTTATACCGCTGACATACTTCTTAACAATCACTTTCGCCCCAGAAACCACAGTCAATCTGAACCATGCTGGCCACTGCTCAGACGCCATGACCGAAGACGACTGCGCAGTTTGGTTTAAGGTGACTCGGCATTTTGGCGCACGCGCACAAAATTATATTTTGAAAATAAATGCCGACGTTTACATTTTGGGTTTTGAAACTTTTGCACCTTTGGCGGAAAATGTATAAATATAAAAGGCTAAAAATGTGTTTTATATTTATATTTCATTTCGGAAAATATACCGTCGGCGGATCCGTAAACCAAGTTATAAAATAACTAAGGCTTAAGTAGGAAAATAAAAATTTTTCTTTGTGTGTATATATATATATATATATATATATATATATATATATATATATATATATATATATATATATATATATATATATTGTTGTGGTTACCAAATTCGCAAACCACCATTCAGGTCCCTTAGGTGAGGTATCTCGGCAAGTACATGTGTAGTTAGGCCCAAACCCGTTGTCTAGTGGGAATACATGTCATTTATGCGTGCTGCGACTCTTCAGGATAGCCGTTTTTCTTTTACTATCTTTATTTTGGACCAACCGCCATGATTACAACCACAACCACCGCTTCACCACAACCGCCATGACCTTCCCGTCACACCTCGCAACCGTAGCATCGCCACCGTTCTTGCCCCGCTGTGGGTACCGGTGTTGGACTCGTGCAGGGCGCCCGTCGAACAGCGTGTACAAAATCACGGATTTTGTGCTTCAAAAACGGATCAAAAACGACACACGCCCACTTTTTGCCGTCCAATCGGTGAGCGAGGGGCGAATTGGCCCCGCCTCCAGGACGATCGATATATGCAAATTTGTGGATCAAAAAGCCTTCACGCCCACTTTTTCTCGGGCCAATGGGGAGCGAGGTGAAAGGTCGAAGGGAGGGGGTCAAAGGCGAAGCTACGGGGGGATAAAAGGACGGTGTTCGTCAGTCAGAAAAAAAGAAGAGAGACCAACGGGAAGAAGAAGAGAGACCAACGGGAAGAGGAAGAGAGTCGAACGAGGAGAGTCCAAAGAAGAGTCCAGAGTCGGAGAGCCCAGAGCTGTGGAGAGGCGGCAGCGGCGAAGGCAGACGAGGGGGTGCTCGCGTCGGTGCCGGGAGCTGCACGCCCGAGGGAGGCCGACAGCGCGACCTGGCCGAGGTGGAGACGCACACCAGGGATAATAAAGATCCTCTATACCCCGAGCATCAGCAACCCCCTCCTGTTTCCCCCCGCGCTGAGATAGTGCGACCAAGGGGGCCCCCTTTCCCACCCCCTGCCAGACACTGTCCGCGAGGCCCGCGGGGTTGGGGCGCCATCGCCGCTCCGCGTCTCATCACCAGACGGGTAGGCGCGACCCGGTCTCGGCCTCAGGCCCGCCTCATTCTTGGGGGTATTTCTTTCCTTGGTTTTGGGTATGTGTTGTCGGCGCCGTCTGTGAAGTAGAATTGTATAAGTGTTGCCGTGTGCTCGGTAGTCGGTATTAGCTCTGCATTGTCTTCGCTTTTACATTTGCTTTTTGTGTAAATGGAATTGTGTTTTCTTTTTTTTGTGTGCTTTTGGTGGAATTGAATGTGTGCTTCCCGTGTGCCGCGAATAAATGTGCTTTATTGTTGAACTGTTCTCCCGCTTCGCTTCGTCTTTTCCCCCATTGAACCCTCATCTTGCTTCACGTAAAGGGTTGGTAGTGGGCTGAATACGCCCGATAATTAATCGAACCGTCGAGGTCGACGATAACACCGCTCGGTTATTCTGATAGTACGGAACGGGTCGCTTAAGTGGCCCGTGTCCAAAGTCGACCTGCGGCGAGGTGCGATCGCCCGGTCTACCCTCCGCGTGGGTACTTAGGTAGGTCGGGTCGGCGAGCAACCCTATCCCACGCGGGGGCTGATTGGCTCGATCGCGGTGAGACCGAAAGGTCCACCCGTGACTGGTTCCCGGCGTTAGTCCGAGAGGGTCACGACTGGATTGTCCGTCCGGTGGGCGACGTGCCGCGATTCGAGTTACGTGGCCGTCAGCACGCCGGCGGGCGCGAATCCGCAACAATATATATATATATATATACATATACACAATTATACATATATATATATATATACACAATTATACATATATATATATATATATATATATATATATATATATATATATATATATATATATATATATACATATACAATTATACATATACATACATATACAATTGTACATATACATACATATACAATTATACACACACAGTATATATATATATATAATTTATATATACATACTGTATATAGATATATAGATAGATAGAGATAGATAGTGGCAGAACATTCAGATTCTGCCATCTTGCGTGCCCCACTTCAAGGGTATAGGTTGTGAAATCACCGTGATTCATCCGAAGTTTTAATTAAACCAGTTTGGTTTTGTGCATGTGCTTTGGAAATAGAGGAAAGAAAAAAATAAAATAAACGAAGGTAAAGTAAAATACTGCATTTGACTTGATGTCCGTTGTAGAACCAAATGGGTTGTGCTAAAAATGACCACGTTACCAGGAAATGTTATGCCATCCTATTTTTCCCCCCATCAAAAAAGATCTAATCTCAATGCAAACCGAATGCAAATGAGCTTTCTTGTTTCGTAAGCTTATCAATCCTTACAAGCAATCTGCTTGTCCTCCCGTCTGTTGAGATCCAAGCTCTGGGCAAAACCAAAAATCAACATGGTGCCTTTACATTGCTCTGAACGTACCCACCTCATTACTGGAAATTTCCATCTGAGAGTTGTCCAATTCATGTTTTTGCCTTCTCCTTTTATCACTTCTCTCTCTCGCTCTCTCTTACATATGATGAAGCATCACACTTTGTCCATCATTCAAGTCCCCTGGGTTTTCTTTGGTTTTAGTAATTCCATTACTTTTTCCAATTTAAAAAGGCTGATCACATTGCAGGAGGAATCCAGATACCATCTTGGATTTTTTCAGTGCACCACCCAGCAATCATATTGAATTCCTTTGGCACATAGCGGTGAAAACAACTGGCAGGTTTGTTTCTACATGAAATAAAGGCTCACGAAGGAGTTCAATTCACAATAATCAACAAATTTGCAAACAATTAAATACTGTACAAACCATGTCGGCAGTTGGGAATATCATGCATTAAATGGGTTCCTGCACTACTGCAGGCACAAAACATGAGAAGTAAGATATTGTAATGAAGCAAAAGCAAGAAGAAAAATAATGTGTAAAACACAGAAAACGCAACACCAAATACAGTGGTAAAATGAGATTGGATAAAAAGAGAATATTAAAAGAATGAATTCAAGACACATGATGTGACGTATGTCAGATAAAATAAATTAGAACGGAATTTTCAAATGAATTTGGGAATAAATTTAAATTCTTGTGTAAACTACTGTGTTTACGGGGAGGTTTATGAGGTTTCCTAACCCTCCGCTCACCATTTCCTGTTCTTTCATTCACTTGGTTGTTGCATTCACCTGCATCCACACAGTTTTTTTTATGGGATCAAAGGCTCAAAGTGCA
Organism: Eptatretus burgeri; assembly: GCF_056783735.1. NCBI lineage: Eukaryota > Metazoa > Chordata > Myxini > Myxiniformes > Myxinidae > Eptatretus > Eptatretus burgeri. The sequence goes on along the minus strand of NC_140964.1, from coordinate 40,950,084 downwards.
GCTATCAAGCACACATGGACAGACAGACAAATACACGAGAGAAAACAAAAAACTGTTAGACGAGACAAACACAGCCACTGAGGTTGGAGGAAGTGCCGTCACTCCCTGGAGCGCTCTGGGTACTGCACCAGCGACATCACAATAATAGCACCGCCTTTCTCACCGCACTCTGTGGTGCATGTCCTCAGGAGGAATTTCCTCTTCACCATGGATGATGCCATACTACGGTTGTTTGTCATTTAAAAAAAAAAAAAAACGTATTTGGTATGGCTTAGGAACCAGCAACCTCCCAGACTTGGAGCAGATGCTCTACCATTACACCACTGAGTCTGGTTTGAAGTATTCTTCATAATTACCTTATTGCTGGGCCCACAGAATGGCCTGGAAGCGCGCGCGCGCACGCACACACACACACACACACACACACACACACACACACACACACACACACACACACACACACACACACCTCTCAGCTGTTGAGCCTGGGTTCAAATCCCGACCCAGTTATGAACTGTCATCCTGGCGTTTCACAAGCAGGGTGATTCATCATTATATGTGTGTGCCATCCCTGAGATGGATGTTAAACAGCATCCCATATGCCATCATTCATTGGTGGATGCTAAAAATCCCATGGGGTCCTTTGAAAAGAGTAGGTGAGCTTTCAACAGCATCATGGCACAATTCCAAATTCCTTCCCTAACCAGCACAGGGCATTGCATCAGTGGCACAACCGTGATGCTACCCCGCAGCCTTGTGCTGCGTATGAACAAAGACCTAATTGTCCTCAATCACTTAATTCTTCCATAAGCCTTGGGGTTCTAAACTAGAGTTAGTTTTCTTTATCACATCCTGCCAACATCTGAATAATCCTCCACCATCTAACTTAAGACCTAATGTTAACAGCTGACTCCATTTTTTTAAGTCAAATGCTAATACCAACAGGCCAGCCTGTGGAGACGGTGATGAGAAGTAATGTTCCCTTTTAGCTCTTTCAGCAAAAGAGTTGTGAATATTATAAAACGAAATTAAATACATCAAATTTTACATGTTGTTAATGTTGATTTTAAGGTTAACTTTCGTTAACTTTTAAGATGAACGATTAGATGGTTAATTATCCCTCATTACAAATGAGAAGTGGCCGGAAAGAAAGATTTGCATGTTTCACATTTTTTATGATTTTCATATTCATAGATTTAATGTTCAAGGGTACAACAATCAAGCTAGAGCATTAAATTTAACAAGAGTGAGAATTGCTTTGCAATCCATGTCCCCTCCTGGTCCCAATGAACGTTAGTTTATTTGGGCGGTGGATAATGGTGCGTTTGGTACCGAAAATAATCGAAATAACCGATGTACATACGTAAAGAAAAAAACATGCAAACAGCTTATGTGCAAACACTACCAGTCAAAAGTTTTAGAACACCCCCATTTTTCAGTTTTTCCTGAAATTTAAGCAGTTCAAGTCCAGTGAATAACCTGAACTGGTACAAAGCTAAGCGGTAAACTGCCAGAGGTTAAAAAAAAAGTTTAGGTTACCAAAAACTGAAAAATTATGTAAATTTCAGAGTTGTTAAAAAGGCCCTTTTCAGGGAACAAGTAATGGGTTTGCAACTGCAGCTGTTCTGCAGCAATGGAAGTAAATTAAGCCTTGAAAGTTGATGCAAACAATTCCTTCAGGTGTCCCAACTTTTGTTGATTATTTACAAACCCTCTGTCTGTATAAAAGCAGTCTTGGAACAGACTGTGTTGCTACACCCTATGAAGCATTCTTTGGACAATATTGCACTGCAGGAAGTAGTATATTGCTATCATAATGGTGAGAAAAAGACAATTAACAAAGGAAGACAGACAGACCATAATAACCCATAAAAGTGTAGGTCTTTCCTTTCGAGAAATTGCAAAGCGAGCCAAGGTGTCAGTGAGTACAGTTTCCTGCTGTCATGTTCTGAGAAGCTACCGCCATGCGCATGCGCAGTGTGCGCCTCCCTGGGTAATAAACGTGGAGCTTCGACTTTTGTGGTGTCTGGCCTTTCACCCCACAATCCTTCGGATACACCACACCTACACCATCAAAAGGCACTTGGAAACTGGAGTAAATTCTGACAGGAAGAGGTCTGGCAGACCCAAAGCCACAACACAATCAGAAGACAAGTTTCTGAGAGTCAACAGCTTGCGTGATAGGTGGCTCACAGGACAGCAGCTTCAAGCACAGCTTAACACTGGTCAAAGTAAGGAAGTCTCAGTTTCAACTGTGAAGAGAAGACTTCGAGCTGCAGGTTTGGCAGGTCGAGTGGCAGTAAGAAAGTCATTGCTAAGATGGTAAAATAAGAAAAAGAGGCTTGCCTGGGCCATAAAGCACCGCCAGTGGACTACTGAAAACTGGAAGAAGGTCTTATGGACCGATGAATCAAAATTTGAAATCTTCGGTTCATCATGCAGGGTTTTTGTACTTCGTTGAGTCGGTGAAAGGATCGTTCCTCAGTGTGTGACACCAACTGTCAAACATGGAGGAGGAAGCGTGATGATCTGGGACTCTTTTGTTGGATCCAGAGTTGGCAACTTGCAGAGAGTGACTGGCAGCCTGAACCAAAAGGGCGACTACAGCATTTTTCAGCACCATGCAATACCCTCTGGTCTACGCCTAGTTGGTCAGGGGTTCATCCTGCAGTAAGATAACGACCCAAAACATACCTCCAGGCTATGTCAGAACTACCTTAGAAGAAAAGAACAAGACGGTAGGCTTCAAATCATGGAATGGCCAGCACAGTATCCAGACTTAAACCCCAACGAGCTGGTTTGGGATGAAGTGGACAGAAGGGTGAAAGTAAAGCAACCTTCAAGTGCAACATATTTGTGGGAACTTCTGCAACAGTGTTGGAAAGAACTTTCTGAACAATATTTGATTTCCATTGTAGAAAGAATGCCGTGAGTCTGTTCAGCTGTTATATCTGCAAAAGGTGGCTACTTTGATGAGTCAAAATTTAGATTAAATTTTATTCAACAAAACGATTCCATGATTTATTTATTTCTGCAATTGGTTATTTGTTCTGTACTTTAATTTCAGAGTGCATTGAAACATTAAACTGCTTAAATTTCAGTCAAAACTGGAAAAATGGGGGTGTTCTAAAACTTCAGACCGATAGTGTATATAATACATTGTATACTGCACCTGGGATCATTCCAATTGCACTGGGCCATGGACTAACAGTCAGGGCTCAGGCCTGAGGCCTGCCAATCTGTGTTGCTTCATGTAATGGTGGTATGATTTTATTGAGGTGGAGTCAGGCCAGCTGTCCAGCCAATGGGTGTAAAGCAGTGGGATGCATCAGGGTAGCAGAACACTGACCCATGTATGATATGTGATATTTTCAAATTCTAAAAAGGGCATAAAAGGGCATACCATAGCATTCCAGAAAATTTATGAAATGCCCTGAAACTCGAACTTGTTCTGTAACTTATAATAAAGCAATGTACCAAGTTTCAGTGGAATATGTTGAAAGGTATGGGACAAAAAGTCTGAAAAACCACAGGTGAGACGGACAGACGGAGAGCAAACCTGTAGTCCCCTCTCGTGAAATCAGTAGGGGATGAATAAAATACAAACCAAAAACACTCATTCTGGGAACTTGCACCAACGACGATTTAACAAAAGTCCACTTTCATCACAACTATGATTGTAGACCTTCCTCAAGCCAAGGTACATCAAAGGCCATCAAACCCTC
>NC_140964.1:40936359-40941359 GCF_056783735.1 Eptatretus burgeri | reverse complement strand
AGAAATCAGGAGATTGAAGGAGACAACGAGATTGGAAAGGGAATAACGAGAGGAACAATGGAATAGAAAACAACAAGAACATGAATTTGAGGTTAACCAATTGAAGGAAACTATGAGGTTGGAGAATGAGGGACAGGGGGTGAAAAAATTCAAAAAGAAAGACAAGAACAATTAAAAAAGAAGGCAAGGTTGAGGTACGCAGAGATAATGGAAGAACAACGAACGAAACAGCAAAAGGAAATGAGCCAATTGAAAGAAACGATGAGATTGGAAAATGAAGAGCAGGAGAAACTGTGGGGTGGAAAACAAGAACAATGTGAGTTTGAAATTGAACAACTAAAACGGGGAGCAAGATTGGAGTCCACGGAGATTGAAAAACTCCGGAGGGAGAACGAACAACTCAAAAAGCTCCGAGAGGATGAACGACTCAAAAGGAGCGAGGAAATGGAACAGCGCAATAATGTGGGACGTGTGACAACACAAGGAGGAACGTTAGTGGTGCAGGACTTAATTGACATCGCTCGACGGAGGAAACAACGATTGGGGCGGGCCCTGATAAAGGAGACACAAATAAAAATGGAGACGAGGGAAGTAACAAAGACAAAGAAGGAAATGAAAGTATTGCCAGAGACACGGGAGATAGAGTGAATTGGACGGGGTTAGTGACGAACACACACACATTGAGGTAGTGGAGGACCATGAGGGGGAGCTGGCGGACTTTTTAGGGACCCGGTGCGAGCAGCTGGATAGCCTCCTTCGGAAACGGAGGGAGATGTTATTCTCCCTTGAAGCTGATCACAACCAGGTGGGTTCGGTCGTGTCAAGCGAGTTCGAGGGGACGAGTGCACGTGCAGCTTGGGGGGTATAGAGGCCCCGGGAACCCTAGAGGTGACGCGAATCCCCAGCGTGATTGTTCCGGTGTGTGTGGTGCAAGATATGAGTGCGCCCCAGTGTGTGAGTGGTGTGGTTGCGAGTGTGCTGGGGTGCGTGCTTCCCAGCACGCCGTGTGTGAATGAGGCACCGCGTGTGAGTGTCACCGCGTGTGTGAGTGATAGGGTCCGTGTGAGAGAGACAGTGTGTGTGTGAGAGAGCGGTATGTAAGGGAGATGACGGTGGGCATGTGCGAACATGCAGCCGCGTCTCCCGGAGTGAATGTCATGGAGTGGAGTCTGAGCGTTGTAACACGCAGGAGAGTGTGCGAGGAACGGAGATGACGGCGACAGAGGGACAAGGGCCGAGTAGCGGCCGTAGCTGTTTTGGGGACCGCGCCGGGTTTGTACAGCGGTGAGCGCGAGGTCCATGCTGTGGTACGCACGAGGCCGCCACGTGCGCGCTTGCGGGAGTGAAACCCGGTCCGGAAATGCCAGTGGTGAATGTTGCCGATCCCGCGAACGGACAAAGGTTAGGCAGGATTTCGGATTTTGACCGAATGGGTTCTCCACGCGAGCTTGTGTTAAGCTCCAACGGGCAGAGCACATGTGTTCACGTGGGGAACCCCTCAAAACGCGAGGCTTGTTTTTTTTAATGCGCAGGGTGGCGTCATGGCTGCGTGTGGGGTTGGAATCCGGCAGGAGGGTGAATCCCTGCCGGATGGTACCGTCCAAGAGGGACGAGGGACGCAAACAGCTGCCATGACATCACGCCAAAGGTACGCGGCTGTGAATTGCCACGTCGGTGCGCAGGTTGCGAGTTTCCGTGCTGGTGCTGCGCATTTAAAAAAAAAAAAGAAAAAGCAAGCCGCGCTTCGGGTGAACAGGATTCCCAGGCAAGGGGTGGAAGACCCCCTTTCAGGGCACAGGATGGCACTAGCTAGGGGGAAGGGTTAGCATAGCGAGACCGGCTTCATGGGGCAGGGGTAAGTCCTCATGGGGCCCGTGGAATGGATTAGTTCGAGGGATTTTAGTGAGATTTAGGAGGGGAAATGATTTGAGGACAGAGACAGACTTTGGATGTGTAGTGGGGACGTAGCTTAGCTACGTAGTGTTAAAAGGAACGTGCTGTAGTTTAAGGGACGACGTGGGAGCACGAGGTAGATAGGGGATGTAGTGAGCAGGATGGCAGAGTTCAGCGATGGGTGTGTTGAAGAGAATGGAAACATGTTGAGTGAGTGAGGCCAGCGAGCCTGTGTGTACGGATCGAATGGGGAATGCATGGTGCGATGAGTGATTGGGGGGGGGGAGAAGTGATTCCCACCCAAGGGACAGTGGGGTCAGTGTAGAGTGAGTTAGTGGGTCAGTCAAATTGACAAAATGGTGGTCGTTTTGCTGTTGGTGGGAGTGTAGGCTCGATACCTGTTTGGAGGGGTGCAGAAGCCCTGTTGACGGGCTGGGAGCGTGGCTGCGAAAGGTGAGTATTGCTGAGTGGGTACCCCGGGCACTGGGCTAGTCGGCCGCGGTAGGCCAAGGGCCCATGGGGGGCTGGGATAGCGTAGTCGGCACGGGTGCGCCTGCATGATGCGGAGGCCCGGGGCGCCATTAGCCGCGTGGGCAGTGCATTGGGCACGGGCACCCAGGGAAGGGGCCCGGGGCGCCAGCCTGCAACGTGAGCGTTTCAGGGGAGTCGCCAGGGAGGACACTCCCCGGTGTTTAGGGAGGTGGTAGGCTCGGAGGCAGTGTAGTGCCCGGGGGTGCCATAGCTGGAGAATAGGCAGAGAGTAGTGCCTGCCAAGGGAGCCACGCATCCCAGTCACGAAACCGTGTGAGGGCACGGGCGGAAAATTGGGGGGCATAGCCCGAAATTGAGAGGACACCAACACAGGCGACGGGAATTTTGGTTATTAGAACCAATAGTTTAAGCGAGAGGCGCTTGTTGAAAGCCCCGGGGTAGTTTAAGGTATAAATGGTTAGGGTAGATTAGGAAGTGTGCCCCTCCGCACCATCCATCCCTTCGCTCTCATTGTGGGCCACTGGACCCACTTTGGGTGAAGATCGCTGAAGTCTGGGGAGGCCATCCTGAGGCTTCATTGGGCCTCGATGCAAGACGCTAGATGCAGGACGCAGGACGCTCGGACTATCTCTTATTCCCCTCCAGGAAGGGAACGTAGGGGTTGGGAGTAGGCTAGGAGACGATAGGTTAGCCGAACAGAGACGATAAAGGGGGTTAGGGGACCATTTATAGTGAAGGGAAGTAAAAAATAAAAATAAAAACAAAAAAATAAGTTGGGGCTAAATTGGGTTTTGACAAATTAAGGGGGTGGGTATGGACAGAGACAGGCAAAGGCGATAGTTTGGGAGGGAGACAGTAGGTAGGTCCGAGCCCGCCTTCCGAGTGGCCAGCACCACCGCACTCCCTCCACCAACCTCCATCTCAAGGCAAGGTGCCGGCCAACTTCATCTGCTGGCTGTTTACTGCAAGGCCTGTGCCGGCCACTTCATCGGCTGGCTGTTGCTTCAAGGCCTGTGCCGGTCGGATCGTCTGCCGGCTGTGTTTGAATGCAGCGGCCTTGTTCTGCAGGCTGTGTTTGCCTGTCCACCTTTGCCATGCCATGCCTACTGCCCAGGTTTACCAGCCCTCGTTCTGTTTTGATTTGCCCCCCCCCCCCTTTTCATTACCATGTGCGCCGGGATCGTCGTGATTTGCAAGGACTGTCCTGTTGGCAGCTACAACACGGGCCTGCAGTGGCGACCCGTGCACCGGTTTTCTTTTGACTTTTTCTGCCTGCAGAGTCCATTGATCCTGGGCCATGGTTTAGTGTAAATTATAATGTTAAGTTGTTAAGATGTACTGTAAATATGAGTGCGCCCCCGACATGTATGTGTTAGCACCGGCAATTTTATTTAAGTCGTCTGTATGAGTGGGTTTGTTTAGTTAGTGACTCAGCCCTCAGGTTATTTATTTTGGGGACACGAATACCATGAATGTCACACTCAGGGATCCAAAGGTAAAACGTACTTGGGGAGAACTACACATGATGGCACACGAGAATTTGACGACTCGGGACGAGTCTGTAAAAAGGGGAGGGGTAGTGTTACGGTTGTGGAAATTCGCATTACACCATAAAGAGTCCTCAGGTGAGATATATCGGTAAGTTCATGTATAGTTAGCCCAAACCCATTGTATAGAGGGAATATGTGTGATTCATCCGGGCTGTGACGCTTTGAGTTAGCCATTTTTCTTTCTCCATTGTTATTTTCGACCATTAAGCCGCCAACAACTCAAACACCACCCCAACAACCAAATCGCCACCATAAACAACGCCCCCAAACAACTCCACCAAACCGCCACTACACTCACCTCCACAACCCAACCCCGCAAGCATCGCCTCACCCGCCATTCTCTAACGACGCTCAACAACGCCCCTGAACAACTCCACCACCTTCGCCTTTCTCCTTCACAACCAGCAACCGCACCAACTGTGAACACTGAACGCCGGGCTGTCTTGGGCCCGTTCGGCGATTGGTGCCAAACGCATCGAGCCGCGAGCGTGAATGGCGGCCTTTCCGAGGGAGAAATTCGGATCAGAAAGGCTTCACACCCCCTTTTTCTCCGTCCAATGGGCGAGCGTCGGGCGGTATGGCCCAGCCTCCAATCGCGATGAACGTGGATTCTGTCCGAGAGGAATTCGGATCAAAAAGGCTTCACGCCCCCTTTTTTCCGCACCAATGCCTGAACATAGGGTGGCATGGCCCCACCTCCAATTGCGTTTTGATCCAAATATTTGCATATAGGCTCCTCCTGAGGCCTATAAAGACGCGAGCATAAGGTGACTCAGGTGTTGAGTTGGGTTGAGTTGAGTTGCAGTTGAGTTGGGTTTTGAGTTCAGTTGAGTTGCAGTTGAGTTCAGTTCAGTGCGGGTCGAGTGGAGTTCGCGCGGTTCAGTTGCAGGCGGCTGGTCGAGTTCAAGTAGAGTCAAGTGGAGACGGAGGTCGTCAACGAGGTTGCGGTGTGGGGGTCGCTCGTCTCGTCGCGGGGTCCAAACCAGCCAGCCATTCCCCTCTCCCTGAGCATCAGCAATCCCCCCCCCCATCCGCGCTGAGATCGTGCCTCCCCCTCCCTAAACG
>NC_140964.1:40911359-40931359 GCF_056783735.1 Eptatretus burgeri | reverse complement strand
CTTTGAACTTAGGCTTTCTGTCATTAATCTCTTTTTCATATTCTGATTTTGTAAATGTTTCTGATGGTTTGGTATTCATTGAGGTGTGAATCGTATCATTACACTTATCCACAATATCCTGAATAAAAGATGACCATTGTTGAGAACTGAGTTGGTTGAATTTTTTATAGTCTCTCTTTTAAAGTGCGATTGAATCGTTCAATAACAACCGCTTTTCCTTTATTCAAGGAGCTGTTTAATATAATGTTGTTTTTAAAGAAAATTCATAAATGCTTTGTTGTAGAACTATGTACCCTCATGAGTCCACAATTTTTTAGGTTTTCGCTTACTTTTATTAAATATCTGTTGGAAGGCTAACATGGCTGTATTCCCGGTTTTGTTTTTCAAAGGGACGACCCACGCATATCTACTCCTCAAATCAATAACGGTAAAAGCATACTTGTACCCCTTATCATTATTGAGTTCAATTAAATCAGCAGACCAGATATAATCAACTTCCTTGGAATAAACCTTCCTTCTATGAAACGTTGTGATTATTGGTTTATGTAATTCATCAGCTAATTGCTCTATAATCTTAATGACATCATTAGAGCCGATAAGTTTTTTGAATTTCCGAGCCAAAGTTTCAATTTAGCACTGATCATCTTCTTCACGATGAACCTATCAACTTTTTCTCTCAAGGTTGGATTTTGTAACAGACAAATTATACATTTCCCTATCGGCTTCATGTTTTTCTTCCAACGTTGTGGTATTTCCATAATCAATATCATGCCTCATGCACACTTCATCAACCCTATTGATAGGTTTGCTCCACAGTTTAGGATTGTCAGCCTCATCTAATCTTTCATTCAAGTTTGTTCCTGGACCACAGAAAGAATACCCTGGTCGATGTAATTCCCCTGGTATTCCAGTAGTTGTAAATTTACTTCCTGATAAAAACTTTTGTATATCTCCCCCACATTTGTGTTTTGGGAATTCACTCTTTTTGGAGCCCACACCAAACATGTACTTTTTTGTATAACCCTATTATTTTTACTTTTAACAAACGAGATATTTTTACTCTTGGTTTTCTTGTTACATTTTAGACAATAACTCATTTATTTATGAGAAAAATTCCTGCAGAGTGCGAAAACCTTTTTAGTTTCCAACATGCACATTTGAATCTTAATTTTTAAAACAAAGAATCCTGAGAAATGTCTTCACTCTCTCCTTCTTTAAGAAAAAAAAATGTAAAACTTTAATTAAAGTCAATCACACCAAGGAAAACGATGTTAATAGTCTTGACGCAAATATTCCTAATAGACTTGTCAATTCTTTGTTTTCCTCCGAGGTGCGTTGAGATTTATTTATTTTCTGTAATACCCCCAATCTTTTTCTAATCTCACTGGTTTCCATATTTTTATATTTATTCATTCTTTCTCTTTCCTCCCTCTCCTCCTTCTCTCTCTCTCTCTTCTCCCTTGCCTCCTTCTCTGTCTTCTCCCTTGCCCCCTTCTCTCTCTTCTCCCTTGCCTCCTCTCTTCTCCTTCTCCTCCTTCTCTCTCTTCTCCTTCTCCTCCCTTTGTCTCAGTTTCTTCAACTTCCTCATCCCTTACTATCGTTGAATCGCTTACACCCCATAGAATATCATACATATATTCATCAGGATTTCTTGTTATTCCTGTATCCAAAATATTTTTTTTTTAACAACAGGAAACCAATAAAATTTCTTCTGAATTTCTAAAAGAGCCTTGCGTTTTCTTAACTTTAAATTATTTTTCCTTATTTAATATTACAATTAAATCCAAAGTTGTTGGTTTATCAACATCAGTATAAAGCCAATCTTTTATTGAAAATACCTCATTCTAATGTTGTAGAACATATTTATTAAAATACCAAATACCCTTTTCTTGAAGGTATGTTTGGACACAGAAATGATAATTTTGTTGAAGCCTTCTTGCTGTCATTTATGTATTAGAAATATATGACAGATTAATATAATGACAAGAAATACCTCCCCATCTTCCCATAGTTAAATCATTTTGTATTTCCTTAGTAATTATATATAATTCTGTTCTTTGTGTTTTCATGATATAAACTATGGCAAAACCATTTTTGATTTTACCCTTATTAAATTCTTTTATTTGTTGTTTGCTAATCGTGCTTCCGCAAAACTCATTCTCGGTACCAAGTGGATAATATTCTTCCTTACGAGACTGATTTAATTGTTCCAGGTCTTCTAGGTTAATTTGAAATGACCAATTATACCTTCATCATTCATATCATATCCCCATTGTTCTATTCTCATACAAACGATACGCCATTCTTTATAAAAGTTTATTTTAATGGGAACTGTGAATTCAGTATGACCTGGAGATAAAATCAACACTTCTGTATCTTTGGAATTCACAGTCATTTTATTTAAGGATATATATATATATATATATATATATATATATATATATATATATATATATATATATATATATATATATATATATATATATATATATATATATTGTGATAAATCACTTAATCTTACCAAGTCATTCGCGTCAGTTGGTCTTGGATAATATATTAATTTATGAGCATTTTTCATATTAATATTTTTTGCTATACTATATTTCTGTCGTTCAGTCTGTGCCTTTGTGTAATAATTTGATAAATCAATATCCAGTTCTTGGGATATACCAAAGATAGAACCATCTTTACCAACATAAGTCATTTATATTAGATAAAATAATGTCATTAAAAAATTTCTTTTTGTTGAGTTGAAAAAACACATATAGACATAATTAACCACAACACTTGGAATGTTTGATAAACACCATTCTGTAACAATTTTATTACTTCAACAGGTGGTGGAAGACCAAAATTATCAAAATAATATTTGTCTTGACTATTAAAAATACAAACCCAATGAGAACCTTTCCCATTATTATCTTCTAAGTTCAAAATAATATTTTTTGTATGTTAAGGCACGTTTGTTAATTCATCGCTCATACCAATAACCACATTATGAATTTTTAATTTCTTACAATGTTTGATAAGTTCCAAATTTGATGTTGTATTCTTTCCAAATTCTTTAAACCACTCATTAATGCTCATTTATTTATTGGAAAGATATAATCCATTACCCCTTTGATTTAATTTTCCACCTGTTCGTGCAATAGAAGAAAGCATATCTCCAACGAACAATCTCGCTTTATCAGGCAGACTTTCGAGTTTTTCAGCAAAATCTACAATTACACCACTTCCACTAATGTGTTTCTCCAACTCTTTGTTATGTCTTTCCAATTCTTTTTGAGCCCGGAGTTGAGCCTTCCTTTCGTTGGCAGTTTTCACAGCTGCTGAAATACCGCCCGTCAATGCTCCAGCTGCACTTAAACCAGCAAATAAAGGAATTAGAAATGGGAGAAATCCTCCACTCATCTCTGATAAAGAAAGTCCAAGAAAAGAATGGTTAAGTGATTACCAACAGTCATTCAATATAAAAGATAAATCTCCAGAAAAAGTACTTACTACATTAAATGATAAAGAAAGTTATGTTTTGCATCAAAGGAACTTGAGAAAATATTTATCTGCTGGGTTGAGAGTGAGGAAAATTCATAGGATTTTGAAATTTAAACAAAGTCATTGGTTGAAGAAATATATTGATTTTAATACAAAAAGGAGAACAGAAGCAAAAACAGATTTTGAGAAGGACTTTTATAAATTAATGAATAATGCTGTATTTGGAAAGACTATAGAAAATGTTAGGAATCGACAAAACATAAGACTTGCTACATCTTGGAAACAGGCTTCAAAGTTAATTAATAGACCAAGTTTTGAGCGAACAGAGGTGTTTTCAGAGAACTTTTGTGCTATTCATTTGAAAAAAGAGAGTATTCAAATGGATAAACCTATTTATATAAGAACATCAATTCTTGACTTGTCAAAGTCGTTAATATATGACTATTACTATAATAATTTAAAATCAAAGTATAAGGATAATGTCTCATTGTTATATATGGATACAGATAGTTTTATATTAGAAATTAAGACAAGTAATGGATTTGAGGATATGATTGATAATATTGATATATATGATACAAGTAATTATAAGTCGGGTGATGTGTTGTTTTCATCAAAGAATAAAAAGGTTATTGGTAAGTTTAAAGATGAATTGGGTGGGAAGGTCATGAGTGAATTTATAGGATCGAGATCAAAGTCTTATGCTTTGACGTATATTGATAATAATATAATTGAAAGGTGTGATAAGAAGCTAAAGGGAAGAAAGAAAAATATAATCAAGGAAACAATAAACTTTAAACATTATTACAACTGTTTAACCTTAAAAAAGGAAGAGTACAGAAAAATGAATACAATAAGAAGTTATAAACATCAATGATATACAGAAGAGATAAATAAGAAAGCATTAGGAGCTTTTGATGATAAAAGATATATTTTAGAGAATGGAATCAATAGTCTCCCTTATGGTTATAAGTTTAAGTGTTAAGATATTGGGTTGGGAATTTTAACAGGCTACCACCATCATTTTACTGATTTATATTTGATAGAATCAAGCAATAACCAAACCACAGAGTGGAGATGTAATCAGCCTTGGTATATAAATGGGAAACATAAAGAATGTGAGAAATATCAAATAAGTCTTATTGAAGAAATAACCAGGGCAAAAGTAGATAAAACAAATAAGCAGATAAATTTAACTCCAAATAAGTTGGAGGATGTAAAGAAAAAAAAAATATCCTTGAATGGACTGAAAACTTTGATGGTTATCAATTGAACAATGAAAAAACAATTTACTACAATCTCAAAATGATGAGACTAAGGAGGTGGTCAAATAAGAGCATTGAGAGAAGTTTATCATTTCATTTCTGCTCAACAAAGATACTTAAACCAAGAACTAAGTTCCAAAGTAATCTTTGTGAATATACTCGATGGTGATGAATGTAACAGGAAAATTAAGTTATTCCCCAAAGTAGAACATGGACAAATATTCATTGGTTCACTCTTTGAGTGGAATGAAAATATGAAGGGAAAGAAGTGCTTTAATCAGTAAATCAATTTTACATTTGCTTTTATGGGAGGGGGAGGAAATCAGTCTCCTAGTTTGGGCTTTTCGGGCTTGAGTCAGCCTCAATTTTACATTTGCTTGTATGGGAGGGGGAGGAAATCAGTCTCCTATTTTGAGCTTTTGGGGCTTGAGTCAGAGAGTTTTTCCCTTTTTCCCCATTCATTTGAATGGCTGCCTCAGAAGCCCCATTTTCCTCTACTGAAGCAGCAACATTACTTCTGGGTGTTTTATTATATTATATCTTTATTACCCCATGCACATGAAGGAAAAAGCAGGGTTAAGCAATTGGTTCACGTCTGTCTGTCTGTCCTGTCTACAAACGTCAATTTGTGATCGAGGAACAACTTACTTTCAATTGAATGTTATATTTTGAACACAAATCAGAAAACGAACCTGCAGTTTCGCAGTACTTTGGCTCTGAATTCGTCCCAATTGCATATGCGCAGAGAGGAGTGAGATCATTATTTTTATCCGACTGCCTATCTGGCAGTCAAATAAAATTGAAAATCATTTTAAAAAGGAAGCTTACTGTTTTTAAGGATGTTATAAAGGACACAAATAACAGGCACGAATAACTATGTAATGGGTTAAATAAGGTGGTGTAAACTTCCGGAATTTTTTAAATGACCTTTCAAATCCTTATCGTATTTCAATTGAATTATATGCGTGAACACTGTGGAACACAAGTCGCCTTTTAGCAGTTTTGAAACCCTTCCATTCAACAGTACTTGGACAAAATATTACAGGACTTTATGTCATCATGATAAATCAAATTTGCCACTCGGAGATCCCGCACAAGTCCTTGTTTCTCAAAACAGCGTGGGGTTGTGAGTTGGACAGGTCACCGTGATGGGCCATGACTTGTTCATGGTCACATATCTTTTCTATATATCTCGCGGGATTGAGTTGGACAGGCGACGACCGTGATGGCAGGTCACGTATCTTTTCCGCATATGTCACGGGATTGTGAGATGGACAGGTGATGGTGACGAGCGATAACCTGCTTAGGTCACATATCCTTTCCACATATCTCGTGGCATCATGAGTTGGACAGGTGACTGTGACAGGTGGGAAGGAGCTTTGAAGGCTTGGAGTGGGGAGAGGATTGTCACCTTAGGGTTGGGAGGCAGAGGTTGAGGACTTTGGGTTTGTGAGGGTGGGGGGGGGGGGAGTTGAGGACTTCAAGTCATATTTTACATAATGTGAAAGTTCCACAGGTCCCTGCTAGTTATGTAATAATAATTTTTTTAGGAATGACAGAGGTTGTTGAGTGGAGGATGAACAAACATAAACAGCACGTTCACCTTTTGATGAGACCTTCTCACAGACATCACAATTATGACAACATGTACGCAATCACCCATCAATGTCCATGTACCTCTCTATGCACAATTTTTCTCGGTGCATATCAGATTCCAGTTTAAATCTACCTCCTGTTTGTGCTGTCATTATCTTTGCAGGGAGACGATTCCATGCATCAACTACTCTGAATGAAAGACCACTGTCTTACTACCCTCCTCACTCTCCTCATCTTTACCATCAAGCTGTGGCCCCTGGTCCTGTCATTCTGCTTGAAAACTCTTTCTGCCATAATGTGTCCATACCCTTAACTATCCTAAATATATATTTCAGATCCCCTTGTAAATTGCCTCCTTTCTAATGTATCAAGTCTTGTCTCCCTCATCAAGCTCGCACTGAAATTAATCCAGTCACTCTCCACTGAACCCTCTCGAGGGGAGCAATGTCCTTCCTTAGAGATGATGACTAAAACTGTATGACCTCACTAAATTTTTTATTTCAAGACAATGATAAATCTTTTCACTGTGATAGGTTACACATTCTTGTCTCAAGCTGCCAAGTAAGCATAGATAAGATCACTACACAGGAGAATCTGAATGCATGTTCCTTGAAAAGAAAAATCCAATCAGAATGGCTATAAAAAAAAATGTTTCAAAATATAATTTTTTTTTTTTTTAATCTTTATTAACACTCGTATCTCAGTTTCTAACTACCTTTTACAATAAATACATTTTTGTTACGTCGGTACCTCCACGTTATCGATTCTACACATCGTGAATCCCAGTGTGGTTTGCGATGACATACAACATGGACAATATGTCTCCAGATACCTACGTCTCCGAATCTCTGAGATATTTCGATCATTGCTGACAAAAAGGTATTTATATAATAGTCTACGCCTATATATTTTGGGTTGTAAATATTTCCATTGGTATTTTGTACAAACCTGTCGAACAGTGCCCTTTTGCCTGAACCAAAATAAAACTGCTTGAGCGATTCATCTGGAATGGCTCTGATGTCGATAGCTCTCATACCACATGATGCTTCGGAACCCTAAAGCCACATTATTTATGACAGCCAGTCCATGATATTCACCTCTCCAACCTCCATGAGACCATATACTTATTCTGTAAGCAAAAATGGCAGAATTTTACGCCTACCCCTTTTCCAGTACAAACAGGCATTTCTTGGACATCAGTAATCTCGTTGTGAGACCGTTTTGAATGCTCCGAGTTCATAGATATTACAAAATCTGATAAAAGTCAGTAATCAATGACATTAAATATCTCCCAGAATATCTGAAAAAGTCTTTAATATTATATTTGCCAAACATTTAAAGAAAAAAAACTCCGAGATCATCGAACAACACCAATGATCTTTAAGCAGATTGACAATGTATTGCTGCCATGTGCACTCCAATTGCCTTTCCAACTCGAAGCTGAGATTCTGGTGCTACGTATCAGATTGTTAAATTACAAGCTTTTTACTCTGTTTACATTCATATATTGCCACCGAGAAAATGAAAAGTCCCAAAACCAGTGTTATATCACTTTTGTTCAAGAGAAAAGGTGCATTTATAGCGACAAGTTCACCTGGCGAGTAACGTGGGGCAACCAATCGCCGAGGCCTAGTCCGATTCAGACCTTGCTCTTCCATTAGTCCATGAAAAGGAAATGACATGCAAAAAGTGAATTATGTGCGACTGGCGAGGTCACAGACACAAATGAAGTCATTGCATCTTGCTGGAAACGAGTTTGACACCTACCTGAGGCAGGTTTGGCTGAGTTGAAGTCTTCGTGAAGATAGACAGCAATACTGATCACAAATGGTGGGTTCTTAAACAAGCGATACACTTTCCTACTGTGCTGATTTGGGACAGAGAATGACATGTAAAAGGTTTATTATTTAATACACAAATCTAGGCTCATGGAAGAGCAAAGTTTTCAAGACTTAAAAAAAAAACAAATTGAGAGACATTTTCTACATATAGTAACAGCATATTGGAAGGTATCTAAGCCTGTTGTTGGCTTAGAGCTTTGGGTGGCTGGCTTGGGATCTTAGGGTCCTGTGTTTGAGCCCCTGTCGACTGTTGAATCAACACCAGATGAGGTTGACTCAGATTGCCATCCTTCTGAGATCGACAAAATGAGTACCAGTGTGGTGGTGGTACTTGGGGCATTGCATCAGTGGCACAGCCATGCCCGCAGCCAATGATGCTACCCGCAGCCTTGTGCTGCACATGGAGGAGGATGAAAGTATCTTTGGTGTATATTAATCTGTGAACATAGAAAACAAACTCTCGTTTTGGAAAGTATCTGATTTATATTTAATCTGCAGTATATCAGTGAATTAAATTGTCAGAAGTGTCATAAACATTTGCCTGTTCAACACTAATAATCAGCAAATCGTGTCTGTTTGAATGCCCCAGAGGTTTCATCTGTTCACGAGGTGGGAAAACGAGTGGGCAGTAGGCAATAGCACACCAACTTTTTTGGGGGGATTTTAGAAAATAAACAGGTACTGCCTTTATGCTCACAACAAGGCCACCTACTACAACTACTACTACAGCCCCAATTAGTTCCAGCTTATTGTGGGGTTGGCCAAGAGGGAAGCTTTTGGCCCAAGTATTTCAGGAACCGCCAGGCCAGGCCTTACATTTGACTGCAGATAAATTGGGCAGGAATTTGTAACTTCTTCAGGGTGCAGGTAATAACTCGCCCATTCTTTACCAAAGATACCATGGGATATTTAACGTCCACTGACTAACATTAACCGATGGGTCCCTGGCATAACATCCACCCAAGGGACGGGGAGCACTTTGTGATGCAACACCCTGTCTGTCAATCACCAATTCGACAATTTATAGTAAGGTCAGGAATCGAACCCAGACTCGACCAGAGAGCTCAAAGGTAAGTTTGCTCAACTTACCTTTGAGCACAAAGGCACCATCCTTCCAGCATGACCAATTATGTCATTAATTAGAACAAAAGAGCTCATGGTGTTGGAAGTAAAGTTGTGATGGTTAGAAAAGGAACTCTACATTCTACAAAGGGAAAATTAAATCATCTCTTCTGTTGGATTTTCTCACAACACATGAAATGGGTTTGATGAATTCAATGACGTTTCTCAGGTATTTATGAAATCATCATGTTCTTTAATAAACCTTTTGGAAACTTCCTTTCAATCTTCTCCAAATGAGTGATCCACTATTTTGTGACGATGCCAACTTAACGTTTTGACAAAAATGTTGTTGTTCTTCACGGCAGTCTAAGGCTGGTCCATCTTCCTGCCATTGAACATTTCAGCATCAGAACAAGGTGCGGAGGACGCGCTATGAACAACGGGAGTACAAGTCACGGGAAGGTGGAGCCAAAGGCTGCCGTGAACCACTGAAAGATTGAAGGTGAAAGCAGTTTTTCTGCTCATCGTGGCATGGAGGTGAAAGTGGAAAGAACAGAAGCAAAAATATCACTTGGGGGGCATTGTTTTCAAAGTGGAAGTGTGACAGCCAGTGCAGATATAAAGGCATGCCAGAAAGCACTGGCAAGTCCCTGAGAACTTCAGGAATGACCTGGCAAAGTGGGAAGAGTCGGCAGGCGAACAGCTCAGGAGTAACAAATGATGTCGAGCAAGTGAAGTGCTGTGTGGAGCTCAGGGTGGTGAGCACAGCTGGGCAAGGAACTCGTTCAATTTGGTTCCCATGGTGCTGGCCGTTAGAAACATGGCTGTGGTGTGGTTGTGTCAGATCAAACAGCGCAGCAATCATTACAATCATGCCAGGTCAAATAGCACAGCAATCATGCCAGCTCAAACAGCACAGCAACCATCACACTTATGCCAGCTCAAGCAGCACAGCAACCATCACAATCATGCCAGCTCAAACAGCAGAGCAACCATCATAATTATGCCAGCTCAAACAGCACAGCAACCATCACAATCATGCCAGCTCAAATAGCACAGCCATTATCACAATCATGCCAGCTCAAACAACACAGCAATCATCACAATCATGCCAGTTCAAACAGCAGAGCAACCATCACAATTATGCCAGCTCAAACAGCACAGCAACCATCACAATCATGCCAACTCAAACAGCACAGCAATCATCACAATTATGCCAGCTCAAACAGCACAGCAACCATCACAATCATGCCAGCTCAAACAGCACAGCAACAATCACAATCAGGCCAACTTAAAGAGCACAGCAATCATTACAATCATGCCAGTTCAAACAGCACAGCAACCATCACAATTATGCCAGCTCAAACAGCAGAGCAACCATCCCCATCATGCCAACACAAACAGCACAGCAACCATCACATTCATGCCAGCTCAAACAGCACAGCAACCATCACAATTATGCCAGCTCAAACAGCACAGCAATCATTACAATCATGCCAGCTCAAACAGCACAGTAACCATCACATTCATGCAGCTCAAACAGCAGAGCAACCATCATAATTATGCCAACTCAAACAGCACAGCAACCATCGCAATTATGCCAGCTCAAACAGCACAGCAATCATCACAATTATGCCAGCTCAAACAGCACAGCAACCATCCCAATCATGCCAACACAAACAGCACAGCAACCATCACAATCATGCCAGCTCAAATAGCACAGCAACCATCACAATCAGGCCAACTCAAATAGCACAGCAATCATTACAATCATGCCAACTCAAACAGCACAGCAACCATCACATTCATGCAGCTCAAACAGCACAGCCACCATCACATTCATGCCAGCTCAAACAGCACAGCAACCATCACAATTATGCCAGCTCAAACAGCACAGCAACCATCACAATTATGCCAGCTCAAACAGCACAGCAATCATTACAATCATGCCAGCTCAAACAGCACAGTTACCATCACATTCATGCCAGCTCAAACAGTACAGCCATCATCACAATCAAGCCAACTCAAATCGCACAGCAATCATCACAACTTTGCCAGCTCAAGCAGCACAGAAACCATCATAATCATGCCAGTTCAAACAGCACAGCAACCGTCACAATCACACCAACTCATTTTCCATATTTGCAAAAACATCTGCAAGGTGTTGCCTGCATCGGTCCAGTGGCTTTCGTTTTAACATATTGTACTTGCTTCGTCACAAATCACAGATGGAACAGAATGTATGATTACCATATTGAACATTACAAATCTGTAGAATGAAAGGTAAATGCAGAATATCATGAGTATGCCCTTTGTTAAAAGGTGGTGTTCACATAAAGAGTTTATATACCAATTAGAAAGCTTTTTGAAGTTGATACATTGATAATCAATAAGGTGGGGGAGGTAGTGAACATAAACCAACCATTTGAATAACAAACAGCCGGCCCTTTCGGCACCTTCCAACATAACTATGCTTTGTTCCATGATGAAAATGGAACACGGAACATGATTTTATGGACCAAGTGGTGAAGTTCCACATCAATGTAAGTGAAAAACCATTTATGGTTATCCAAAACATTGATGGACTTCGACATGAGTAAGTGTAATCTCTTGTACATTTGGGTTGCAAATATTTATTACTCGCAAATACAACCCATTACTCTGCTGACAGGAACATTCGGGAGAGGGGGGTGAGAGAGGAGAGAGAAGGAGCGAAGACGGGTGTGGGAGCAAGGAAAGGGAGAGATGGGGGGGGGGGGAAGAGTGAGGAATGGGAGAGAAAAGAAGGCGTAGGAGGGAAGGGAGAGTGATGAAACAGAGGGTGGAAGGGGGGGGGATGGGTTTGCTCAATCCATCCCTTCTATTCATCCCTCCATCCCATCCATCCCTTCCCTCCATCCAATCCATCCATCTCTTCCCTACATCTATCCATTCCTTCCTTCCATCCATCCATCCATTTTCTCTAGTCCATCCATTACTTCCCTGAATCCCTTCCTTCCATCCCACCATTCCTTCGACCTCATTTATTCCTTCCCTCCCTCTATCCATCCATTCCTTCCTTCCATCCAACCGTAAAGAAGGAACGACAGGCTTGGCACCACACAACACTGTGGGGCACAATACAGACAGGTGGTCATGTAGATGGACAGTGTGGAGAGACAGTGTGGCTTGCAGTGCAGCCATGTGGCTCAAGTACTCAAGGAAGCACTCCAACAAAATGGTTGATAAGGAATGGCTCGCTTGGCAAGCGATTCGTGATTGCCAATCCGTAATATTATGAAACACCTCCTGGAGATGCTGAAATGTCAAATATGTCCGAATTGAAAGAATGAAAACTTTTTCTAGGAGTTGGAACTGCTGCTAAGTTCAATTCTGGAGCTTAAATTTTGTAATTCTGCTTAGTTTAAGACGTTCTCGAGGTTATCACATGGGCGGGAATGAAATAAAGCCACGAAAGCTGGCACCTGGCGTTTATAAGCATTGCAATGTATCCAGCGATTCATAGGTATGATGATCAGACAGGTATTCGATGATATGTGAGGAAAGTGATAAAAAAACTTTATCGTTAAGAAATCATTGCAGCTTGTTCCAACTCAAGGCAATGTTGAGCAGGCCAAACAAAATGACGAATTAAGACCCCAGCGAGGGAGAGTGGGGTAACCAGGATGCGCCCTATGATGCCAGCGAAGGAGAGCGAGGTGGCTGAGGATGGACCTGATAAAGGATATAATTAAATAAGGCTGTTAATTGTCTTCAAAAGAGGTGTTTTAATTATCCAAAAACACCAAATTTTCAGTTGTGCACTTCCTTGGAGTTCCCTTAGTATTCATGCAAAGCTTCAGGCTGATAGGTTTAATGGTTTTGGAGTTATGGAGGACACACACACACACACACACACACACACACACACACACACACACACACACACACACACACACACACACACACACACACACACTGACTATACTAATAAATTTCAGTCAGTCAGTCAGTCAGAGTACTTATGGAGTGGCTAAGTTTATGAAACTAAAATATAATTAAAACTGTCAAAGCTTCCCCCTCATTTGTATACGTAATAAATAGATAGATAGCTCATTGTACGTTGCAGGTACAGTTCATATTCTCGTGAAAAACAACAATTATGGTCGTGCCGGTTCAAAGAGCAGCAACATCACAATTGTGCCAGCTGAGTTATTACTTTGAATAAGTTCATTCACTCAAACATTTGGGCTTCACCATCATCCATGATCTCTCTTGGGCAAACTACAGAGTAAAGCTGGCCTCCAAAGCCAGTCACCGACTGAGCATCATCTATCGTGCCAAGTCTTTCCTTGGCAAATATGAAGTCTTGTCAACATAGAATGGCTTCAGCCACAGCTCGATGGAGTACTTCTCTCCCCTTTGGGATATCACCCCAGCTTCACACCTTGCACATCTCACGGACTCTCGTGTGACAAAGCTGACTTTCTGTGCCTGTTACTCCCACATCACAGACAGGATGATGATCTCTCTGTCTCATGTCACCCCTTTTCTGTTCTTGCACTTTCTGCTTTTCAATGCTCTCTCCCCACCCCTTCCCAAGTGCACATTGTCTGACATTGATTGACCCACTTATTATCTGTCATTGATTGACCCCTTCTGGTGAAACTCCCAAATCCAGGTTCAATGCTCACCTCCACTCATTTTTCTCACCTATGGAACCAACTCCCTGAGTCTTTTCAATCTCGTTCTTCCTTCCCTCAGTGGCTTCAAAATGGCTGTTCACCATCTCCTCAGATCATCTCCCATCTATATTCATGATCTGAACACTGACATCAGCAACTAAGAGGGTTGTGTTAGGAAAAGGTTAGAGTACGACAGAGCAGCATCTCAAAGGTGGTTCCCTAAGTGGGACAAGTGTGGAATAATAAGAGTTAAGATATGCAGTCAGCATGGATTTTGGAAATTCAAACAGGTTGGGATGACTGGAAAAACATGTGCATCCTCGTGTAGTTGGGGAGGGTCAGAGGACTTCGAGATTAGAGGGAGCAACAATGGAGTAAAGGGAGTAAAAAGATACTTTCAACCTGCCTGTGATGTGAAAGCAATATACCTTGTGCTTCTGCCTCATCATGGGAGATTCCAATAATGTTGAAATATTTGGTTTCAGATAACCCAGGAGAGACAGATGTGATGCTGGAGTACAAGCCGATAGCAGAGAGCAGTACTCATTTGAGCTACAGACAAAGGCTTGGTAGAGTGTGAGTACCTCTGATCTTTCCAAGGAAAGACTTGGATCAACAGAGGATGTGTAGTCTGTGGTTGACTTTGGAGGCCAGCTTTGCTTGTTATGTGGTCATCCTCGGAAAGGTCATGGCTGATGGTGATGCCTCGAAGTTTAAAAGAATGAACCTCTTCCAGTGGATGACTCAGGAAATAGTTAAGTGGGTTCATTTGACAACTTATCCGGAGTGATTGAGTGAGACTAAGATTTTCCAGGATTGATGGACATGTTCCACCAGTGTTTACTCATTTTCCAAATCAGCAGAGAGATGCAGTTGCTGTCTGCCAAGCAGAGCAGAGGGGGTGGGGTACTGTACGACAGAATGTGGAGTCATCTGCAAAAAGCAAAAGAGGGTTTTCCAGAGCAGCAGTGAGGTCATTTATATAGATGAGCAATAAGACTGGGCCCAAAACAGAGAGAGGGGAAGAAGAGGTTTTCATTGATGGCAACACGCTGAATGCATGAGTAGAGGAAGTCAGAAATCCAAGAATGAGAGCAACCTTGAATACCATAAGATAAGAGCTTGGGAAGCAAAGCAGGATGTCAGACAGTGTCAAATGCCTGAGATATATACAGGGAGACAGTTCCAACCACATTTCACAGTAACTTGTTTTTACCACGGCTTGTCAAACACATTAGGTGATATATATATATATATATATATATATATATATATATATATATATATATATATATATATATATATATATATATATGTATAGAGAGAGAGCATGTTCGATTGGACTCGTTGGATGACCTCGAGATACGCATACTAAACTCTGAGCTGTCTAACCTGGGTTCAAATCCTGGACCAGCTATAAACTGTCATCCAGGTGTTTCACAAGCAGGGTGATTCATCAATATGTGTGCCATCCATCGGAAGGAGGTTCAGCCAGAGGTCCCATCTGCCAGCACTGGTGGTTGGTTGTTGTTGTTAAAACCCCACAATGTGTGTTTCATTAAGAGTAGACACGTTATCACCACATCCTGAATAAATGACAAATTATTTCCCTTAACGAGTGCTGGAAGGCTACGGCAAGCCACTGAGCATAACCCTTACCAAGAAACTGTTTGGGGAGCACTGATGTTCTGTATGATAATTATGATTATAATGGTGATTATGAAGATGATACTTGAGATCACAGTTCTTGTGATCGAGCCTCGTAAGCATAAAATTTGTAAATAGCATTTCCTATGACATGATGTCCTTCAAGTCCATAACGTCCATCGGAAGTGAGGAAGTTACAATTGGCTGGAAAACATGCACACCTACTGCCTTATGCAGTAAATGCAATGAGAAAGACTTCAACCATTGGAAAACTGTAAATAGACAACCTACATCCACTGAAACTTATTCAAAAAGGCACCATTTCGTTTCGCTTCTCTGTAGGTTGAGCTCAGATCTGACTTTCAACCACTGAGTTCCAGATGAAGACACTTGGAGATCAAAATGTCAGACATGAGCCTTGACTGCTGGGCAGCTGTACTTGCTGGTGGTGCCTCGTTTTGAAAGATAGATCTTCCCAATTACACCAGTTCTTTGTGAACTTCAAAACAAACCTATGACGGTGAGGCCTGTAATGGAAGTCACACTGCCCTGCAACTATTAGCCTAATAAAATGCACTGTTGCATTTTGGGTGGACAAGATGGATACAGAAGGAAACGCCGCAAACTTGCCAAAGGACGAGGGAGGAACGAGACTTGCCGAAGAAAATATACCATTCAATGGAACCGCAAGTACTCCAGCAATGACACCTGATATGCTATATTGACACAGATTATTTGGTTTTGGGATATTGTGACAATCATAATTGTGATAGGGAGGGATAATTATATTGATACGTATTTAGTGTACATTTTCTTTTTGATGTAAGTGTGAGGTTTATTGTGCATAGATTGCATCATTGTGATCACAAAAAAGCATTTAGGAATTATTTGAATCCATGACAGTTTGGAAGAATTGCCAGACTGGGAAGCCTTTTCAAATGCAATGCAATTTCGTACACCATAAACCGATATACAAGTATGCTATGTGTAATTCCACAAGGTTAGTTGATAAATTGAGACTTGAGCAGACCTGCAAATGAAACGCAACATTGGCTCATTCGATGACATTAGGCAAACGAAGTCCAATGTAAAATGCCGGTATTGTTAAGGTATAAAGGTCGTTTAGGTGCTCTCAGGTGATGTTGTTTGTAATCCCTGGGCCACGGATTTGAAATCGCCATTAAAAGGCAACATGAAGGAAGAGCCTTGGAGAAATGTTACATTATGCTGGGAGCTCAATGTATATAAATCTCAATGAATCTTATGACATTATTAGTGTGTTTCACAGTGCAAGCAGAGCACAAACAACATTTGTACGATAATAAGTGGGGCTTGATAAATAGCTTGTCTTCTCCTCTCTTGTCAATCTGCTCCACCCTAATTTTTCCAGAGTGAGATTAACATGCAGCTGTATTTTTAACAAATCTTCTTGCTTTTGTTTTGATCTCTGAATGAAGTGTTAAAGTGCAAGCAAGGAAAGCATGAAGAGGATAATAGCCTTTTCCTCTAATTGAATTACTTTGTATTAACGAAGAGCCAGTCCCCACGGATGGGATAATTACCCCAGAATTACAGACGGGATAGAAGGTGAGCTATTGCCGGCACCATGGCCAAATTAAAAATTCCTGCTCTAATCTATAGGGGGAACAGCATCAGTGGCACAGCTGCATCCCAACAAATGATGCCACCCACAGCCATGTTCTGCATTCACAAGAAGTAGAAATAGAAGAAGTAGAAAAAGAGAAGTAGTGGAAGAAGAAGAAGTAGTAGTAGAGGAAGAAGTAGTAGAAGAAGAAGAGGAAGTAGAAGAATTAGTGGAAGAAGAAGTCGAAGAAGAAGAAGAGGAAGAAGAAGTAGAAGAAGTAGAAGTGGAAGAAGAGGAAGAAGTAGAAGAAGTAGAGGAAGAAGTAGTAGAAGAAGAAGTGGAAGTAGAAGAATTAGTGGAAGAAGAAGTCGAAGAAGAAGAAGAAGAGGAAGAAGTAGAGGTGGAAGTGGAAGAAGAGGAAGAAGTAGAAGAAGAAGTAGTAGAGGAAGAAGTAGTAGAAGAAGAAGTGGAAGTAGAAGAATTAGTGGAAGAAGAAGTCGAAGAGGAAGAAGTAGAAGAAGTAGAAGTGGAAGTAGAGGAAGAAGTAGAAGAAGAAGTAGTAGAGGAAGAAGTAGTAGAAGAAGAAGTGGAAGTAGAAGAATTAGTCGAAGAAGAAGTAGAAGTAGAAGAAGTGGAAGTGGAAGTGGAAGAAGAGGAAGAAGTAGAAGAAGAAATAGAAGAAGAAGTATAAGAAGAAGAAGTGGAAGTAGAAGAAGTAGAAGAAGAAGTAGTAGAGGAAGAAGTAGTAGAAGAAGAAGAAGAAGAAGTGGAAGTAGAAGAATTAGTGGAAGAAGAAGTCGAAGAAGAAGAGGAAGAATAAGTGGAAGAAGAGGAAGAAGAAGTGGAAGAAGAGGAAGAAGTAGAAGTAGAAGAAGTATTAGAAGAAGTAGTGGAAGAAGTAGAAGTAGAAGAAGAAAAAGAAGAGGAAGAAGAAGTAGAAGTGAAAGTGGAAGAAGAGGACGAAGTAGAAGAAGAAGAAGAATGAAGATTCCCTCGGAACTGGTGAACAGCATTTTCATACGAATTGTAATACCCTCTCCCACCAGGAGCGTAAATATGTATGGTGATATACCATACATATTTACGTAGAAAGTGTTGGGATCCTCGCCCAACCTGAACCCCCCCCCCACCCCGGAACTATTAAAAAAAAAAAATTATCACCTAAAACCTTCGCCCGCACACCCCAAGCATAACTACCAGCTTTCAACTCATTCCATCCACAGGTTCAGGAGTGCATAGATGTCAAACACACAAATAGGCACTTCTTAATCAAACAGAAAACCAAGAAGGAACCTGAAAAAGTAAGAAGCAAAGATGGAGTCATGAGGGAGTCATAAATTACGTATAATATGATTTCATCAAAAAGGCTGATATTTCTTACTTCCCGAGGTCGGCCTTTTATCAATCAATGTACTTAGCCCATCATTCATGCCATGAATCAGGATTGAAGAAACAAACAGGTGGTAGTATCAAGATGGCATCGTCACATTAGGGCACAGGGTAGCGCATCTCTACGAGCCTTTTTAGCTCGTACTGTTATGCGGCCAAAGTGAGAAATAAGAAAGATTATTAATATTAAATTTAAACATAAAATTGCGGGCACAGCAAAGCAAATGTCCACTACAACACAGTGGTGTCATCTCCATCAGTGGTTCCGAACAGAAACGACATCATAAAAGTATACATAGTGAACTTGCCAGCCTCGAGCCATTACCTGCGGGGGCAGTAGAGAATGTGTGACCTTGAACGTGAACATTTTGATAACTTAGTTCTATATTCAAGACACAAATTGTATTGTGAGGTCAGTCACGCAATAGCAACTCATGCATACAGAGTACACATACCACAAGCTTTGGGTGTTGGAGGACAACTCACCAATTACCAGCAGTCAGAAGTCCAACACATCAACTCCCAAATGTACACCGTTTCTCTTCATTAATTTTTTGCTCTTTGTCCATACCTGAAGCAAGTGATCAAGCATTATTCTATCAGGAACACCTGCTGCTTTCAACTTTATAACTTTGTACACCTTTAACCTCACCTCTGCAGCCACGATGCCTTTCTGAAACAACCAGTTGTGAGGCATGCATAACGATCAGCTATTGTAGCATGTGTGTTGTGAACCGTGTTATAATACAAAGGACCTCCCTGTGAATTTAATGACTATTTGCATTGTGCCGGTCTTGCAGAAGAGGTTATTTTCATCCCCATAATGTCAGTCAGCCGAGCAAGGAAAGGTGGTGCAAAAAAATTAGAGTATCCCCTGCAAGACCGGGTAACTTCCTTCAAGCAGTAATCATGGCTAACTCGGTTTACACTTTCATGCAACTCGTGTATCCCGAGAATGATGTAATATTTCAATAAGTCTGGAAGGCAACACCATCGAGCTCATGCAGTCGGGTGCGACAGATGTCACACATCTGCCATGGCTACTACAGTGTGCCGATACCAATCCAATTGAAAGTCTATGCAACATCTTTGATCACGAGGACCCATCCACCGCTGTCATCCCCTTTCATAGCGATATGCCCAAATGGATTCCAGCAAATACAGTATTATTAAATGTCATTTACTGCCTTCTGAAATCAAGGCTACATTCAGTTATTGTTGTCGATCACACTCGAGATTGTACAATCCACTATTAGTTACATTTTGTAATGTATTTGGCCAGTAACCGTACAATACTGTCATCAACCAGCCCTTTTGGAGCTGAATTGGGAACAGAGGCAGGGAGTGAGAGAGACAGGATCAGATTTATGGTTTGCATTTGGAAAGTTCACAGCCTAACACGGCCGAGCAGCGTTCCGGGCTAATTAAATGAGCTCCAAGTGGGAAATCCAGCCATTGC
>NC_140964.1:40901359-40906359 GCF_056783735.1 Eptatretus burgeri | reverse complement strand
CTGCTGTGTATGGGGCTGCGTATCCGCAGACCGGCCAGAGTGCCCATGATGACCCCTGTCCACCGTCGAAAGAGCCTACAATGGGCATGCGAGCTTTGGAACTGGACCTTGGAGCAGTGGAAGAAGGTCGTCTGGTACGTGTGTGCCATTTACCTGGGAAAGTGATGGCAACAGGATGTACTGTGGGAAGACGACAAGCTGGTGGAGGGAGTGTGATGCTCCCGGCTATGTTCTGCTGGGAAACCCTGGGTCCGGCCATTCATGTGGATGTCAATTTGACATGTGTCACCTACCTAAACACCGTTGCAGATCAGGTAAACCCCTTCATGGCAATGGTATCCCCTGATAGAAGTGGCCTCTTTCAGCAGGATAATACGCCCTGCTACACTGCACACATTGTTTGGGAATGGTTTGAGGAACATGATGAAGTGTTCACGGTGTTGCCCTGGCCTACAAATTCTCCAGATCTCAATCCGATTGAGCATCTATGGGATGTGCTGGACCAACAAGTCCGATCCACGGTGGCTCCACCTCACAACTTGCAGGACTTGAAGGATCTGCTGCTGATGTTTTGGTGCCAGATACCACAGAACACCTTCACAGGTCTTGTAGAGTCCATGCCTTGGCGGATCGGCGCTGTTTTGGTGGCACACGGAGGACCAACAGCATATTAGGCAGGTGGTCATAATGTTGTTGCTCATTCGTGTTTACATATATATATATATATATATATATATATATATATATATATATATATATATATATATATATATATATATATATATATATATATATATATATATATATATATATATATGTTCTTCTTCTTCTTTCGGCTGCTCCCGTTCGGGGTCGCCACAGCGGATCATCCGTATGATCCGCATCATGATTTGGCACATGTTTTACACCGGATGCCCTTCCTGACGCAACCCTGGTCGCCTCTTACGACACAGGGATATGGTACACCTATTTTAACTGGGGTATACACCGGCCCAGTGCACTGGTACTCATTTCGCCGACCTCGGAAGGATGACAGGCTGAGTCAACCCCCTGGTGTATTAATTCAGTGGCCCAACGGGGCTTGAACTCGGGACCTTTTGGATCCCAAGCCGCTGCCCTAACCACTGCGCCAACACCAGGCTCATATATATATATATATATATATATATATATATATATATATATATATATATATATATATATATATATATATATATATATATATATATATATATATATATATATATATATATATATATATATATATAGTTGTGGATTTCAGAATCGGATCCGACAAATGCAAACAACATTCAGGTCTTCAGACAGTTATTTCCATAAGGCCGAGGTCACATTTGCTCTACGGCGAGGATACGGCGGCTGTACGCCCTCTGAATTGACAGAAACGTGCGGCGGCCGCAGAGAAACTGAGGTGGCCTCAGGGTGGCCCTACGTCGTATGGCTATATTTTACAGGTCGTAAGGTCACCGTGGAATTATAACTTTTTTCATTTCTACGTTCGCCGTAGAAATTCGACAAGCCGAAACAAAAGAACTGGTAAAAAAAAAAAATTAACCCATTCGTTACTGTCCGTCTGGCCGCACGTTCGGCTTAGGGTCCCCCTGCGGTTGCCTTGCAGGCACCTTGCGTCTGCCTTCAAAATTCTATGGCCGCCGCAGGAACACCCTAAGGTCACCGTGTGACATCAAATCAAAGACCGTCCGGCACACCCACGTTTTTGGTCTCCACAATTTATAAATACGCCGTGTGGCTACCCGAAAAATAACAAGGACAAATGTGTCCAAGAGCAGCGTCCAAAACCTAAAGGTTTTGTCGGCTAAAAAAAAAAAAAACTTAAAAAAACAACTTCCGATATTTCGTCACGTGCCTTCATTAAGCCAATAGCGAAACCCGTCATAATGTATTTACGTATTTACGATATATCGTGTATTTACGAAACATAATGTATTTACGAAATTACAATACGATAAATGGAATCATCTTTAAATAGTAACGTCAACTTTTCGAAACTTTAAAGCAAATGTCCGAATATATTTAAAAGTTCATGATAGACGCTCTTAAAAGGCACCGTCTATGTGAGGATGTGTACATGTGCTCAGTATTTAAGGCGATCCGGATCTTGTATATACAAGAGCAGAGTCCGAGAGATTAAGGTTTTGTCTTCAGAAGAAGAAGAACAAGAAGAAGAACAAGAACAAGAAGAAGAACAACGCCGAGCTCTCAATGAGCAGCATTCGCTACGCGAGACGCTGCTAAAAACATATGTGACTGCTTCATTGTGTGACCGTGGAAATACTGAGGCCGCTTTATAATTGCTCGTGCCCGTACATTTTGTAGACCCTCCGGCCGCCGAGCCAAATGTGACTTTGGCCTTACCTCGTGTTTTTACCTTCATTTGTGATGTTTGATTTTTAATCATCTTGTGTTTTAATTAATAACAAAAAAAGTAATCCGATCACGTGGTGTGACGGACTGTCGGGCAAGGATTGAATTTCACAGCAAAACCGGTTGTAATTTTTAATATCCATGATTACATCAGCCCGATGCGTTTGATGAAAGTGATTGTGGTTCTGCGGGCATCATGTTTGATGAGCTGCCCTGGGGGCAGCGCTCTCGCAGAATGCGCGAGCGATCGGAACCCATGCCGGAGCACGAGCCTGTGTGGACCTTTGGATGTGGTGATTGTACCAGTTTACATATAATACACCGCCACCGAAGGTCATTTACTCATCTTATTTTACCTTAAACATGAGAAATTCAGTTTAAAGTGTCTTGAAAGTGGGTTTTCTTTGGGTCCACGAACGGATTAATTCACTCCATTATTTCTTATTGGGAAAATATTTTTTGAATCCGAACTTTTTGCAATCCGAACAGCCTCCTGGAACGAATTAAATTGGGATTCTGGGGGCACCACTGTATAGGCAAACACCTATACTCCAATCTCTAGCGGTAGCGCACGGTGGACGCACGGTCGACGCAGACTGCCACGGAGGCCGTACGTAGGTGCATGGCGGGCGTAGGGAACCGTGTGTCGACCCTGCGTTGCCCGCAGGTAGTCACACAGACCGCAAGGCCACTGTACGGTGACCATGGAAATAGTCTGGCGGCCGTAATTTTTGGGGGGTTGGGAAAATTCATTTTTCATTGAGAAGAGCTTACGGCAGCCGCACGAATAACAGAAGCCCACCGTACGCCCTACGTACGGTCGATGTGGAACGCATCTACGTCATAGTTTGGCTTGTCGAATTGCTACGCCGAACGTAGAAATGAAAAAAAGTTATAACTCCGCGCTATAATTCCACGGCGACCCTACGGCCTGTAAAATATAGCCATACGGCGTAGGGCCTCCCTGAGGCCACCTCAGTTTCTCTGCGGCCGCCGCACGTTTGTCAATTCAGAGGTCGTACGGCCGCCATATCCTCGCCGTAGAGCAAATGTGACCAAGGCCTAAATGCATGTCCAGAGTAGACCCATCCCCTTGTCTGGTGGGATTCTAACACTTTGATGTGTTGGATAAGGGTATAGAACAGATTCGCTTTCTTCTGGGATGGCCTTATCCTCTTTACGACACGTTCATGAATACGAGCGATAACCGTTAGCCCAACAGACTCATTCCACCCCATATATACATCCATCCATCCCTTGGGACCATACTCTGTGCAGAGCGTTGGTGCTGCTGAAGCAGTCTCCTTGGCTGTTGGGCACAATCCTGTACAGGTCACCACTCCGACACAGTATACCAGCATGCTGGCACTCATTTTGCCGACCTCGGAAGGATGACAGGCCGAGTTCACCCCCACCTCGTATTAATTCAACAGCTGAGCGGGATTTGAATTCAGGACCCGAGAACTCAGGACCAAGCCCGCCACCCTAACCATTAAGCCAACACCAGGCACATATATATATATATATATATATATATATATATATATATATATATATATATATATATATATATATATATATATATATATATATATATATATATATATATATATATATAGTGGCGTGCGCCTGTAATCCCGCTACTCGGAGGCTTGGGTTGGAGGATCGCTTGAGGACGGGGGCTTTGCACTGGGCTGTGCTGTGAGAGGGTGTAGGGCAGCCCAGAATCATGGCAAAACCCAATCCTTATCCCTGTGGCGTAAGAGGCGACCAGGGTTGCGGCAGGAAGCGCATCCGGCGTAAAACCTATGCCAAATCAGTATGCGGATCATAACGGATGATCTGCTGTGGCGACCCCTAACGGGTGCAGCCGAAAGAAGAAGAAGAGGAAGAAGTTGGAAGGTCCAGCAGGCCTTCACTTCAGACTTCTCTATAAAATGTTCACCATCCTCCACTTTAACTGCAGTACACCGAGGGACAGGTTTGGAGGAACGCAATGCATGGATTCCTCTGTGAGCAGGACACGAATCCTTGACTACAGGTGACTGTCTACCTATTCACAGATTCCTCGCACATAGGCATTGTTCGCCCTCAGTGAATGTATAGTTTTATGCCTCAGCTCCGTGGATAGCTCTGCTCAGCCATCAAGCCGAGCCTTGCGACATTGGTCATGGTATCCAGTGTCCCTTGTGAGGCAAAGTACCTCTTCACCTGATGGTGGGTTCCAAGACATCCTCCTGCAGAGGTGCAGAAGCAGGAGCCAACTCACCAAAAACATCAAAGATGGTTGTCTTGAAGGCACTTCACAACTCTTCAAGATCCTCTCAAGCATGCAACCTGCTTGCAAACTCCTCAGCTACCCTTTCATTGGTGAGAATGCCAACATCCAGCCTCGGCTGGGATGGCACCATTCTCTTGAATTTGAGCTGCAGTTTCAGAGTTGCAACAACAAGCCTGAAGTCGATATAGAGGAACTGAGCACACTGGTAGACCCTGCAGTTCTGGAGCAACCTCCATCAACCATCAACGAGAATATGGTCAATCTCCTTTGCCACACTACCAGCATTGGCATACCAAGTCCAGTGTTATGGCTGTGG
>NC_140964.1:40891359-40893859 GCF_056783735.1 Eptatretus burgeri | reverse complement strand
GTTGTCGCTTCTTCCATCAGGTCTGGATGCAGCTCCGGCCTATCAGTGGCCATTGGGATCTAAAACGTAAACTGTTCAGCCTGCTGGAGGTATGTAATTAACCATGAAGCACCAAATGGTGTTTTATATCCCAGTACACTCTGTGGAGACACAAACGTGCCGTTTTCACCACACGGTTCCACGGAGATAATCAAGAGGTGAAGTGATTGGGTGACGCAGCATGACGTCACTACCATGCTCGCGAAAGAAAACGTTGAGTTCGTTAAAGCCAATTCATCAGAGGGCTCATTGAATGAGTTCGCTTCACGAGGGGTTTTCACGCTTTTATCGCTTCTATATTTTTCAGAATCCTACACACGGTCGATTTCAGCAGCTCGAACATGGCAGCGAGATCAGACACACGCGTACCGCTCTCATGCTTAGCGATAAGTTCTTTCTTCAACTCAATTGTCGTTCTCACGGAATTCCTCTTACTCTTATTTGCTTCACTGCTCTTCTTGGTTGCCATGGTGAATGCACAATGGTGATAATTGAAGGAAAAAAAAAACAGCACAAATCAAGGTGAAAACACGAGGTAAAGTAGCGATCGACACATGAGAGATGCTTTCACGAGTACTTCCACCGACGAACTGAATGAACAAAGCGCGAAGATGCGGGTCGAACAGGCGGGGAGACATGTGAACCAACATGAACGCCACATTGTGTTCGGTTTTCGAAAATGTGTTCGGTTTTTTGGGCAAATTTTTCTCGAAAAAATTGTTCGGATTCCAATTTGTTCAAACCATGGGGCGTTCGGATTCTGGGGGCACGACGGTACTTATAAACACCCTTAAATGCCAGTGTTCGTGACTTTATTTCATTTCCTCACATGCCATAACATGAGAATCTCTTAATCTTAGCTGAATTACAAAACGTAAGTTCCAGAATTTAACTTAGCAGCAGTTCTGACTGCTAAAAAAGTGTTCATTTGTTCAATTTGGACATAGATTGACATTTTGGGGGTCTCCAGGAGGTGATGAAAATGGCGATGAAAGATTGCTAATCACTTGCAAAGCCAGCCATTCCTCATCAATCGTTTCAATGGAGTGTTTTATTGAGTGCTTAGGCCACTTAGCGAGTGCTCTACAATATTCACAACATCACTGAATATTGTATGTCGAATGACTCGAACAAAGTTCAGGGGCCACGCACCTGTGTTTGCCCTATGCTGTTCTGCAGTGGGTTGGGTGGTGGGTGGCTGATTATTGAAAACGTGCAATGTCATTTTACACCAGGTAAATCCTTTTTTTTTTCTTTTTGTTTGTTTCGTTTTCTTTTTTAATCCTTTTTGTACAATCTTCTTTCATGATATGACCCCTCACTTCGGCATCGCTAAATAAATAGAAAAACATTAAATGTTTCATTTTTTAAATTTCTTCAACCATTTCATTGAAGTGCTTGGTTAAGCCACTTGGTGAGGGCTCTTCAAGCTTCGATGGCGATACCGCTGATCAATACCGCAGTTAGGAAGACAAAATAAATTAGATAATTACAATAAGTAAAAAATGTTTTCTGTTGTTACAAAGCAATGAATCGCCACATCACGGCAGGATAGCTGAGGGGTACGCAGGCTCACTTTAAGCTGTCTAGTCTGGGTTTGAATCCTGACCCAACTATGAACTGGGTTCATCCCAGTGTTTACCAGGCAGGGTGATTCATCAATGTGTGTGCTTTCTCCGGATAGCCAATAAACTGGGCGTTACATCTGCCGGAATCCCTCCCTCTCCTCTCCCCTTCCTCTCTCTCTCTCTCTCTCTCTCTCTGACCCCTCTCTCGTGATTCCTTCACTTGGTGGAGAGAGGCGGAACGGAGCGAACCAGTCGGAGCGGAGGTGGAATGGAGTCCACAGAGTAGAGTGCTGGATGAGCAGGAGATTCAGGTGTCAGGCCGAGCGCAATCATTAGAGCCAGTTGCATTAACACACACAGACCACCTTATGCGTTATTAAGCTATTTTCTCGCACGTTCTTCTTCTTTCTTTTCCGTCTCGTCCACTGTGGATGCATATTCCTAAAAGGAGCATCAGTGATTATCCGGGAATGACCAGGATGGTTGTCCCCTTCAGGGTGGCCCCACTGATATGCACCTTCTACAGCTTCCTCTCTGCACGTCTTCACACCTTATCTTGCACGTCTTCTGACCATGCACCTTAGGCACCCCAATATTCCTCCTCCTTCCCCCTCCTCAGCGATTGGGCTGCTGCAGGTTCGTCAACTCCGCCTGGTAATCAAGAGGTCACAAACAACTCGTACTTTTTCTCATCTTTCTTGCTTTCTAAGTTTCCTCGGGAGTGTTTCTGATGGGATCTGCCATGTTAACACAAGTAATGATTTTGGAAGTATTTGAACGGGTTCACTCTGCATTGTGTCCTCCCTTGTAAATAACTATTTATTTTGCTGCACCTCACCAATCCTTGCTTTCCCTGCTGTACATATCTTTTTGTAATAAAACCCTTGATTGTA
>NC_140964.1:40878859-40886359 GCF_056783735.1 Eptatretus burgeri | reverse complement strand
TATGTATATATATATGTATATATATATATGTATATATATATATGTATATATATATATGTATATATATGTATGTATATATATGTATATATATATATATATATATATATATATATATATGTATATATATATATGTATATATATATATGTATATATATATATATATATATATATATATATATATATGTATATATATATATATATATATATATATATATATATATATACATACTTGCAGGAATTTGGATTTGCCCAGGTGCCGGGTGATTTTCAATGACTCACCTACTCTTCACAAAGGACACTGTGGGATCTTTAATGTCCACTAAATAATGCCGCAGATGGGAAGCCCAGTTTAATGTCCATCTGAGGGATGGCAGTAACACTGATGAATCATCCAGCCTGTGGAACACCAGGATGACAGTTTATAGCTGGGCTGAAATTCGATCTCGAATTTTGAGTAACTCATTCAAAAAAGCCTTTTTAATGCCCCTTGTATGACACAGGCAGTAGATGTTTTAGGCATAAATTCCTTCTCCATCAGGCAACATCTCTTTTGGTTTGTTTTAAACCTCCATAAGCATTTCACTGCATAAAGAAAAATCTTCCCTGAGCTCATAAGGGAGCCTTCAAAGAGAAAAATGCATTCAACTTTTCTATTGTATTGACTGTTCTGGTCAAATGTGCATACATTCATTATCCTATCATATATCTCTGAGACGTAGCCAGACAATCGAGAAAGTTCAGAAACCTTGTGAGTTTGTGGTTTACCCATTTTGCTTCATGGACAACACTCTGCGTTGACGCATAACAAAATATTTCAAGTTGCTGAATGCTATCACATGTAGTCAAGGCTCAACAAAATGATTGTTTATACTAAATGTATTGAGGTCCTATTTATAGTTTTTGTCATAAGAAGCAGTTCTTTAATAATATACATTATTTGGTGATAGCTCCAGATTTCGTTTGCCGAAATTGTCTCCATCAGCACTTACACATGCGACCTAAATTTTTTCTCTGCACAAGCAGAATTTTTACTTGTGCAAGCAAAGTGTTTACTGGTGCCATTATTGATTGAAATTTAAATCACGATGATCAATCATTCAAGCCTTGATTACATTAATGAATCCCTCCGAAACTGTGATAGTCAATCAAACATCGCACCAATTGCAGTTTTGCACTGGATGGTGCAGCATCCTAGAGCACATCTGGTTGAATGGTTGTCCAATCAGCCTTTAATTATTATCCAAAGGACATTGTATTAAAAGCTGTGTCTCCCATGACATTAAAAGTCAAATTGTATCTTATGGACAACAAGCAGTGAATTTAGGTCAAGAGTCTAACCAAAGTGTCATCTGGGCCAAATAAAGTGTAGATCCTTTTATTTGCGGCGTCATAGGATTTTCAGTTACCACAACACCTTCCCCCAAAAATACATCTCCCGCTATCTCTCAAGTGAACTTTTATGGAACCTATTTTTCAGTAACAAACATTTTTCATAAAATTCCTTGTTAATATGTAATTTAACCAAAATTTGTAAAATACAAGCTGGTTCTCCAGCTGAACATCCTTCCCATGGACAGAGCACACGTCAATTCATTGCCCTCCCCATTGACGGGTTAGAGCTGGTTCGAGATTCCAACCAATGCTCAACAGCTCAAAGGGGTGTGCACACACCTTTCACAGCTCTCCTGCCCACCCTCACACTCTGACTCCACCAGAAATAACAGAAATCGAACATGGAACACTCACAAGGAGCTGTCAGACATAAGCGTTTGCAAAAATAAAACATTAAAAACATTTTTCCAGATGCAGTTATATGACAAATACAGTATTATCAATCACCGACAGAAAGCTTTCGCAGAGCCACGTTCCTTGGTTTGCATCAATGCTCATTTTGGAGGTTCAATATCAATCAAAGTTGAAATGATCAATAATGCTATTTGTACAGACAGGTAATTTGAAGACATCTACCCACGAATAAGGCCATCACGAAACTTGTGTTAAAAATTTTATTCATGATGGTGAATTGCACATAGACTCTCGAGTTCTGATTTGATTCGGGATATAAACCACAAAAGCCTGGTGTTGGCTAAACGGTTAAGGTGTCTGGCTTCAGATCTTAGGGTCCTGAGTTTGAGCCCCCTGTCATACCATAAAAATAACACTGGGTGCATTGATACAGCCTGTCATTTTTCCGAGGTCAGCAAAATGAGTGCAGTACCAGCTTACAAAAAATAGCCATTTGATTATCCTGTGTCGGAGTGACGACCCATCTAGAATCGTGTCCCCAAGTATATGAAAAACTGCTCGACAGCCTGATATATCTGATGATGTGAAAGAAATGGCTCTTCTTAACTACAAACTGTGGATTGTTTCAAAGCAATGCAAATTAAAAGGTCACTCGGGAGAGCGCATACCTCCGCCAGGCTAAACAGTTTACATTTTATATCCCACTGATAGGCCGGATCTGGATTCGGACCTGAACGGCTTATTCTTGAACCCCCAAAGAAAGAAATCTGGTGTAAGGTCTGGTGAGCGTGCCGGCCACTTGATCGGACCGCAGCGGCCGATCCACTTTCTGGGAAAGTTTTCATGAAGCCACTGACGAACATAACGTCCATAATGAGGTGGAGCTCCATCATGCTGGAAATAACCGTCCTGATCTTGTACACTGGGCCAAAAGAAGGATTGCAGCATATCCAGGTAAATTTCTGCAGTGACAGATCCCTCAAAGAAAAAGGGTCCAATTATCCCTAATGGAGATATGGCTGCCCAAACTGTCACTTCAGGTAAATTTACCTCCTTCTCAACTGTCACTCTTGGGTTATTCGTAGCCCAGTCAACACAATTGTATCTGTTAATTGTGCCATTAAGCTTAAAACATGCCTCATTTGACCACTAGATGTTGTCTCGCATTGTGTCCTCTTCGTGAAGTTAAGCAAAGAACTCTTCACAAAATTGAAGAGGGCGGTCGTCATCTCCATCATGCAGTAAGCGTGGAATGTAAGGTTTCCATTTTTTCTGGTGAAGGATACGGATAACACTTGATTGGCTCACTTCCAACTCTGCAGATAAATGGCGAGTTGACTTTTGCGGACTTTGTTCCAGTCTTCTGATGGCTTCTTCAGCCTTAGCTACATTCGTTGCCGTTTTCGGACGACCGGACTTCTTTGCAGTGGCTACCGACCCTGTTGCTTCAAATTTCTCGACAATCAATCGTATGTTTCTTCCCTGAGGTGGGTTAACATCGAATTCCTGTGCCAAACGGCGTGCCGCCATCGTTGGTTGTTCATTACATTTGTAGTAATGTTTCACGGCTGCAATGAGTTGATTCATTGAAAGGTAATTCATGGTTCAATTTGGTGCAAATTCAATAACTTTCCAAACTCGCAGCAATAACCTGCAAAACAAAATCAAAAATAAATAGATTACGAAAATTAATAATCTACAAGACAATTATTAACAACATAACTTCCCAGAAAGAATCTGACAGCCTAAAAAACAGAAATTGGGCGCTACTTTTGACTCACCCTGTATATATATATATATATATATATATATATATATATATATATATATACATATATATATATATATATATATATATATATATATATATATATATTGTTGTTGTGTAGGCTCTGCTGGCCAAACAATTGCATAGGCTCCACCTATTAGGCATGAGTTTAGCAGAGCTCCAGCCCCCTACATCTCTGTGGGATTCCACTGCAGCCAATACCAGGAAGTTAAATTCTCAATGTTATAGACCAGTCCAACCCGGAGAGGGAATATCCACGTACAGCAGTTTTGGGCTTGTTAGTCCTTGTTTTATGAGGAAGGCCTATTTATTAGAAAAAGGTTAAAAATAAAAATAAAAAGAACCATTTAAACAGCTTGGGATGCGTACCTTGACCTCACGACCAAAGTACACAGTCCAGCAAGACTGTCCCATGAGCATACACATGCACCTCAGCCTGAAGCACATGGTCAATCAAACATATTGTTGCGAATTCGCGCCCGCCGGCGTGCGAGCGGCCACGTAACTCGAATCGTGGCACGTCGCCCACCGGACGGACAATTCCGTCGTGACCCTCTCGGACTAACGCCGGGAACTAGTCACGGGTGGGCCTTTCGGCCTCACCACGATCATGCCAATCGGCCCCCCGCGTGGGATAGGGTTGTTCGCCAAATTCGACCTACCTAAGTACCCACACGGAGGGTAGACCGGGCGATCGCACCTCGCCGCAGGTCGACTTCGGACACGGGCCACTTTAAGCGACCCGTTCCGTACTATCGGGATAACCGAGCGGTGTTATCGTCAACCTCGACGGTTCCGATTAATTATTGGGCGTATTTAGCCCACGACCAACCCTTTACGTGAAGTAAGATGGAGATTCAATTAAAGAAAAGACGAAGCGAAACGGGAAAAACAGTTCAACATAATTCACATTTATTCCGCGGCAAACGGAAAGCACACATATACAATTACAACAATTATGCACCAAAAGCAAATGTAAAAGAAACACAACAATTATGCACCAAAAGCAATTGCAACAAAAGAAACACAATGCAGATCTACTACCGACTACGCGAGCACACGGCAACACTTACACAGTTTTACTTTACAGACGGCGCCGACAACACATATATTCAAAATCAAAAGAAAAGGGGCCACCCTCTACGACAAGGGGGCAGACGGGCCTGGGGCCTGGGGCCGTGGAGCCTACCCGTCTTGTGATGAGCCGCAAAATGGCGGCGGTGCTCCGACTCCGCGCTCCTCCGCGGGTTTCGTTAGCACTGCTTGGAATGGGGTGGGAACGGGGCCCCCTTTTCGCACTATCTCAGCGCGGGGGGAAACAGGGGGGGTTGTTGATGCTCTGGGGAAAGAGGACAGCTGGCTTGCTTGGGTCCCGCGACGAGCGACTCCACCGCGCCCTCGACCGCGTTCCCGGCTTCCCCTCTCTGTAGCTCCCCGACAGACTCCGAACCCCGACAGACCGACTCTCCTCCAGACCCGTCTTGACTGCTGCTGACACACTTCGCCGCCGCCACACCTCTCCAACTCGAGCCCGAAACAGAAACTCTCTACTGACTTCAATTCGCCCCGCGCTCGGCGCTTTATAGTGCGACAGGAGAAGCCATATGCAGATTTTCGGATCAGGATGGGCTCGGGGGCGGAGCCACGCTCGCCCATTGGACGGAAGAAAAGTGGGCGTGAATCATTCCTGATCCGCGAATTTGCATATATCGATTCTACTCTGACGCACCTGGAGGCGGGGCCAAATCGCCCCACGCTTAATGATTGGAGGGATCGGAAGTGGGCGTGAATCATTCCTGAGTCACTTCCCCTCGGAAAGGCCGCTTTTTGCACCCGCTGCTCGGCGCGCGCCCCGCACGAGGCCAGGACAGCCTGACGCTCGGCGTTCACAAGCGGCGCGGGAATGGCGGCAGAAGGAGGAGAGGTGAAGGTGGTGGAGGGTTTATTGTGGCGATGATGGCCATGGCGACGCTTGGAATGGCGGTGATGCGATGGTTGCGAGAGCGAGTTGTGAAGGTAAAGGCCGTGGCTGTTGGCGTTGTTGTTGTTGTGAAGCGGCGTTGCGGTCGGTGGTTGTTGTGTGATGGAGGTTGAGACGTGGTTGGTTCAAAATAAAGATAGAACAGAAAAACGGCTATCTTAAAGGGTCGCAGCCCGAATGAATGACATTTATTCCTTCTAAACAACGGGTTTGGGGCTAACTACACATGTACTTACAGAGATATCTCACCTACGGGACCTGAATGGTGGTTTGCGAATTTCCTCAACCACAACAATATACATTCTAACCCCGAAGGGCCAGAATGCATTGTCATTCAAATGGACCTCAATAGGAGTAGGTCCCCATTACAGCAAGGAGCAGAAGCTCCTCCCCGGAGTGAACTTGTCAAACCCGACAAGACATTAACGCGAGATCATACCCCATTACTGTAGTGGATATCAAGATGCAAGTGCCACACCAGCAATTGGTGCATGCATCCTGATGAAAAGGAAATGCCTACCCCACATTAACCTGTCTGGAGTACACAAAACAATTCTGGGAGCAGCCAGGGACAACTTAAATTTAAAAGAGTCTTCTGGATAAATAGTTGCCTGGATATTAATTTGGTTATTAACCAAGAGCCTGATTTTAAAAGGCTCATTAACCTGGTGGCTCCTAGAACTGTTTTGTAGAAGTTGGGTCACCTGATAAAGATACAAAGAGTTAAAAGGATATTTTTGCTGCTGAACTACTGGTCCCTGCCTGCCTCTGGCCACTCTGGACATGCACACTCTGTTGGACTTGTGGCACACGATGATGCACACACATAACAAAAAAGTTTTTGAAAAAAAATATTTATTTTTCAAACTAAAATCTTCACATTAAATTGCTTATAAAAATGTATGATCACGAATATTACAAATAAATTTGCAAAATATATGTTTGAATTCTGCTTGGTGCGATTCATGACAACACAGCAACTCACACTTATCCTCAGTTGAAACAAGCTGGTCTCTCGAGCGACGTGTGGTGAAGTGTTTTGAATTGCACAGTGGCAGTTGTTTTGAATTACATGGACGTGAGGTGTTATTAATAAAATGGTGGTTACGTGGTGGTGAGGTGTTTTTAAGAATATGGTGGTGACGTGGTGGTGAGATGTTTTTAATAATCTACAAATGTAAAAACGAAAAGCACGGATGATAGGGTAAGGTGAAAACATGAGTCAGTCCTGAAAGCCGTGAAGACTAAATAGCTATGAATCATGTCCTGTTTGAATGTTAACTCCCTAAGACATTGAGGACCCCTCCCTAAAGACCCAAAAGACCCAAAGACCTTGAGGACCCAGATAACCCAAAAATTCACGAGGACCCAAAAGACTCCGAACACCCCAAAAGACCCTGAAGAACCAAAAGACCCTGAAGAACGAAAAGACCCTAAAGACCCAAAAGTCCCCGAAAACCCTTTTGACCGTTCTGACTTGAACACCATTTAGACACCTGAAACTCCTCAGACAGATGAGACAGCTCAAACCGTTGACCATTGAAAGCACTTGGGCCTTCTTATATCACAAATATATTTCAAATAAATATGATATCACCAACATAAGAAATAAATTTGAAGAAAAGAAATGTTTGCATGATGATTGGTGTAAATCATGCCAACACAGCAAATCTGTAAGTCAACCCTGCAACGATGTGTGGAGAGGCGATCGTGACGAGCCAATCCATGCCAGTGTGTGCAGTACGTTTGTATATATATATATATATATATATATATATATATATATATATATATATATATATATATATATATATATATATATATATATATATATATATATATATATATATATATTGTTGTGGTTTCGTGCCCGTTGGCGTGCTGGCGACCACTTCAAGCCAATGGCGGCCACTCTCGCCCACTGAATGGACAAACAGAGTCGCAGCTTTCGGATCAATGCCGAAATCCAGCTGCGGGTGTATCA
>NC_140964.1:40646359-40863859 GCF_056783735.1 Eptatretus burgeri | reverse complement strand
CAAGGCGAGCAGTGACAGGAGGGTATAGATTTAGATGTCGGATCTATGGCCCAGGACGGAACCACCGTGCAGGATACTATCATGCAGGTCGACTGCCCCCACAACCAAACTCAGAGCCCGAAATGGGCACGGCGGCGGGGGCGGCGGCGTATGACACCCCCCCCTCCATCAAATTCCTTCCCCGATTCCGGCCGAACCGCGACCGAACGAGGCGAATCGGCTTCGTCGGGGTCAGCTGACATTAACCGGTTGGGGGAAATGTTGATGAAAATGATGCAAGCAATGGAAAATAAAATGGATGCAAACACGTGGGATCTGCGGGGCGATTTACAAGCCATGAATGGTAATATGGATGTGATGAGGGGTGACGTGCAAACGAATAAAGAAGAAACGGAACACAAAATGGATGCGAATGTGCAAAGTATGGATGCAAATATGCAAACGCTGCGGGGTGAAATGCAGTGTATGAGGTTGAATCTCCAGGCTGGGCAAAAGGCAATAGTGGCGATTGCACGTGGCGAGATGCGGGCGGTGGAGCACAAAATGGCGGCGCCACATGGCGGAGACACCGAACCAACGAGGGGGAGTGTGGAGTGTGTCCGGCCCGCAATGGGGACGGGTGAGGTCATGACGAGGGACGCCGTCACCACGTGTAGGGTGAGACACGTGGAGGTGACAATGACGGAAATATTGATGGTGACGGAGACACGGATAATAAAGAGAGAAACTAATAAATCCGAGGAGACGATGCAGGAATTTAAAGAAATAACAGAGAAAAGAACAACAAAGACAACGGAAATAAAAACAGACACACGGGAGATAGAGGGTGAATTGGACAATGTAATTGACGAGCACACACACGTGGGAGTAGTAGGGGACAATGGAGGTGAGCTTGGGTAATGTTTCGTGGCCTGGTACAAGCAGCAGGAGAGCCTCCTTCAGGAACGAAGGGAGACGCTCTGCCCCCTTGAAGCGGATCGCGACCAGGTGGATCCGGTCGCGCCGTG
This sequence comes from Eptatretus burgeri, assembly GCF_056783735.1. Lineage (NCBI taxonomy): Eukaryota > Metazoa > Chordata > Myxini > Myxiniformes > Myxinidae > Eptatretus > Eptatretus burgeri. The sequence continues at coordinate 40,862,852 of NC_140964.1, read as the reverse complement.
CGAGGTTGAGGGGGCGAGTACTATTTACGGGTGCACGCGCAGCTTGGGGGGTGTAGAAACCCCGGGAGCGCTTGTGGTAACGCGATTCCCCAGCGTGATTGTCCCGGTGTGTGTGCTTACGAATGTGACGAAATGCGTGAGTGGTAAACGTGCACATAGTACGAGTGTAATGGCGTGCGTAAGTAAAATGGCGTGCGTGGAAATGGACAGATGGGTCCAGACAAGAGACGGGAACAGCGAGCCGAATGGGCCACTTGTAGCTGTTTTGAGAACCACGCCGGTTTCACGGGACGTCGTGTGCGGGGCCCGTTCGGCATTCTGCGAACGGCCCTCGTGCGCGCGTTTTCGTACAGGGATTCCGGTGCGGGGACGTCCCGCGTTTCAAAAAACATCGTAGCGTGGACGGTTAAAATGGCGGCAAGGGTTAGGTGAATTTGGAACACGCGGGTTTCCCACATGGGCATGGGAGTTTTGAATATATATATATATTTTTAGAAGACAGTGACAGACATGGAATGTGTAGTGGGGTCGTAGCTTAGCTACGTAGAGTAAATGGAAAGTGCATTATTGTAAGGGATGACGAGGGAGCACAAGATAGCTCGGGGATTCAGTTAGTGGAATGGCAGTGTTCAGTGATGTGAGCGATGAAGTGAATTGCAAGGAAACATGTTGAATGAGTGAGGGCCAGCGGGCCTGTGTGAATGGGTGAATGTGGTATGCATGGTGTGATGAGCGATTGGGGGAGGAGTGATTCCAACCCAAGGGACCCCGGGGTCAGAGTAAAGTCACCTAGTAGGTTAGCCAAATTTACAAAATGGAGGTCGTTTTGCTGTTGGTGCGAGTGTAGGCCCGAAACCCGTTTGGAGGGGTGCAGGAGTCCTGTTGACGGGCTGGGAGCGTGGCTGCGAACGGTGAGTATCGCTTAGTGGGCATCCCGGGCACCGGACTAGTCGGCCGTGGTTGGCCAAGGGCCCAAGAAGGGCCGGGATAGCGTAGTGGGCATGAGTGGGCCCGCATGAAGCGGGACCCGTAGCGCCAATGGCCGTGTGGGCAGTGTCGTGGGCACGGGCACCCGGGGAAAAGGGGCCCGTGGCGCCAGCCTGCCATGTGAGCGTCGAGGGGGAGTAGCCATGGAGGGCACTCCCAGATCATAGGGAGCTGATAGGCTCGGAGACAGTCTCAGGGCCCGGGGGTGCCAAGGTTGGAGATTCAGCAGAGGGTAGTTCCTGCCAAGTGAGCCAAGCTGCCTAGCCACGAAACCGCGCGAGGGCACGGATGAAAATTTGAGGGCAAGGCCCAAATTTGTATGGACACCAACACAGGCAACGGGAATCTGGGTTGGTAGAACCAATAGTTTAAATGAGAGGTGTTTGTTGAAAGCCCGGGGTAGTTTAAGGATTAATAAATGTTAAGGTAGATAGGGAAATGTACCCCTTCGCACCATCCATCCCTTCGCTCTCGGTAGGCCGCTGGATTCACCGTGGTGGAAGATCGCTGAGATCTGAGGGAGGCCATTCTGAGGCTTTGTTGGGCCTCAAGACAGGAAGCTAGTTTCTTCCCTATTCCCTTCCAGGAAGGGAACGTAGGGGTTGGGAGTAGGCTAGGATGACCATAGGTTAGCCGGACAAGGACGATAAAGGGGGTGAGGGAGACTAATTAAAAAGGGAAAAATAACAAAAATAAGGATGGGGATAAATTTTATTTTGTTGTGCAAATTAAGGGAGTGGGTATGGACAGAGACAGGCAATGGCGATAGGTTGGGGGGAGACCGTAGGTTAGGTCCGAGCCCGCCTTCGGAGCGGCTGGCACCACTGCACTCCCCCCAGACCCATATGAAACGAGATCAGAGGCCGGCCAGCTTCACATGCCGGCCTGTTTGTGCTACAGCGGCCTGCTCCAGCCTTGCCTCGCCATGCCTTGTCTGCCTGCCTCTGCCATGACCCCATGCCTGCTATCCTTGTGTTCTTGCATTTGCCCCTGTCCATTCCATCACCATGTGCGCCAGGATCATCGCGCAAGTTGAGGGGACTGCCCTGCAGGCAGCCCCGTCGACCATTGTGTTTGCTTGCGTCCATGTCCATCCAGTTCATCACAGGGAGGAGCCTGAGACTGCATTGTGCAGCCATCTACCTCCCTGTACTTGTGTCATTCCTGCATTCATTTCATGAGCCAGAGACTGCATTTGGGCAGCCTGCCTCCCGACTTCAAGAATGGCCTGTGGGATAGCGCATAGCCACCGGGTTGGGGTGAGTTGCCTTCAGCAGCTGAAGAAACAAACAAAAAGAAGGAAGAACGTACCAGAAGGGGGCCGTTTTGAACACGGCCCTGAAGACGTCTTGCCTTCAAGCTGCTGAGCACTCACCCACCTGAAAAACCGTTGACATTGCTATGTGCTTTTTCCCACAGAGTCCATCAGTCCTGGGCCATGGTTTAGTGTAAAATTATAAGGTTAAGGTAGAATTGTACATGAGTTTTGCTCCCCCCTGCATGTTTCTCATAGCGCCAGCAATTGTAGATAAGTCGTCCGAATGAGTGAGTTGGTTGAGTTAGTAGCACAGCCCATAGGTTATTTATTTTTGGGACACGGATACACAAAATGTCGCACTCAGGGATCTGAAGATAAAATGCACTGGGGAGAACTTACACATGAAGGCACACGAAATTTGACGACTCAGGACGAGTCTGTAAAAAGGGGAGGGGGTAGTGTTACGGTTGTGGAAATTCACAAAACACCATTCAGGTTCCCCAGAGATCAGTTATTTCGATAAGTACGTGTTTTAGGTTAGAATCCCCACCGATGTGTAAAGGGCATTGTTCGTATGCCGGGCTGTGAATCTTTGAGGTAGTGTTATTCTTTTCTATCTTATATTTTAAAAACATCTACAAAAACCCGGTCATTCCCGAACAACAGGAATGCCATCATCTTCAAACAAACATCATAAAACCATCACCTTGTCCTCGACAGCCGCAAAATGCTGTTGGGTGCGAACCAGCGGCACAACAGTAAGGCCACATCACACCGTCCGTGTGCAAACAGCCGCAAAGCGGCTATCAGGGCATAACTGTCTCGGGACACCTCGGGCTTGCAACCGAAACTCGGAGATTAATGCACGCATGGAAAGGGGGCGCAATGGCAGAGGGTGATCCACCCAGGAGGAGCACGGCACAAGGGGGGGGGGTTACACTCAAACCCCATTACAGACACATGGCTTCAGTTTCTTTAAAGGGATACATTTAATGAAAATAAATTAAAATTTACATCAAACAATAATTTTTTTTAAAGGTAATGATAATAATAATGGAATTATAAATCCTAAAGTTGAGGCGCCTCTCACATGACTCAAATGCAGACAATGGGAACACAGAATGAAAAGAAAAACCCCTCCTTTCGAGTATTCTTGTGCATAATTTGGCCCAGAGCTGGTCTTTGTAGAACTGGAATTGAGGCGCTCCTATTCTCACGTGTAGACACGCACAACATGGAGCTTCTCTCGTAGTTGGACAAACGCATGCCAGGTGATCCGCGAGTGGCACTCCACACCAAAGTTCAGAGCCCCAGTGTAACAGCTTCATGTGCCGATCGACCACACCATACCAACCAAGAGCCAAAGGCCAGCATCTTGCTTCACCACATGAGCCAAATGCCTCAACACAAATTCAGTGGTCATGTCGTCCTCCTGCGCTTACCCTCCGCTCTCGCCTCTGACTCTGCCTTGTGCATGCGCTCTTCCTTCCTCTCGTCCTATTTAGTCAGAAACCTCCCACAATGTGTAAGCCTACTGAGTCAGATGCCTCTCAAAAATGTCCAGCCTGACCTTCCTCTTGATCACATCGATATGTCCTCCAAAATGCGCCAGCCTCACCTAATTCTCGATCACGCCTATATATACTCTGCCGCCAGTGCGTGGCCTCCTCGTACGAAACCCGGAAAGGCGGGGCTTCAGCTTACTCGGCTAGCTTCTGGCGTCATGCCCATCAATCATCCCTCTGGGATGTGACTTTGCCATCACACTTTAAAAGCAGGGCTTTCTGCCCGCTTGGCACGTTTGCTTGTTTTAAGAACTTGATCCCCACCTTTATTACCGATCTTGAAATATAAGAACATAGGGAAAAATCATAGAGGGGAATCACACACTGGAGAAGCTTATTCTTCCGTTATGATCCGCATACTGATTTGGCACAGGTTTTACGCCGGATGCCCTTCCTGACGCAACCCTGGTCACCTCTTACGACACAGGGATAATGTATGTATATACATTATATATATATATATATATATATATATATATATATGTGTATATACACACACACACACACACACACACACACACACACACACACACACACACACACACACACACACACACACACACACACACCAGTTTACGTTTTTTTTTGTTTTTTGTTTGCATTCCTTTTCTGTTTTAAGATAACCAGTTTGTTTCTTTTATTTATTATATGATTTTTACTTTCCTCTTGCATTTTTTTCCCCCCTCTATTCTTATCATTAAACCCACCTGGCACCAAGGAAATGTTTTGTTTTGCTCAGCTCGCATGAGTATAAGTCGTGAAAAAAAATCAAAATAGACATTTTCAGGAACACGGCTTCATTGTTTTTCAAGAAAACTAAAAGCAGAGCGTGAAGGAAGGTAAACGCAGATAGAAAGTGCAAACAAAGAAGTGCTTTCATGCAAGAAAAATGTGCGAGAAATGTACCCAAAAATCTCCCACGTGGGTTTGTCTTGTCAGGCTTTCCTATAAATTATTCACCAAGTGCGTATGTTAAATAGGAGCGGAAGCTTTGGGGCGGAAAAGAAGAAACTAAGAGAGGGGGTTGGGCTGAAGGGAAGGAAGACTGAGGGAAAAAAAGGAGATGGTTGAAAAAAAAATCAGATAAATAAATGAAAATATAGGAACGTATGGTCAAGCAGGCAAAATGTAAGAGTGAAATGGTGCTATACAGAGGAAAGTATTTGTGTGTGGTACAGTGGAACAATTGACCAATATCATCAATGTACATTGTGGGCACAATATTGTCACCCCTTGTAAAAATTGTGACATTGCCTTTGTGTACAGAGTGTTAATTCGTTTCCTTTTTCCCTTTTTTTCAGGATTAATTGAACGAAACCACGTGAAGTGAGACTTGATTTTAATCGTTTCACCCCACAAATGCTCCGGAAAAATGTTCCACAGAACATGGCGCAAAATTATTCTCTGTAATGACAATGATGGAGCACAAACGGATCCACTGGACACTTAGGCTTGTGTCATACGCTGTAATATGTGTAATTCAGGAAAAGAGTACTGAAAATGTATGTGGTATAACTTGTAGAACCCTTCAGTGTTGTCAGCTAACATGATAAAAGGCAATGTCACAGTTTTTACAACGGGTGACAAGACATTGTGGCCACCATGTACGATCCTTTTATCAGAGCATCGGTACTGCCAAAAGAGTCTCCAGGCAAGGGTTATTGGTGGGTGGTTTGCCATTACCTTCCCAACAGACAGTCAGGGCAGGAATTTGGAATTTGTTCACTGGCCAAGCAATAACTCGCCCACTCTTCTAAGACACAGATGAGGAAAGGGTCTACAATGTCCAATAGCGACCACTGCCGGCAGATGGGTCCTCTGGCTTATCATCCTTTCAATGGATGGTATACACAATGATGCCCCACCCTGAATGGGAAACACCATTCTGGAAGTTTATAGCTGGGTCGAGATTCAAACCAAAGGTACACAGCTCAGAGGCAAGTGTAGGTACCTCTTAGCTATTCTTCCAAGAACAGTTCATAGGTGTCAGTATTTAGCCCCCAAAAGCAAGGTTAAACCTTAGCCTGATGTGCCATGCAATTTCCACCACCATGAGAGTGTACCATGCTGAATGATGAATTGGGAAGTCGATATATCACTTCCTATCATTCTGCTTCTCTCTCTGGTGAGGAAAATTGGTTTGGTTGTTTGGGAATGATATCTGTTTTGGGATGTAACATTCATGCATTTCATTGCTTGTCTAATACACAACTCCAACACCATCATTCGCACACAACGATTGCAATTAATGAATAAATTAAACCAATTTCTGGTGAAGTTCATGGCTCTCACTCAGTAAAATCAAATATGATGAAATCTGTTTGTCTTCGAAACATATCTTTTCAACAAGCTTTATAAATAGACGTTTGCTGTGATTGTTAAGTGTCCCAGTCTGAAAAACTGGAGCAAGGTTTTAGGAAGAAAACACATTACCAACTAGAACAGCACTCGATAGAGCAAATACCTCCGGGCAGGCTGAACAGTTTAAATTTGTTTCCCACTGATAGGCCAGATCTAGATCCAGACCTGAACCAAAATTGAACCGGCTTGTTCTAGTCACCTATTCAACTCATCCACCAAGGTCAGTCAAACTTTTGGAGCTAACCTGTTCACAGTCAGACAGACAGAGGTGAAAACATAACCTCCGCCCACCTTAGGTGGTGGAGGTAAAAATGAGAAGGCACTACTATGGTCAGAGCGAACCAACCCACCAATCCCCAGGGGCTGAAATGATGTATTGCAGTCAATGGTTATGTGTGAGAAACGAAAACAGGCATCACTATGTTGTCACAAAACGCTGAGGGTAAGCTAATATCATGAAAAGCAACTGGAAGCAGCAAGTTTTCATGTTGCTTGAGGCAGGCAGTTTGGCAGAGGTTGTTAGGTGTTGCATTCTGGGTGCAGGGTTGGACTTTAAGCCAGGGAATCAAATTTCCAAGCTGCCATTATGACTTCCATGCCAGCCCAGAGCACCCTGCAGCACCCCCATCCATCTGCGTGCATCCGTCAGTAGACTCTTTGTCTTTGCCGCCTGGAGAGACAGCATCCTTCTCTCACTCTGTTATCTGGACTATTCAGACATTTTGCAATACATTTTACTTAACTTTCAAGAGCCTTCAGTAATTTTGGTTATCTACTCTAAAACTTCTCATTTCAAAAATGCACATACCCATCCATGCATGCCTTAGCCTGAATCATACCCTATTCTGCATTGCAACCCAAGCAATCACTGGCTCGGGTAGAGAGCTACAGCACCCGCAGGCATTGCAGGGCCAGCCACCCCCTCTTCAAAGTGTGCAGGCGCCAAGGGGGTGGGCTAACCCATTACCAGGCGCACCACTCCGTAGACCGAGATGAGGAAAGGCAGTGGGTCGATAGCGGCTGGCGAGAAGCAATGGTGTGAGGCAGCCCGCCGGCATGACTTGACCATCCAAGGCCTGGCTTTCATCCTTTAAAATGGCTAAGCCCTAAGCTAACAGCATGTGTTTGGCTGTGGCTTATAAAGTCTTCCCTGAAAATCACCTTATACGTTCCTGCCTCGGTACACTCGCTCTTCTTGACAACTTCTCAAACAATGCCATCTCAGAGAGTTGTCCCAAAGCCTGAACGATTGGATCCAATCTCACAGTTTCTTGAAGCACATACGTGCCATTAACATGACATTCAAATATCAGGGCACAGGACTGTAAGCCTTGAGGCAAAAAGACCAGCGTCTGAACTGAAGTTGTCAATTGTAATCACAAATGCAATTCTCCCTTTCCATTGATTAGTAACTCGAACATAATGTCACTAATTATCTCAATGATGACATTAGGTTATGCAAATGAAGCATCTGACCTCATATTTAGCTCACCTGGACTTTACTCCGGTGAGCTTATGTGATTGAGCAGTGTCCGTAGGTAAGTCAGTGAGCGAGTCTGTAAAAACTTATTATTATCGCATGAAACAAACACATAGATTTTGATGAAACTTGGCCACAAGCTTCATATCTGATGCCGAACGAAGATTTATTGACCGCATCAAAATCTGTGCTCATTAAGGGGTCTACAGAGGAGGAGGGTGTTTGACCTCCCCCAAAATAGGTGTTTGATCTCCTCCCAAAAACTACACACGTGGTTTCGATGAAACTTGACCACAACCTTCATCAGCTGTTGTACCAAAGTTTGTTCAGGACATTAAAAAAAAAAAAAAAAAAAAAAAAAAAACTTAGGGTCTAGGAGGGTCTGCGGGAGGTTTGACCCTCCCCCCCCACCCCCAAAAATAGGTATTTGATCTCTTCTCCAAAACTATACATACGATTGCCATGGCACTTGACCACAACCTTCATCACTCATGATGTACCAAAGCTTGTTCACGGCATAAAAAATAAAGGTCGAAGGGGATCTGCGGGGGTTTGAGTGACTGTTATTTCTGCTGATACAGGTGAGCTTCTGGATCTGTGGTCCTATTTTTGTTTCCTGGTATGCTCCTGATGATGTGATGTCACACTGTATACATGTTGCCCAAAAGCTCAGAAAGTTGATTTTGTCTTGATAATGAAGTCCTGAAAGAAGAATCAGGAAGTGTATCTTATGAAGACCATGTATTTTGGCTTAAGGAGAAGGTGGTGCGTGTGTCCTGTTTTGAAAATCTTTACATCACGACATGCAGTACTTCTAACTTTAAGTTAAAGTATATGCGTTTCCCTTTGTCACAATGTTTGAATCGTTTTGACTTTGTTTTGTACAAAAAAGACGTTCCTCAATGGAGAAACATGTCAAAGACTGATGCTGAAAATGCTCAGCTTGCACACTTCACCTTATGTGTTGTTGTGTTTCAATTTTCTCACCTCTCTTACAAGTCATTCTCATATTATGTTAATTCCAACATTCTTCCCACTGCCCCTTTTAGATCATCAATAATAATGCCCATGGAGAGAGATACATAGTCAAGATAGTCTCAGGTCACACACACACACACACACACACACACACACACACACACACACACACACACACACACACACACACACACACACACACACACACACACACACACACACACACACACACACACACACACACACACACACACCTGCCCATTTGTAACAAAATCAACAGGGAAGATATAATAATACGAATTTTAGTTCGATGCACCTTTTTATTTATTATGGATAATCCTAACCCTGAAAAGAAAGATTTTAGCCAATGGTATTTCAATGCTGAGCCAAACGAGTTCCATTTTCATTACACTGAATATTCTTTCACTTGTGACATTTGAATTACTGACATCATTGAACTTCGATTTCTTAGTCTCATTTTGTTCAATTTGCCATAATTGGCAATCAAGGTCTCTTTAATACGAGCTGTTCATAAGTAGGCCAAATTAACGGCAATGAAAAATAAGCTTGGTGACCAATCGAGACCGATGAAGTCTTAGTCTTGCATATTAATGTCTTCCTGGAGAAATTCCATTGGGAGCTACTGCTCCATGTATTCTGCAATGTTTTCCATAATTTGTCGTTTGATTTTTTTGTTGATTTTCATTTTTCCGCCTGTCCAAATAATCCAAAGGTCTTTTGCCACCACATTTTTTCACTCGTTTGTTATTTCTTTCTTGCAGATAATATAAACCCACACCGTGCCCAAGAATATTCAAACTCCACAAGACTCAAAATAATGGTTTTACACCAAGAAGGAAACTCACAAAGAGAAATATCCCACAAAACAGGAATTTCCAGACATGGCATTCAAGCAAAAATACAGAAGCATAATGAAACTGGAGAAGATGAAGATAGAAAACGGATTCAAAGGCCAAAGAAACTCAGCAAAACAGATAAGCAATACTTAAAGAAGGGTTTCTTAAGAAATAGAAAAATAAAATTAAGTGTTGAATTTATACAAGAATTGGCATCAGAGGTTCAAGTGGACTCATTTTACTGTCAGAAGGTCTCTTCTCAAAAGTGGTCTCCATGGACGAGTTGCTGTCAAAAAGCCCTTTCTGCATAAATGTAACAAAGCCAGAGAATGAAACATGCCAAAGAACATCAGAGTTGAAATGCTAATCAATGGGGAAAGGTACTTTGGAGTGACAAGTCTAACTTTGAAATTTTTGGAACAAAGAAAATCTAGTGTGCCAGAAGGAGAGTTGGTAAGAAGTAGAAGGATAAGAATCCACAGCTTACCGTGAGGCATAATACGGAATCACCATCTCTTAACACCTCTGCGGAAGAGAACTAGCTTGTTCTCGAAACGTCAGGCAATAATAAAGAAATAATTATTTACTGCTCAGTGTGCTACCTGTGACAAATATGAATCCTGAGTTGCAAATCTTCCAACATGTACGTACACAATACAGGCACGAAACGCTTCACCGACAGCTCTGTCGGGAATGAATCGTTCTTCACGGTGCAACCACCATCCAACAACTCGCCTTTCTATACGAATGCGTTCACTGTAACCTGCGTCCTGCAAGCTTGAGCAACAAACCACCAGTCGATTTGGATTTTGCCAAGGATATAGTCAGATGCTTTGGTCGGCAAATGCTTGAAGCTTTGATCAAAGACACATACCAGATGGTTCCATTATGAAATGGAAACCATTTCTTCAAAGCTTAACTGCAAGGTGATCCTCAATAAAGACCTCATAAAGCAAACGAGGAAGCCATCCACAAGATTTGTCAACAATGCCGTGATCAGATTTTTTTTTAAAAGGACTCTCCACGAAATTAAATCGCTTACATATGTAGATAAAAACTTCCATGGAAAAACGCTGGCTTCACAACCTTCCCGACAGATTGCTAACAACAGAAGCCCATTTACTAAAATGCGACCTCAACTTTAATCCAGCCGATGCTGCTGCTGTTATTGACTCCATCACTGCAATCAATTATATAACTATAATCTAAAATCTACACACTGAACAAGGAGATAAAGAACGATAACATGCACAACTCATGACAACAGTTGCCAACCTGAAACACAAGCTGTACAGAACAGCCGACGAGTCAAAAGCACTTCAAAGTTTCTGCCAGGACAAATCCATCGTAATAGTCCTCACCAACAAAGGCTGCACCACCATCATAATGAACCATGTGGATTACAACCACAAAGCCAAAGCTCCATTGGACAACACCTACAAAGCAATGCCATGTGATCCCACGAAGACCATTGATAAGCACGAGACTACTACCTTCAGAAACTATGTGAGATAACCCTCTTCAAAAAACAAGAATTGCAAGCCTTGAGACCAACCAACTCTGTTATTCCATGTTTCCACATATATGATTTACCAAAGATTCACAAGATTAGTGTCCCCCACTACCACCTATTGTAGCCTTCAGAGGAACCCCCACTTATAACCTGGTGAATTGTCTTTTCCGCCGATTCAAGCACTTAACAACTCATTCATCACACAACGTAAAGAACACCAAAGACTTTATCAACTGAATTAGAAATGACTGCCTCAAGAGTGACAAAATGTTGTCTCATTCAATGTAATTACATTGTTCAAATTCATATGCATTGAATTGGCAATGCAGATATTGGAACAGTACATCACCAATGACCAAGAGCTCAGCAGCAACAGCCGCCTCATTCAACGTATTTCATATTCCACAATAATATATACCATTGGCATCAAGGAACCCCGATCAGATCAGGTCAGGTATGGGAGCATGTGCCAGAGTAGTGCCCAACGTCCACTTTCCACCAGTACTCCAGGGGCCTCCAGCTCACCATCCCCCAGGCAGATGTATGGCCCATCCCCATTTCCTTCAGATGCTGATCAACCTGCTGCAACCATGAGGCATGTAGTCGGCCTGTGGGCCTCCTCCACTCATGAGGCTCCCTCGCTAAGAGGATCTGGTGTGCAGGATCAGCATCAGGAAAATGAGCCACATGTCCATACAGCCGCAGCTGATGCTCACAGACTATACAGCTAACAAATCTCATCATGAGTCTCTCTCAGCAACACCTCATTGGGCACAAAGCCTGACCTCCCATCATGAGTCTCTCAGCAACAGCTCATTCAGCACAAAGTCTGACCAGCGATAGCCAAGGATTCTCCGAGGAGACCTGGCGCCAAAGGAGTTAAGTCTCCATCTCAGATCCCTGGTCAGAATCCAAGTCTCACTTCTGTATAGCAACACTGGAAGCACCAAGGACTTAAACTCAGACTTTCATCCTCCTGCATATGTACTTTCATTCTTCAGTGCCACACCCATGATCCAGTGAATCCATGACTCCCCAGGCCAGAACCAGACATCTATTGACCTCTGGCTCACAACATGTGGAAACATGAATATCATTGCCAAGGTAAGTGAATCTCTCCATGACCTCAATAACCTCACCACAACAGATACAGACAAGATAGCAGCATCCAAGATGTCAATGAAAGCCTGGGTCTTAGTTTTGACCCAGGAAACCTGAAATCCCAGAAGCTCTGACTCCTCATTGAGCACCTCGAGGGCCCCCATAAGGATATCCAATGTTTCCACAAAGATGATGGAATCATCTACGAAATTGAGGTCAGATATCTTGACATTCCCAAACAATGCACCGCAATGTGATCTCTCCAACATCCTCCCCAGAATCCAGTCCATACAAGTGCTGAAAAGTGTGGGGCCAGTACACACCCCTGATGAACTCCAGTAACAACTGGAAGTAAGTCAGAGATGGAACCATCACACCTCAGAGCACTCTCAGTACCAGAGTATATTTCAGACATTAAATTTACCAGTTTTGGTTGTACCCCACGAAGACTAAGAATCTTCCAGAGGGCATCCCGATTGACTGAATCAAATGCTTTACAGAGATCCGCATAGGCTGCAAGCAGCCCCTGCCGAAACTCTCGTCTGCATTCAGTGAGGACCCAAAGAGCAAGGATATGGTCAATAGTTGATATCTGGTGTAAAGCCTGACTGCTCTGGATGCTGGCGCTCAAGCAGATGATGGCGAACCCCATCAATAATTATAAGAGCAAAGACCATGCCCAGGAGTGAGAGCAGCATCACCCCTCATTAGCTGTTGCAGGCCTGGCGATCACTCTTCCCTTTCCAGAGTGGGATAACAAGACCCCTCTTCCAGTCAGTTGGGATGATGCCTGCATTCCAGGCAGAGCACAGAACTGCATGCAATGACATGAGTATGGCATTTCTACCAGCCTTGAGAAGTTCAGCATGGATGCCACAGATTGCAGGAGCTTTACCCCTTTTCAAGTGAATCACAGTTGATTGGAGGGTCAGCAATAGGGAAAGGTACACTCATGACATCCAACCCGACAGCAGGTGGATCAGCCTGGTACAGCCGCTCAAAGTAACTGGCAGCCATTTTGTCGTGTCTGGAGGAGAGCAAGGCAAGATCCTCTGTCCCAGCTAAGTTCCTCTCATAACTACTACTGCCATCCTCACCCTTCTTCCACCTCTGGGCATGGCTTGCTGGTACAAAACCCAGGAAGGCAGGGCCTCTGCCTGCTCGGCACACCTGGCTCGCTTGTTTTGGTGGTTGTTGTGATAAAAGCGCAACTCCTTCATGGCTGGCTTGTAAATGCAAAAACATAGGGAATAGGTCACAGGGGGCAATCACATACTGGGGGAAGTTATCCTAAATCCCTATCTAATTAACACCGCACCACCTCCCATGTGGTGACACGTACCACTTAAGCTCACAGTTTCCTTACTTAATTTACATCGAGATGTCTCCTATACGTCCACGGATCAAAAACTCTATTAAATCCAAACTTTCCGATGAAAAACCTCCATCTCCCCCACAACCGTAACAATACTTTTCTTTAGACATTTTGAACAATGAAATTATCTCACTGTTGTTCTCTTCTGTTTGTTCTCATTCAAGGCTTCCTTGTTTATAAATTACATTATTCTTTACTTCAAAGTACTTTGAAAATTCAAAATATTATGAAGCAAAAAACATTATGTCAATTGCTTTCACATGTTAGGTTTGGATTGCATTATGTTTCAATGTTTCATAATCAATATTTATCCCTTTTTCTACCATAATTTTTCATGAATACTGATTCTCTACAACACCCTTTTATACAATTAAACTTCCTTGCTTTAACTTTTCAATATAAAGACAATACCTGGAGGTGGCTTTTCACCCATCAGTGCAGTCCATTTTTAAGTGCAGGCAGATCCTTCACTGACAACTGACTTCTGCATTATAAAAAAAAAATTCTTACAAAGATATCTACTTATAAATTGAAGAATCCAAAATTGGCATTTCTAGGGCTATTGTGAGCATCTCATCTGCAGAAATTTTAGAAAACCACATGGATTCTGGATACACCTGTCATCTTTGAAAATCCTCAATACCCAAAGTTTATTTTTGAAATCCTCAACACCCAAAGAATATACAGTAAATTCAGATGGAGATACTTACAGGGAAATTGGAATAATATTCAAGCATCATACATCACAATAAGAATTAAAATTGCTGGAACCTTGAAATACACCAGCAGGTAAAGACACTTCCGCATTGCTTTTTGCAATCACTGTTTTGGAACAAGGGCTCTGTTCGCATTACAAAGGCAGGCTCAAAAGTGCTCAATTCATAATTACGCCATAATTAGAGAGCAAGAGCTTCTCTTTTCAAAGCAGCATATCCCATATAATTTCGACGATAATGAAGGCTTGAATGTACAATCAGGCAGCGTTGACAGGTCGGTGGAATAATGCCAGAAAAATCAAGTGCGATTTGAATTTTTTGAAAGTCGGAGAGAGAGTATGGGCAAACTGCAATTGTTTTTTGCATATACAACAAAGCCTCCACTACAGGTATTCTACTTTTACTGCATTTTGTGCCAGCTGGAGTCCATTCCTCTTCTGACAGTCACATGTATTCATGGTCTTACAGACTAGAATCTTGGTCTACCTGGATTGTTGTACGTGTGCATCAACACTTATGTATAGGTTTTGAAAGTGAAATAGTAGTCAAAAAATGTTGATGTAAGCACGTGATCATGAGACATTGCCATTACACAAAAGCTACATTTTCTCTATAGGTAATGGGAAAAAGTTATTAGGGTAGAGCCCAGTTCTTGCCCAGTCTCTTCCAATGTGGTGATGACTGTAAGCTATCATGACTGTGAAGGTGTTCTTGTTAAGGCCATTTGTTATACTATGACATTTGTTTTGCATGGTAAAGTAGTTTTCATCGAGATTACAATTAACTTAAAGCAGATCTACTGTTCCATTTCACATATGATTTGATTATTTAAATGTCTCCATTCTCATCTTGCTGTGTTTACTGATCAATCTGGATTTTCACTATGTTCAAAAATGATAACTGAGATCACGAAGCATTACCTTCAATTCAAACTACATTATTTGCATTGTAAGAACATGTGATGATCAAGTGACTATATTGTTTGGCATGCTCAGTAAGCTCAGGGGAACATTTGGCATCAATGTCACATTCAGAATAAACAAGGTTGAGCCAATAAACAGAGGCAATAAGTGAAGATGTATATTAGGCGAGCAAATAAAAAAGTTCAAATGTGAGACTCAACCCCATTGAAATGTCCAATTAGCTCTTAATGCTTATAGAAATATATCTCGAAAAACTAAAGGAGAGAGACACAGAATAAAGAAAAACTGTTAGAGGATAGGAAGATGTATATAATACTTCAGAAAAGAGGCAATTATCAAACAGGTCACCAACCCAGAGCTCAACCATTTGACCCTTTACCCTGGTTCAAAGAAATCCCATTTCAAATCCTGACACTGCCAAGCCTGACATGTCAGTTCAAGCTACTCTGTGAATTGGAAAGTCAATACAACTGCTTCAGCATATTTGGTGAATTCGAATAAGACACTCATCCAAAATAAATAATCAGATTCCAGTGTTATAACACCATAAAAGAGCTGTTATTGAAAAGGATAACCGGATGTGTGTATGCACTGTATGTACAGTATATATAATAATGAATGTTTTGAAATACAGGTGAACAATGTCTGATAATGAAGGGAAAGGAAAATAGAGTTGTAGACACATAATCATGCACTGAAATGTAGAATAGCAGAATGGCGAAAACATTGCAACAAAAACAATTATTTGGATAAGTGCAGTTTAGTTGGTTACATAACCTTTTTTCTCTGGATCATCGACCAAGATAACAAGACAAGAATGCAACAATGAGAAAAATCACCCTCAAAGCACCAATGGCAAATGATGTTATGATGTCTCATGGTATCCACAAGCCAGGGCAAGCACTTGGAACAGACAACTTCAAATTACCTCAAAAGCATGACTTGCTTATACACATGGCACTCTGCATTCACAACTCGAGGATGCGATTTAACACTTAAAGCGTTGAAGTTAAATCAATGCGGATTTGAATTCAGAGGTGGACAGTCCACCACACATGTTGAGAATGTCAACAAAAGGGTTTTATTAGCAGTCACTCAAAATTCAGTGCTACACATACTACCAAAAAGGACACGCAAAACTCAGCAATACTTTAAGTTATCTCCTCTTCATAAATAGCATTAAACCATAACGACAAAGTAAACAATGGTATTTTTATGCATCCACTGATGAAGTCGCTGGTTGCATTATGTTTTCGGGTTGTCCGTCCATACATACGTCCGTCCATGCTAATTTCCTCTGTTTTCTCTGCAACCACTTAACCAATTCACATGAAAATGTCACCATAAGTGTGACTACTCACGTAGAATGTTTTAATGACAATTATGACATCATAGGTCATGTGGTGTGGTAGCAATGTTGGAGAAACGGAAAAACTTTGGACCTCTGTATTGTCGAAACCGCTCCATGGAAAAAAATTTAACTTGGCACATGTGAAGTCATTCCTATGGGAAACAAGTATGATTTTTTTGATGATGTCATGGGTGGCTTCGTTATGACGTCATAATTGCATATGTCGAACGCTTTATCCAATCAGTATGAAAATTTTTGAGGGACATCAAGGGCTAAATTGTATGGGGGGGAAAGTTAATGACGTCATCAGTCACGTGGTTCAGCAGCCATATTGTTTTTAATCATAAAAACCTTCAAAAATCTTCTTCTCCAAAACTGCTGAACAGATGGAGACAAAACTTTTTAGGTATGATCTACTATCCATGAGGAACAAAAGGTTCTCCACTTATGATGTCATAGGTCACATGGTTTGGCAGGTATGACTTTTTTGAAGAATAAACCTTCAAAAATCTTCTCCAGAATGGCTTGACAGATCAAGGGGAAACTTCACCCATATGTTCATCAAGCCTTGGTGATACCAGTGTGTTCACAAATAATTAATAGGTCACATGGTCTGGCAGCCATATTGGATTGAACGAAAATCTTTTAAAAATATATTTATCTTGAACTGTTTCATCACTAGACATGAAACATCACAGTTTTGATCTAGTAGTCATGGGGAATATATTTTTTAAAGAGCAGGTTTTGGGTCGCTGATGACTTCTCATGATTGAAGGTTGTAATCACATTAATAATCGTTGGGCAATTATTTTCTTACATTTGAAACTCAAAATATGCTAAAATTAACTTTTAAGTCAAAACATTTGTCAGTGATCGAAAAACAGACCGGAATTTACCGAAGATGCTATGACGTCACGTTCTCCGAAAACTTCGTGAACATTCGGAAACAGCGTGTGAACAATGGCGTGATGCGAATCAGAGAGTGATTTCAGCGGCGATGAAATAGAGTGTTTTCATTCCGATATTGCCGAGGACGAGTCGGAGGATGATGGGAATTTATACTATGGAGTTTCTAGCCCTGAGCCATATAAATTTGAGCCACTTGCAAGTGCCAGAAAACGGCCTATTTCGTGTACAAGTGGCAGGACTGACTGTCCGGCAATTCACACTGACAGACTCCACCAGACAGATTGGTTTGTAGATTTTCATTTACTTGTTCGATGCATAAAATAATGTAAAAGTTTGATTCGACTGTGACTTCATATAATAATTTTTAGCCCTCTAGTCACTCAAGAGTCAGAAATAGAATGAATCAATAATGGACCCAAATATATTATACACCGTAGCCTTGGCGTTGAAGTCTTTCTGACAGCTGAGCTTGACCCCAGCGAAAGTGAACAGTAAGAACAAACCCCAACTTTCAAGAGACTGTTGTGGCATATAAATACCAAAACATGTTTAGCCTCATTGGGAAATATTTTACCAAATTTAGAAAAAAAGTGGAAAATTGATCAATTTTTTACAATTGAAATGAAATAGCCCAATTTGCCGATGCTGTTAAAAAAGTAATTTAATCAACAATAAGTTGATTTGTTGAGAAATGTTTTCATGCTTGTGTTTTTAACAAAGTTTATTTATGTTTTTCCATGTACACTTTACGAATACATTTCAAGGTTTTTCTCACTTCAACTCAACAATCGATTCTGTGACAGAGCAGTATCTGGAGAACTTGTCAACCAACAACTCATATTCACAGAGTGGTGATCAGATGTGTTTATGTCTTCGTAATCCTCGGCTGTGAAATGGTCACCACAAATGACAAGTCTATCCAAAGGGTCCTCTTTGCCCGTTTTCTTTGGGGGAAAATTCGCTCATTTTGTTTGTACAAATCATATCCACTGCCGGCGAATGTTTGATTCCTTCGGGAATCGGTGGGAGCGATTACCCGTTTTCCAGCCATTTTCACAAAACATGATGACACACGTACGAGGCATGATGTACAAATATCCAAATCACTTTGTTCTACAATAATTCAAAATAAAAAAGGATAATATCGACAGTTGCAAGCTCAAAAAAAGCGAAAGAATGGCCCGCTGAACTGGACACTTCTTCAATGAGCGAGTGAGCGTCCGTTTTGTTTTGGAGAACGTCATGTCACCATCCGTATATGGCACGTGGCTGTTTTTTTCAACAGCCTTGAGAAATAACAACTTCAGAGTTAAATTTCATTAATTTTTCCCGATAGTTAGGCAACCACAATAGTTTGCATCGAACTATTTAATGCACATATAATCATATTGATAAATTTTCAGAACATGTTTGGTGACCCGCAACCTGCTCTATAAATTTCAACCGAATTGGACTCAAGGTCTGACAGAGAATTGTTTAATATTTTGAATCTGGATTCAGGAATTTAAATCAAACTTGGTACAAGTATGCATAATGATGTAATAAAGTGGGCAGAGGCATATCCGGTGACGTCGCAATGTGAAAGAGTGCCGTTCCTGTTTTTAATCTTCATTACAAACAGTTGGCTCGTCCTCTCCTGCAAATGACTTGAGTCCAATCTGATTCACCAGCAGAAAGAACATGCATACACTACCGGTCAAAAGTTTTCGAACACCCACATTTTTCAGTTTTTACTGAAATTTAAGCAGTTCAAGTCCAATGAATAACCTGAAATGGTACAAAGCTAAGCGGTAAACTGCCAGAGGTTAAAAAAAAAGTTTGGGTGACCAAAAACTGAAAAATATTGCAAATTTCAGAGTTGTTAAAAATGGCCCTTTTCAGGGAACAAGTAATGGGTTAGCAACTGCAGCTGTTCTGCAGCAATGGAAGTAAATTAAGCCTTGAAAGTTGATGCAAACAATTCCTACAGGTGTCCCAACTTTTGTTGATTAGTTGCAAATCTACTGTCTGTATAAAACGCAGTGTTGGAACAGACTGTGTTGCTACACCCTCTGAAGAATTATTTGGACAATATTGCACTGCAGGAAGTAGTTCATTGCTATCATAATGGCGAGAAAAGACAATTAACAAAGGAAGACAGACAGACCATTATAACCTTGAAAAGTATAGGTCTTTACTTTCGAGAAATTTCAAAGAAGCCAAGGTGTCAGTGAGTACAGTTTCCGACACCATCAAAAGGCGCTTGGAAACTGGAGGAAACTGACAGGAAGAGGTCTGGCAGACCCAAAGCCACAACACAATCAGAAGACAAGTTTCTGAGAGTCAACAGCTTGCATGATAGGCAGCTCACAGGACAGCAGCTTCAAGCACAGCTTAATACTGGTAAAAGTAAGGCCTTGGTCACATTTGCCACGGCGGCCGTGGGGTCTCCAAAATCTGCGGGCACTAGCAATTATACGGCGGCCGCAGTATTTCCACGGTCACACAATGTAGCAGTCACATATGTTTTTATTTTTCTGGTTGCCGCACGGCAAATTTATAAATTGTGGAGACCGAAAACGTGGGGGTGCCTACGGTCTTTGATTTGATGTCGCACAGTGACCTTAGGGCGTCGCTGCGGTGGCCATAGAATTTTCAAGGCAGACGCAAGGTGCCCGCAAGGGGGCCCGAAGGCGAACGTGTAGCCAGACGGACGGTAACGAGTGGGTATATATTCCAGTTCTTTTTTTTACTGAAATAAAAATATACCAGTATATATAACTGAATAGACGATAACTATAATATACCGTGGTGCCCGCAGAATCCGAACGCCCCATTGTTTGGACAAATTGGAATCCGAACAATTTTTTAGAAAAATTTTGCCCTAAAAACCTAATACATTTTAAAAAACCGAACACAACGTAGTGTTCATGTTTGTTCACGTGTCTCCCCCACCTGTTCGAGCCGCATCTTCACGCTTTGTTCATTCAGTTCGTCGGTGGAAGTCCTCGTGAGAGCATCTCTCGTGTGTCGATCGAAAATTTAGGCCTCAGTCACATTTGCTCTACGGCGAGGATACGGCGGCCGTACGCCCTCTGAATTGACAGAAACGTGCGGCGGCCGCAGAGAAACTGAGGTGGCCTCAAGGTGGCCCTACGCCATATGGCTATATTTTACAGGCCGTAAGGTCGCCGTGGAATTATAAAGCGGAGTTATAACTTTTTTTCATTTCTACGTTCGCCGTAGAAATTCCACAAGCCGAAACAAAAGAACTGGTAACAAAAAAAAAACTAAAAAAAATAAAAAAAATTTAACCCATTCGCTACCTTCCGTGTGGCCGCACGTTCGGCTTAGGGTCCCCCTGCGGTCGCCTTGCGGGCACCTTGCGTCTGCCTTCAAAATTCTATGGCCACCGCAGGAAGGCCCTAAGGTCACAGTGCGACATCAAATCAAAGACCGTACGGCACACCCACGTTTTTGATCTCCACAATTTATAAATACGCCGTGCGGCTACCCGAAAAATAACAAGGACAAATTTGTCCAAGAGCAGCGTCCAAAACCTAAAGGTTTTGTTGGCTAAAAATAAAAAATGTAAACAATTTTTTTTTAAACAACAACAACAACAACTTCCGATATTTCGTCACGTGCCTTCATTAAGCCAATAGCGAAACCCGTCATAATGTATTTACGTATTTACGATATATCGTGTATTTACGAAATATATAATGTATTTACGAAATTACAATACGATAAATGGAATCATCTTTAAATAGTAACGTTAACTTTTCGAAACTTTAAAGCAAATGTCCGAATATATTTAAAAGTTCATGATAGACGCTCTCAAAAGGCACTGTCTATGTGAGGATGTGTACATGAGCTCAGGATTTAAGGCGATCCGGATCTTGTATATACAAGAGCAGAGTCCGAGAGATTAAGGTTTTGTCTTCACAAGAAGAAGAAGAACAAGAAGAACAAGAAGAAGAACAACACCGAGCTCTCTATGAGCAGCGTTCGCTACGCGAGACGCTGCTAAAAAACATATGTGACTGCTTCATTGTGTGACCGTGGAAATACTGCGGCCGCTTTATAATTGCTCATGCCCGTACATTTTGTAGACCCTCTGGCCGCCGAGCCAAATGTGACTTAGTCCTTACCTCGTGTTTTCACCTTCATTTGTGATGTTTGTTTTTTTAATCATCTTGTGTTTTAATTAATAACAAAAAAAGCAATCCGATCACGTGGTGTGACGGACTGTCGGGCAAGGATTGAATTTCACAGCAAAACCAGTTGTAATTTGGAATATCCATGATGACCTCAGCCCGATGCGTTTGATGAAAGTGATTGTGGTTCTGCGGGCATCATGTTTGATGAGCTGCCCTGGGGGCAGCACTCTCGCAGAGCGCGCGAGCGACCGGAACCCAGGCCGGAGCACGAGCCTTGTGGACCTTTGGATTAGTGATTCAGTTTACATACAATACACCGCCACCGAAGGTCATTTACTCATCTTATTTTATCTTAAACATGGGGAATTTCAGTTTAAAGTGTCTTGAAAGTGGGTTTTCTTTGGGTCCACGAACGGATTAATTCACTCCATTATTTCTTATTGGGAAAATTTTTGGAATCCGAACTTTTTGCAATCTGAACAGCCTCCTAGAACAAATTAAATTGGAATTCTGGGGGCACCACTGTATAGGCAAACACCTATACTCCGATCTCTAGCGGTAGCGCACGGTGGACGCACGGTCGACGCAGACTGCCACGGAGGCCGTAGGTATGTGCACGGCGGGCGTAGGGGAACCGTGCGTCGACCCTGCATTGCCCGCAGGTAGTCATACAGACCGCAAGGCCACCGTACGGTGACCATGGAAATAGTGCGGCCACCATAATTTTTTGGGGGTTGGGAAAATTCATTTTTCATTGAGAAGAGCTTACGGCAGCCGCACAAATAACGCAAGCCCACCGTACGCCCTACGTACGGTTGACGTGGAACACATCTACGTCATAGCTTGGCTTGTCGAATTGCTACGGCGAACGTAGAAATGAAAAAAAGTTATAACTCCGCGCTATAATTCCACGGCGCCCCTACGGCCTGTAAAATATAGCCAAACGGCATAGGGCCTCCCTGAGGCCACCTCAGTTTCTCTGCAGCCGCCGCACGTTTCTGTCAATTCAGAGGGCGTACGGCCACCGTATCCTCGCTGTAGAGTAAATGTAACCTAGGCCTAAGGGAGTCTCAGTTTCAACTGTGAAGAAAAGACTTCGAGCTGCAGGTTTGACAGATCGAGTGGCAGCAAGAAAACCATTGCTAAGATGGCAAAATAAGAAAAAGAAGCTTGCTGGGCCATGAAGCACCGCCAGTGGACGACTGAAAACTTGAGGAAGGTCTTATGGACCGATGAATCAAAATTTGAAATCTTCGGTTCATCACGCAGGGTTTTTTTATGCCATTGAGTTGGCGAAAGGATGGTTCCTCAGTGTGTGACACCAACTGTCAAACATGGAGGAGGAAGCGTGATCTGGGGCCCTTTTGTTGGATCTATAGTTGGCAACTTGCACAGAGTGACTGGCACCCTGAACCAAAAGGGTGACCACAGCATTTTGCAGCGCTATGGAATACCCTCTGGTCGATGCCTAGTTGGTCAGGGGTTTATCCTACAGCAAGATAACAACCCAAAACACATCTCCAGGCTATGTCAGAACTACCTCAGAAGAAAAGAACAAGACTGTAGGCTTCAAATCATGGAATGACCAGCACAGTCTCCAGACTTAAATCCCATCGAGCTGGTTTGGGATGAAGTGGACAGAAGGGTGAAAGCAAAGCAACCTACAAGTGCAACACATTTGTGGGAACTTCTGCAACAATGTTGGGAAGAACTTTCCAAACAATATTTGATTTCCATTGTTGAAAGAATGCCACGAGTATGTTCGGTTGTTATATCTGCAAAAGGTGGCTGCTTTGATGAGTCAAAAAGTTAGATTAAAATTTGTTCAACAAAACGATTCCATGATTTCTTTGTTGTCTTTAATTGGTTATTTCTTCTATGCTTTAATTTCAGAGTACATTGAAACATTAAAATGCTTAAATTTCAGTAAAAACTGGAAAAATGCGGGTGTTCTAAAACTTTTGACCGGTAGTATACACGCAAGTTATGTGTGTGTGTGTGTGTGTGTGTGTGTGTGTATATATATATATATATATATATATATATATATATATATATATATATATATATATATATATATATATATATATATATATATATGGATGCAAACAAAAACAACATAATAATGACCGAAGCTTTTCTTGCTGCACTCTTCAGGGTACAAATCGCAGCAAGTGAAGGAGGAAATGAAGGCGCGTGCTTATAAATGCAAGTCTCAATAAGGTAGACACCGATTGGTTCAACCGTAATGACGTCACTGTTGGTCCGAACGCCCATTGGTCGGCTCATCATCTTCACCTCGAGCTCCCATTGGCTGAAGCAGAGTTCATCGATGATCGACGTTTGCAACCACATCCTGGAAAGAGGGGGGATGGTTTTCACCGAAGGTCCATTCGCCATTTGTTACCGTATTTCCCTTGATCTTTCCATGCTGAAAGAGACACAGAGATCGTACAAATTCCTTTTGACGACATAGTATTGGATTGGTGGTAAGGATGAAGGTTGCTTCCAACATACGTAAATGAAACGAGCTCCGACCTCAGCTCAATATCCTGAACATATCTGCATTGTACTGGTCTGCACAGATGGGGTTGGCAACCAGGTGATGTGCAATGGCAGATGAAGCAGATACAGTGGCGGGTGGTTGCTGGATATTTCTACATGTTCGCACTGGTTGTGTTCTAACCCTCACAATCTTTCTTCGAATCGCCAAGGGGACGTGTTGTTTGATCCAATCAGCCAATCTTAGTGTTGTGCGGCCCACGTACGGAGCTTCACATCGGCACTTAAACTCATAAATAACATTGCTGGTTTGTGAGGTGGATAGCACATCCTTGTTGACTGACGTCAGCCAACGACGAGAGGTAGAGATTACTCAGGGTTGCACAGCCAGAAACGTGTTGGTAACAATATGTTTGATTTGTACTTCAAACCTTCGTGATGATTGCCCTTTCCAGGGCATCCTGAAATAGACTGGACATTTGTCCGGACCAATCTTCCGATCTTTTGTCGTGTTTAGAAACTTTGTCGATGTACCATGTGCAATCGTCAAAACAAAAACAAGCAGACTGGTACTTATGAAATCGTCAACTTGACCTCCGACCTTGTCTAATAAAAGCTGTCTCTCGAGAAGGTAGTGATGCAAACCAGAAGTTTCTATGATGATTCTATACCAAACCATCATAAATCGAATGTTTGACCTCACTGTGACCTTGACCTTTGACCGATTTTGACCAAAATCTAATCAGCACTAGCCATCACCCTCCTGAATCACGTGGTGTAAGTTGACATTGGTAGCTTCTTCTGTTCTCGAGTTATCGTGCCTCCAAACAAACAAACAAACAAGCAGTCATAGACTGGTACTTACGAAATTATCAACTTGACCTCTGACCTTCTCTAATAAAAGCTGTCTCTAGAGAAGGTAGCGACACAAACCAGAAGTTTCTACGACGATTCTGTTCCAAACCATCAAAAATCGAATATTTGACCTCATTGTGACCCTGACCTTTGATCGATTTTGACCAAAATCTAATCAGCACTAGCCCTCACCCTCCTGAATCACGTGGTGTAAT
This sequence comes from Eptatretus burgeri, assembly GCF_056783735.1. NCBI lineage: Eukaryota > Metazoa > Chordata > Myxini > Myxiniformes > Myxinidae > Eptatretus > Eptatretus burgeri. The sequence goes on along the minus strand of NC_140964.1, from coordinate 40,837,764 downwards.
TTGACATTGGTAGCTTCTTCCGTTCTCGAGTTATCGTGCCTACAAACAAACAAACAAACAAACAAACAAACAGAAACGGAAGTCATCAACATACTTAGGAAATCTTTAGATTTCGTCAGTAACAAACAGAAACGGAAGTCATCAATATACTTATGAAATCTTTAGATTTCGTAAGTCAAAACAAACGCATGTGCATTTCCTTTATATCATTATTTCCCTGATGTAGTTATTTCCACATTTATATCCCTTAGATAGTATTTCCACACCACATATGCATTTCCCTTGTACAGTTACATTCAGATTTCTGCAGCAACTGAGATGAGGTCGTTTGAAATGCATTTGTTTAATGTAAACAGTAATTTCACATGAATAAATGTATTGCATGAAGTCTTTCCCAAGAACGTCGGGTAATGTTTGTTTTGTATTGAACAGAGAATGTGGTAATTACTCAGCCCTTGGACAGCATGGAGTTAAGGAATTAAAAACGTTTTATTCGTATTATCTAAATGGAAGAGTAAGAGATTTTAAAAAAACGAATCAACTTAAAATTGCATTGTGTGACTGCTCCTTAATTGCCTACTGAGGAATTTTTTCACATAACTGGCTTGCATTTACGAATTAATTTCAATGCTAACTATGAAAATGGGAAAAAAATGAACAAACGGAAGGTAAAAAGAAGAGGGATTGAAATGAGTTATAAAATAATTCAAAAGACATCAACCATTATAATAAATGGCCGTTGGGCGGTATATGGGTAAAGCAGGAGGTTAAATCTGGTACGGCTTAGACTTGATACAGTGTGTAGTGGTTATAATATATGATTGTATCATGTTTGTGGAGGTGAGTTATGGACTCCAAAAGTTGTTTCGTGGAAAAGGGGAACAGGTTATAGCATTGGGGTTATAGCTTATTTTGACTTCAATAGAATGTTTGACAAGGTGTGAGAATTTTACAGGCATTTCCGGATTTCGAATCACTGAGAAAAACAGGGGCTGCTTGTAGAAGGAGGTCGAAAGAGACAGGAATAAACGGGAGGAAGGACTGAGGGAACCAAGTGGCTGTACGTGTTGTGCCATGTTTGGTTTGTTGAATAAATTCCTGCTTGGAAGACTCTCTGCCGCTGTGGATCGATTGATCGATCGAAGGACCATCACGTCCCATGATATATTGGGGGCATGTCCAGGATTGATCATCTACCCAGGGAGTCATGTGTGGTACGAAGTGGACGTGGAAGGGTGAGAGTGACTGCGAACAGGGCAGAGCCTTTCTTCTCTCATTGGCAGTGCAGGTTCTTTGCGCATGTGTGGACAGCTGGGAGAGCCTTCTGTCAGATTCGTCCTTGTGAGGAAGTGAGACCCACAAGTGTGGAAGAGAGGGCATGAGAAGAGCATTCTTGTGGAGGAGGCTGTGGGACCATCTAAATCTGGGCCGTGGTTGGCCCATACCGGTGAGTGGAGAGAGGCTCATCTGCTGTCTCAGCTATCGTGATCATGGGAATGCCCACGTAAGGTTGGTGAGCGGTCAACACATTTAAGACTGAAGGTATGAGGGGGTTGTGTTGTGAGTGTTTGTGAGGTTAATAATTGATTGCCATTCAAACATCCCAGGCAAACATTCCTTTCCTGTAGTAATTCGCTGCAGACTACTGGAGTATATGAGAGTCTAACTCTCATATACTATACTTCTAAATGTAGCATTTTTGCCTGGGAGGAGTGTATGCAAAGTTTAGGATCGAGAGATTGTTGGAAATTGGAAGCAATTTAGGCCTGAGGCAGTTTGTAGCTGAACAGCAGGCCCTAGAAAGCAAGTATAAAGGCTCTTGGAAAAGGAGATCGAAAGGGAAAGATTAGAAAGGGAGGATAAAAAACACTTGAGGCCGAAATAGAAGCTAAAAGGTTCAAGGTGAAATGGGAAGATAAAATGCTGGAGCCTGATAGAAAGATGGAGATGAAGAGGCTCAAGTCTGAAAGGGAAGATGAAAGGCTTGAGGCTGAAAGTACAAGATTGGAAGTTGAAAGGGAGATGAGGATTTTTGAGGCCGAAGTGGAATTGACAGGTTTTGAAGTACAAAGAGCTCAAGTAGGTTTCCCAGAGAATGTGAAGAACATTTCGCAGGCCAGAGCTCCAAAGCTCCAACCTTAATCAAGGGGAAGGACAAGCTAAACAGCTACCTTCTGACGTTTGAGCATTTTGCTCATGATAAGTGGCTGGTATAGAGCAGGTTGGCCTACCTCGCTTGATGCTTTGTTAACTGGCAAGCAGAGTGCTCGATATGTATTCCATGCTTCCAGATGCAGCAGCTGTTGATTATGACTGGTTTAAAGAAGTGCTTTTGAAATAGTACGATCTAACCAAGGATGAATATAGGACCAAGTTTTGGAGTGGTAAGCCAGAGTTAGGGGAGAGTCCTGAGCAATTTATAGTTTGGTTGACAAATTACTTGATGGAGTGGATTGAACTCTCAAAGATGACCTGCGTGGTGAATTGTGCATGAAGGAACAATTTATTTGTGCCTGCCGGAAATATCTATTTGTTCATTTGCATGAGAGTTTCTTATAAAGCATGCGAGAGTTGAAGATGTTTTCATAATGGCTCCTAACAGACATCTGTCAACTGATATTCAGTGCACCAATGCAAGGGCTCACAGAAAGGAAAATGCACCTATTAAGCAGAGGGCAGACGAGAAGACCTTGGATTACTCCAAGACACTGTATTTTGTGTATGAAAAGCATGGTCATAAAGATGTAGACTGTAAGGACCAACTGAAGAACAAGGTAGGCTACGAGATGTGGTTTTATCTATGAAATCAAGTACGGCATGTATCAAGGGAATACAGGTCATCCAGAGGTGCTTGATAAGGTGTGAAAATAGCTGCTGGAGCAGTGTTGAAAGGTCCAGGAGAAGAAGTATCAGTGAGTTATTCTTGCAACCGGAAAGGTCTTGAAGTCAGTGCCAGCTGCCTGGTGAAAAATGAAATGAGAAGTGTCTGACACTGAATTGAAATGATTTATTAAAGAAGCCCATTTGTTGCTTCCATGTGGCACGAAGCTTCCGCTGGTAAGCAGTACCTGTATTGAACCCCTTGTTGGAGGTAAAAGGTAGATACCAGTGGTGAAGAGGAAGGCTGGACACTTAGCGCAGGTCTTGAGGGGCACAGGTTGCAATGGAGTTGTGATAAAGAAGGAGTTTGTGAAGGAAGATCAGCACCTCAAAAGTTAAGCTCTATGCCATTGATTGACAACACAGTACGGAAGACGCCAGTAGTCAAGATCTAGGTAGATACTCCTAACCTGATCGGTGCCGTTGAAGTCCAATACATCCTGAATGCAATCTATGATTCGATAGTTGGAAACGCACTTGGAGCTATGGCACTGAACGATCCAAATTCCAAACAATGTGGCAAGAGGCTGGCACAGTGACCACTCAGAGCCAAGCTTGGAGGGCTGATCAGTTTACTCTGATTGTGGAGTCACCTGTGTCCAGATGCCCGCATCGTGGAAAAGTACCAGATGATCAAGATGCAACAGGAGAATGTGATACTTCAGTAATACAAGGATTTACGAGGAACTTCAATAAATGGTAAGATCCCCGAACTGTCTTAACATTAGATGAGATATAGGAAGTCCCTGACTTATGAATGCCCTACTTATGAACACCTGAACTTATGAACCAACCCCAAAAATATATATTTTTTAAATTTCTGAGATATGAACATTCGCTCTCACTTCTGAAGCGATCATGGGCAGAGCAACTTGGGACTCGTTGGTTGGGTGAAGCATGAATCTTTCTTCTGAGAGGTGTCAAGAGTCTGCGCATTGCGTGAGCTACAGTATCCAGTGTACTGTACAATACTGTACTGTTTGCAACTATTTTCTTTACACACATTTTTGCATTCATAGTCAGGTCAGGTCAGGTATGGGAGCATGTGCCAGAACAGCGCGTCGCTGCGTCCACTTTCCGCCGGTACTCCAGGGGCCTCCGTCTGGCCATCCCCCAGGCAGATGCCAGGCCCATCCCCATCTCCTTGAGATGATGGTCAACCTGCTGCAACCACGAGGCATGTGGTCGGCCCACTGGCCTCCTCCACTCATGAGACTCCCTCGCTGAGAGAATCTGGTGAGCAGGATCAGCGTCAGGAAAACAAGCCACATGTCCATACAGCCGCAACTGACACTCACGGACTATGCAGGTAACAAATCTCATCCGAGTCTCTCTCAGCAACCGCTCGTTGGACACAAAATCCGACCAGCGATAGCCAAGGATTCTCCGAAAAGACCTGGTACCAAAGGAGTTAAGTCTCCGTCTCAGATCCTTGGTCAGAGTCCAAGTCTCGCATCCATAGAGCAAGACTGGAAGTACCAAGGACCTGAAGACTCAGACTTTCGTCCTCCCGCACAGGTACCGGCAGCGCCACACCCCATGATCCAGTGAATCCATGACTCCCCAGACCCGACCCAGACGTCTATTGACCTCTGACTCGCAGCCAGCAGAGACATGAATATCACTGCCAAGGTAAGTGAATCTCTCCACGACCTCAACATCCTCACCACAAACAGACACAGACAGGACAGCAGCATCCAAGATGTCACCGAAAGCCTGGATCTTAGTTTTGACACAAGAAACCCATAATCCCAGCGGCTCCAACTCCTCATTCAGCACCTCGAGGGCCCCCAAAAGGTTGTCTAAAGTCTCCGCAAAGATGACTGCATCATCTGCAAAATCAAGGTCCGAGATCTTGACATTCCCAAACGATGCACTGAAACTTGATCTCTCCGACATCCTCCCTAAAATCCAATCCATACAAGTGCTGAAAAGTGTGGGGGCCAGTACACATCCCTGACGAACTCCAGTAACAACTGGAAATAAGTCAGAGATGGTACCACCACACTTCACAGCACTCTCAGTACCAGAGTAGAGTTCAGACATCAGATCGATCAGTTTTGGTGGCACCCCACGAAGACCAAGAATCCTCCAGAGGATATCCCGATTCACTGAATCGAACGCTTTACAAAGATCAACATACGCTGCAAGCAGCCCCTGCCGAAACTCTCGTCTGCGTTCGGTGAGGACACGAAGGGCAAGGATACAGTCAATCGTTGACCTCTTTGGTGTAAAGCCTGACTGCTCTGGACGCTGGTGCTCAAGCAGATGGTGGCGAACCCTATCAAGAATTATCCGAGCAAAAACCTTGCCCGGCACTGAGAGCAGCATCACCCCTCGGTAGTTGTTGTAGTCTTGGCGATCACCCTTCCCTTTCCAGAGAAGGACAACAAGAACCCTGTTCCAGTCAGTTGGGATGATGCCTGTGTTCCAGGCAGAGCACAAAACTGCATGCAACGACACGAGTGCAGCATTTCCACCAGCATTGAGAAGTTCAGCATGGATGCCACAGATCCCTGGAGCATTGCCCCATTTCAACTGGTTCACCGCAGCCCGTGTTTCCACAAGCGAAGGTGGACCACAGTTGATTTAAGGGTCAGAAACAGGGATTGTAACACCCTTGACGTCCAACTCGACAGCTGGGGGATCAACCTGGTACAACCGCTCAAAGTAACCGGCCCAGCGGGCCTTCACTTCAGACTCCTCTGTCAAGAGCCTACCACTCTCTGCTCGAACTGCAGTGCTCCGAGGGATGGGCTTGGATGAACGCAATGCGCGAATTCCCCTGTAAGCGGGACGAGAATCACCTGTCCACAGGTGATTCTCTACTTCTCTACCCCCTCACAGATTCCTCGCACATAGGCCTCCTTGTCCACCCTCAGTGCACGTACAGTTTTACGCCTCAGCTCCCTGAACAGCTCAGCTCTGTCATTCAGCCTGGCCCTGCGACTCTGGTCAATGGTATCCAGTATCCTTTGAGAGACAAAATTCTTCTTTGCCCTGCAGTGAGCTCCAAGACATCCACCGGCAACATCAAGGACGATGGTCTTGAAGACGTTCCACAACTCTTCAGGACCCCCCAAAGCACCCAGACCCCCCAAGTGTCCACTCAGCCTGTTCGCAAACTCCTCAGCTACTCTCTCATCCCTGAGCTTGCCAACATCCAGCCTAGGCTGGGATGGTACCATTCTCCAGGATTTAAGGTGCAGCTTTAGAGTTGCTACAACAAGCCTGTGGTCAGTATTGAGGAACTGAGCACTCCGGTAGACCCTGCAGTTCTGGATCATCCTCCAACGACCGTCAATGAGGACATGGTCAATTTCCTTTGCCACACCACCAGCGTTGGAATACCAAGTCCAGCGATGAGCTTGTGGGCGCTGAAACCATGAACCAGCCACCCTAAGTCCATGACTTCTTGCAAAGTCAATGAACTTAGTGCTATTCTGGTTCATAGTTCCTGACCCATGGGGACCAACACACGTCTCATAACCATCCCTATCAATTCCAGTCGAAGCATTGAAATCCCCCAAGACTAGAAGTGTATCTCGTCTGGGGCACTGATCAACCACAGACTCGGGTGTGGCGTAGAATGTGTCCTTCACGGTGAGATCACTCGCCTCAGTCGGAGCATAAACAGAGACCAGGGAAATGACACCTAAGGAGTGATGAATCCTTAATCTCATAATACGCTCGTTGACCGGTGTTACCTCAATTATCATTGGGGTCAGCTTATTGGACACAGCTTCAGCAACTCCTTGGGTATGGTAACCATCAGAGCGACCAGACCAATCCATACAAGTCTGCGCATTGCGTGAGCTACAGTATCCAGTGTACTGTACAATACTGTACTGTTTGCAACTATTTTCTTTACACACATTTTTGCATTTATAGTAACCACCCACCATTATCTTGGTGCAACCACCCACCATTATCTCGCCGCAATCCGGTCTCCGAACCTCAGAGAGAGCTGCAATCCCGATGTCCAAACGCTTGAGCTCAGATGATAACAGAGACAAGTGATCATCCTCTCTTCAGGATAGGACATTCCAGGCACCCACCCGAAGGGACTGCCTCAGGTTAACCCAAGGAGACCGCCGTCTGGTGGACGACACCTCAGCACCACTCCGACACACTCTCCCGCAATCTGACCCAGGGATGTTACCCCGTGGTTTCCCTCCTATCATCAAAGATTGGGGGTCCCGAAGGCTTTGCCCCAATCCCGTCATCCGGTGAGCTGCCCTGCGAAGGGAAGCTGCACAGGAGGTACTCCCACGGAGTGGGTTTTCAGATTTTTTTGCGTTTTTGCGGAATGAAGGGTTTTACGGTGGCCGGAGTGCAAATCCTGCCACCAACCTCCTCATAAAAAGTAACCCAACTGCAGGAGGATGTCCGCAGACACAGTTGGGCACACTAGATATGGATTCATAGTGCCACCTGTTTTACCGTTTTAGTGAAACAAATCCTAATCATGACTGGTAAGCGTTGCAGTGATATTCCTGCAATAAAGAAACGCAAAACCTTACCAATGGAGACAAAACTGGATGTTATTAAACATTCTGATGAAGGTGAAACTCCCTCCTAAATCAGCCGTTTGTTTGACGATTACAACAATTATCAAGGACAAGACAAGACGTTTACTTCACTTGACAGTACGTTTTATTAATCGCAATTATTACAGTTCGTGGGGGTGAAAGGGATATTATTTACTATCATTTATTACAAATGTACAATATTTCAACTTAATTGAATGATAAATTAAGTGTTAAATTGGCTTTCTTGGGTTGGTTGTAGAACTGAACCACCATTTATAACACAGATTCAATGGGAAGTTGAGTTCCGACTGAGGAACATCCAACTGAAGAACGATTGTTCAGAATGCAACCTATTCATAAGTCGAGGACTCCCTGTATTCCATTAACAAAGTTAATCTCAAGCAGATTATTTTAAGCATGTCTCCTTAGCAATGACCTCTAATAAGGGTGAAAGCTATGCTATATCTCTGCCTGTGGCATTTTGAACTATTGCACATAAGGCTTGAGTCACGTTGTCAGATGCCCCTGATGGGTCACAGTATAGTGCAATGTGACAGTGATGTCATGGTGTTGCTGTAGGTTGGAGAAGGGACTGTACTTTTATGGGAGGTCAGAGGTTCCAACCCCAGCCGAGTCATACCTAAGATAAAATTGGTAAGTTCTGCTTACTTGCATGATGCTCAGCATTTAAAGGGTACAGCACAGAAAAATCCCCCATCGGTTGTCATCCATGGCGAGGAATAAATTCTCCCTTAATTGCCCTGCTGAGTGTGGAGAGAAAAGCGACGCCAAAGTGATGTTGTCGATGGTAACCAGAGTGCTCTGGGAAGTGGGTCACTTCCCCCAATGTCAGTGGCTGTATTTGTGTGTAAAGTCAAGTGTGGTGTTGTCTCATATATCCATCTGCATGTGTGTGCATGATTTGTGTCACAGCTCCTACATGAGCCTGAGAAGCTGTTAAAATTATATATATATATATATATACATACACACATACATCTTCTTCTTCTTCTTTTGGCTGCTCCCTTTAGGGGTCACCACAGCGGATCATCCGTTATGATCCGCATAATGATTTGGCACAGGTTTTACGCCGGATGCCCTTCCTGACGCAACCCTGGTCGGCTCTTACAACACAGGGATATGGTACACCTATTTTAACCGGGGTATACACCGGCCCAGTACACTGGTACTCATTTCGCCGACCTCGGAAGGATGACAGGCTGAGTCAACCGCCTGGTGTATTAATTCAGTGGCCCAACAGGGCTTGAACTCAGGACATTTTGGATGCCAAGCCGCTGCCCTAACCACTGTACCAACACCAGGCTCATATATATATATATATATATATATATATATATATATATATATATATATATATATATATATATATATATATATATATATATCAGTATCATCAGTAAGTTGGATGGATCAGTTAGGATGAAGTGAGGACAGCTATGAAGAAGATGAAAAGTGGAAAGGCAGTTGGCCCAGATGGCATACCAGTGGAGGAATGGAAGTGCTTAGGAGAGATGGCAGTGGGGTTGTTAACCAGATTGTTGAATAAAGTCTTGGAAAGTGAAAGGATGCCGGAGGAGTGGAGATTAAGTGTACTGGTTCCGATTTTCAAGAATAAGGGTGATGTGCAGAGCTGTGGAAATTACAGAGGGATAAAGTTGTTAAGCCACACCATGAAGGTGTGGGAAAGGAGTGGAAGCAAAGTTGAGAGGAGAGGTGACGATCTGTGAGCAGCAATATGGGTTTATGCCAGGAAAGAGCACCACTGATGCAATGTTTGCTTTGAGAATGTTGATGGAGAAGTATAGGGAAGGCCAGAAGGAGTTACATTGTGTGTTTGTGGACTTAGAGAAAGCTTGATAGGGTGCCAAGAGAGGAGTTGTGGTATTGTATGAGGAAGTCAGGAGTGGTAGAGAAGTATGTGAGGATCGTGCAGGATATGTATGAGGACAGTGTGACAGCGGTGAGGTGTGCGGTAGGAATGACGGACCGGTTTAAGATTAAAGTGGGATTGCACCAAGGATCGACTCTGAGCCCTTTCCTGTTTGCAATTGTGATGGACAGGTTGACGGATGAGATCAGACTGGAGTCTCCATGGACTATGATGTTCGCGGATGACATCATGATGTGTCGGGAGAGTAGGGAGCAGGCTGAGGTGAGCCTTGAGAGGTGGAGGTACGCACTGGAGAGAAGGGGAATGATAGTCAGTCAGATTAAGACGGAGTACATGTGCGTAAATGAGAGGGATGGTGGTGGTATGGTGCGGTTGCAAGGAGCTGAGGTGGGGAAGGTGGATGGGTTTAAATACTTGGGATCAACTGTCCAAAGTAATGGAGAGTGTGGGAGAGAAGTGAAAACGAGAGTGCAGGCAGGATGGAGTGGTTGGAGAAGAGTTGCAGCAGTGATTTGTGACAGAAGGGTAGCTGCAAGAGTGAAGGGGAAAGTACATAAGACGATTGTGAGACCAGCTATGTTGTATGGTTTGGAGGCGGTGGCACTAACAAAAAGACAGGAAGCGGAGCTGGAGGTGGCAGAGTTAAAGATGCTGCGATTCTTGTTGGGAGTGATGAGGATGGATAGGATAAGGAATAAGTATATTAGAGGGACAGCACAGGTAGGACGGTTTGGAGACAAAGTGAGAGAGGCGAGATTGAGATGGTTTGGACATGTGCACAGGAGGGAAGCGGAGTATATCGGGAGAAGGATGTTGAAGATGGAGCCGCCAGGTAGGAGGAGAAGAGGAAGGCCAAAGAAGAGGTTCATGGATACGGTGAGGGCAGACATGAGGGTGGTTGGAATGTCAATGGAAGATGTGGAGGATAGAGCGAAATGGAGACGGTTGATCCGCTGTGGCGACCCCCAACGGTAGCTCGCCGAAAGAAGAAGAAGAAGAAGATATATATATATATATATATATATATATATATATATATATATATATATATATATATATATATATATATATATATACATATATATCTGCGGTTCTAGGAACCGCATCCCTCCAAAGCAATGACATCCATCATTCAGTGGTCCCCAGACAGTTATTTCATTAATATACGTGCAGTTAGACCCTTCCTTCTTGTCTAATGGGTCCAACGGGACAAGTGCGTTGTGGGAATGTCATAGTTAGGTCTGTTTATATCTCCAACTTCATTCCTACTCTTTTTCTCTATTCCTGAGATAAATCCAAGCAACGGCCACCTGTAAAAGCTGCGGCCAAGCCCTTCACTGCAAGAATGCGTCTTCGCAAAAGTCAGCACAAGCGTCGACAGCCCACGAGACAGTGGGATAGAAAAGAAGACCACTATTCCCACCACATAGCTGCACGGAACACAGCGATAACCCCTACCCACTGTTCAGGAGACCAGGAGACCAGAAGCCTCAACAACATGGTGTGCCGCTGCAGGAATGCAGTGCTGAGGGAATACAGTAAAAAGACAAACAACCTCGGCCCCGCCGTACAGGACGCACGCGGCAGGTTCTTTTCACTCCAAATCTCTATCTAATACTTATATCTATACTCTTTTCAACCCAAACCTACATCTAATAATTATATCCAATCTTTTCCTTCGATTCCTGACACAGATCAGGGCCGGCGCCATGCACACCACTGCCTTTGATAAATAACCGCATGTTCGATGGTGGGCGGACCCATGCGCAACCCCAAGATAATTTATTATCGTACACAGAGCAGGGCACGAAGAGCACACATCTTGGGGTATGCGCATGGGTTTACAATAGCATCTTACCGTCGGTCTTCCCTGACCACCGCAGCCTCGGGTATCTCCCGCGGATGGTGGACATCTTCTTGCCTCTCCGCCCGGCGAGGCTGTAATTGTAACAGCCTCGCCCCTCCGCCCGGCGAGGCTGTAATTGTTACATTGTAACCCAGAACTTCCAAGTGAAAAACAAATTCCACAAATTTCAGAAAATTAATTAAAAATACAAAACTCGAATATCTTGGTTGGATAAATGTCCAACCCCCCCCCTTAAAAAAGCAATTGTAAATTAGCTTAGGTGTAACCAATCCCCTTCAAAACCACACACCGTTAATTGGCCTCACACACCAGCGTTAAATTGTGGTGATTTTGATAATTTCAGAATAAAATCAGCTGTTCCTGTCGGTTTTCTCTGCTGGGTAGTGCATTTCACAGCAAAGACTCAACCATGAGCCCCAAGGAGTTTTCAAAAGACCACTGGGATAAAGTTGTGGAAAGGCACAGATCAAGGGATGGGTATAAAATATTTCAAAGGCCTTGAATATCCCTTGGAGCACAGTCAAGACAATCATCAAGAAGTGGAAGGAGGATAGTACCACCAAGAACCTGCCTAGATCAGGCCGTCCGTCCAAACAGGATAACCAAGCAAGAAGGAGACTGATCAGAGAGGCCACCAAGAGGCCAATGGCAACTTTGAAAGAGCTACAGGCCTTTATGACAAAAACTGGTCACTGTGTGCATGTGACAACAATATCCCAAGCAATCTACAAGTCTGGTCTATATGGTAGCAATGGCTGATCCAGGGGGGGGGGGGGTTACTGGGTGCCCGTGAACCCCACCCCCCTCCCCTCCGCCCTTACAATTATGTCACATAATCGTCATGCGAGATATCACTGGATAATTGGCAATCGCACGTCTTTTGCTTTCACTCGGCAGGCAATTAATTTGAGCCACGATACTTTTCGCCATTGGTTCTGCATTAATCCCTGCAGCTCAGTGTTTAGTTATGTCTCCGAAGAGAAAGGCAACATTTTCAGGATTGTGTCCTCCAGCAAAGCGCAGTATAATCCTGAACTATTTCATCAGGTAATTCAAAGTTTCAGTGGCTCCATCGTCCATTATTATAATTAATGATCTGATGATCCGCAATGGCAAGTTTAGGTTTAGGGCTCGGGGTCATTTCACTGCATTTTGTGCTTGTCCATTTGATATTTTCATTGATTTGTCTTGGAAACATTTTGTGTATTTATATTGTTGTTGTAAAGATCCATCGCAAAGATTCCAAAATTTTCATCTTTTCTATAGAATCAGTTAGGCCGAAGTCACATTTGCTCTACGGCGAGGATAAGGCGGCCGTACGCCCTCTGAATTGACATAAACGTGCGGCGGCCGCAGAGTTTCTGCGGTGGCCTCAGGGTGGCCCTACGCCGTTTGGCTATCTTTTACAGGCCGCAAGGTCGCCATGGAATTATAGCGCGGAGTTATAACTTTTTTCTTTTCTACGTTCGCCGTAGCAATTCGACAAGCCGAAAAAAAAAAAACTGGTAAAAAAAAAAAATTAACCCATTCGTTACCGTCCGTCTGGCCGCACGTTCGCCTTAGGGCCCCCCTGCGGTCGCCTTGCGAGCACCTTGCGTCTGCCTTGAAAATTATATGGCCGCCGCAGGGCCCCCTTAAGGTCACCGTGCGACATCAAATCAAAGATCGTATGGCAACCCCACGTTTTCGGTCTCCACAATTTCTAAATACACCGTGCAGCTCCCCGAAAAATAAAAACATATGTGACTGCTACATTGTGTGACCGTGGAAATACTGTCGCCGCTGTATAATTGCTAGTGGCCGTAGATTACGGAGACCCCACTGCCGCTGTGGCAAATGTGACAGGCCTTAGTGACAAGCTTGAGGCCTTTTCATCAAGTAGCTCGATATTCCCAAATTTTCCTGTGGAAAAACTAAATTGATGGCCAGACACTGCTCTGGATAGATTAACTGTTTTTTCCTTGATGATTACATCGACTTGAATAAGGCTGGTGGTATATTTCACAATTTGAGAACATCTTAACCTGAAGTGAACCCCCCCCCACGCTCCCCCCACCCCCAAAAAAGTATCTGGATCTGCCCCTGAGTGGGGTTACTCAAATAAGGCAATAAGGAAGCCATTACTCAAAAACCCCACCTTGAAGCCCGTTTGAGGTATGCAAAAAAAACCACTCCAGAGATTCTGAAGCCATGTGGCAAAACGTTTTGTGCTCTGAAGAAACCAAGATGGAACTTTTTGTCCAAAATGCAAAACGTTACATTTGGTGCAAACCCCACAGAGCACATCACCCAAAGAACACCATCCCTACTGTGAAGCATGGTGGTGGCAGCATCATGTTATGGGGATGTTTCTCATCAGCAGGGATTGGGGCACTTGTCAGGATAGAAGAGGAAATGGATGAAGCAAAATACAGAAAAAATTCTAGAGGAAAACCTGCTGCCCTCTGCAAGAAAGGTGAAATTGGGACGGAAGTTCACCTTTCAGCATGACACCAACCCGAAGCACACAGTCAAAGCTATACTAGAGTCACCAAGGAAATGAAAGATAAATGTCCTTGAGTGGGCCAGTCAGAGCCCCAACCGAAATCCAATCGAAAATCTGTCGCATGACAAAGATTGCTGTCCATCAACGTTCCCCACACAGCTTGACTAAGCTTGAACAGTTTTGTCCAGAAGAATGGGCAAATATTGCCCAATCAAGGAATGCGAAGTTGGTTGAGATCTATCCCAACAGACTCACAGCTGTAATTGCTGTCAATGGTGCTTCCTTTCAGTATTAACTTACCATATTAACTCAGGGGGGTGGACACTTATCCAACCAAGATATTCTCGTTTTGTATTTTTAATTAATTTTCTGAAATTTGTAGAATTTGTTTTTCACTTGGAAGTTGTGGGTTATGATGTGCAAATAAAGGTGGGGAAATTATGATTTAATGAAATTTGCCAGCGATAAAGTGACAAAAGGTGAAAATTTTGAAAGGGGATGTAAACTTTCTACAGGCACTGTATTCTGAAAGTTTAAAATAAGCAATTACTCAAACTCCAGAAAAATTCACAATAAACTGCAAATTATGACTACAAATGCAGACAAATGGATGCCAACGAAGCATTGAGCAATGGATATAAAACAGAAGTAACACAAAAGGAGAGAATGTAAAACTTTCAAACGGTAATTTGAAATTGACATTTACAATAAATATAAAGAACTCCTGAAATATTTTAAATGGAGGACTCATCAAGTACAATATAATTATAGTGCATAAATTTTTCAAACACCGAACATGCAATCATTGAAAGAACTGGCAATTTCACAATTCTGTATTACAAACCAAAACATTCGACATGATTTAATAACAATGACGTTCCTTTCATTGAATAAATACATGAAAAATATTTTACCCTTTTCACTGACTTTAATTGAGCATTGTTAAGTAAACCAGATTTTTACATTAATTTGTATTGATCTGAAATTCATAATATGCTTACAATTCTGGTTCAGAAATGTAGTCATATTTTGTGGATTCATTTATAATAATAAAAAAAATAGATTAATTGATCCATGAAGATATGAATGATAGACACATATTGATCAAGGTGACAAAGAGTGATTATCTGAATGACATGATGCTTCAACATGTACAAAAGTTTTCTCAAAAATGATCTTTTTCTACATATAAATGTCTTCAAACAATAATTTGCGGCATGTCTTACAAAAACATAAAAAGATCGAAACATTTACAACAGTACAAATGTCACATAAATCAATTGATTATATTTTGCAAAGGATTTTAAATACTGCAAAGCTTATTCCCACCAGTGCCTTGGATATAAATGAATTCTAATTAAGGAGTACACTGTATAACTAAAGATTGCCTCTTGACAACAACAGGGCTAATCAATCTGCTTTGGAATTATTCCACCAGAACATCAAAGCAAATAAAACTAAACAATGAACCTTCAAGAATGCAGAATGAATGAATGATATATAACTAAATAGGGAGTATGCAATGATAAATACTGCATTTAATTTTTAATCACACCAAGGCCTCAAAGAGAGTCACATGACTATGACTTCACATGAAGTAGAGTAAAAACAAGCAAAGATATCCAAACCTTTTCATCAGACGAACATTCACATCTAATATCCACTCAGTCATGTCAAAACATTCTTTCAACCAAATAGTTATTCTTTTTTTAAAATTACTTCTCATTACCTGTCTTTACACTTTGCACATTTATTCTATGTATGACAATTAAGCAGTTTAATTGACAATCGCCCTAATTTTTTTTTTACTTCTGCATGTACAGTTTCATTTTCACCTTCAAACTCAGACCAAGATTTAACGATCAACATCGTTTTCAGGGGGTTTACTTTCACATTTTCCTCATTACCTTCACCACCGAAGGTTGAAGGAGGTTATGTTTTCACCCTGCCTGTCTGTTTGTTTGTCTGTGCGCAGAATATCTCAAAAAGTTGTGGACAGATTCGGGTGAAATTTGGTGGGCAGGTTGTATGTGTGATATGGATGAAATGATTCGATTTTGGTGAAGATCCAGATCTGCCTACTGGAATTTTAAAGTAATTCTTCACCATTGAGAGATGGGGCCAAAAACTACATTTTGTACAATATCTCAATAAGTGGTGGACAGCTTCAGACTAAACTTGGTGGACAAATTGGGTGTTTGACAAGGAAGAATTGGTTCAATTTTGGTGAAGATCCGAATCCAGATCCAATTTTTTCAGTGATTCACCACTGAGAGATAGGGCAAAGCTGGTGTATATGTATGTATGTATGTATGTATGTATGTATGTATGTATGTATGTATGTATGTATGTATATATATATGTATATATGTATATATGTATATATATATATATATATATATATATATATGTATATATATATATATGTATATATATATATATATATATATATATATATATATATATATATATATATATATATATATATATATATATATATATATATATATATATATATGTATATATATATATATATATATATATATATATATATATATATATATATATATATATATGGACCAAACTCCATGCAGAGCGTTGGTGCTGCCGAAGTAGTCTCCTTGGCTATTGGGCACAATCCTGGACAGGTAGCCACTCATTTTGCCAACCTCAGAAGGATGACATGTAAAGTCAACCCCACCTGGTATTAATTCAACAGCCAAGTGGGATTTGAACTCAGGAACCTGGGATCCCCAAGCCCATCACCCTAACCCTAACCAACAACAGGCTATATATATATATATATATATATATATATATATATATATATATATATATATATATATATATATATATATATATATATATATATATATATATATATATATATATCGGTAGATATCTCAAAGTTGTGGATGGATTTGGATGAAACTTGGTGGACAAGTTGGGTGTGTGACAAGGACAAATTAATTCGATTTTGGTGAAGATCCGAATCCGGATCTGGACACGAGAATTATGTAATTTTAAAAGTGTTTCTTCACCGTTGAGAGGTAGTATAGGGCCAAAAATGATATATAACATGATATTTCAAAAATGTAATGGGCCCGATATGTTCTCATGGATCAGGCATTGTGTGGCGGTGGTATGTGCTCTACTGAGTGCCCTTCTCATTTTAATATCTCATTATCCATTACAAATCTGTTGTTTTCAAATACAGCATTCCTCCTCGTACTTCAATTTTTCATTTTTTCTCTGAAAAGTCAAACCAGGCATAACAAAATCCATGGTGAATCTATAACACACATATTCATGATGATGAGTTTAATGGGTCGAAAACTAATCTGTTAAATATTGTCCCTTTTAATGTTTCACATTTTATCTTAACTTACAAAATGTACCTATATTCCATACAGCAGACAGGGATGGAGTAGGAGATAGGGATGGAGCTCAGGAATACGTTTATTAAAATATACAGTACTTCATGATATCACCATTCTGAAAAAGGGTCTAAGTCGGGTGCCACACCCATTTTCATCACTTTAAACCCTTGCTCTTCATTGTCGACTGTGTGCCGTACTGAAATTACAAAGGTTTTGCCTTTTTCACTCCATTGACACATTAAGGTCATTCAATTTTGTTGCTTAACATCCCCAATACTAAAGAGACCATTTCTACAGCTGCACGTTACACCATCGTGACTTTCACATAAAGTGTGAATTTTCTTCATTAACACTCCCCAAGGAATCATGGCATTCACCCCTTTAGGCGCACCCCCACCCTTCCGCTTCCATCCCCGCTTGTATGGGGAACTGAGTGTACATGCCATGTTTGGTCAAGATCAGCCAGAAGGTGCAAGAGGAGTTGGCAAACAAGCAAACAATCAAATACATGAGCATACAAACTGCTCACGCTTTATGGTACACATTGGTGTTCACAAAGGTGACATAAGCATGTAATATAAATGTTTGTTTGGAGTGCATGTGTTATTTTGTGTTCTTTCCTTGAATTCTCCCTTTATTTATTTTATTTCCCTTCCCAACCCCAACTCTCATCAGTGCACACTTTTCCTTATGATGGCATAAGTTCATGATACGAGTCTAAAATATCCATTATTCATTCCTTAGAGGAGGTATACATGCATCACTTTTGATTCATATACTTCCCATAAGGAAGGAATCATTTATGATTCATAAATGTGCATCATCCTTCTATGTGATTATCCATGGCAGTTGGCCTTTTGAGATTGTCTCTCTCCAGGATATTGCCCTGTGGAGATCTCTCTTTCTCTCTCAAGTCCACTCATTATGCTAATGATATGCAGAGGCCATAAAATGCATTCATCATTGCTGGCCTTTCTTCTTCTTTATATTTTTTCCTTCTGTCTATACCAGCAGTCTGACTTCTTCTCTCATATCACTACTTCTATGCCGACCTTTTCCTCCATCTTTCTTTGCAATAAAGGTTTTTTTTTTGTGCGATTTGCAATTCCCTTGTGTTAATGGTTTGCTGCACGTTTTAAGAGCTGAAAAGGATTTGTTCGCTTTGGTGTTGAAATTTTTCATGCTCATCAGGACTTCGGTTTAAAACAGTGCTCGCTGTTCCTGACTCCTGTGAATGGAAACTATCGCAAGTTAATGGCACCTTTGAACGCTGCCCTTTTCGAGTCGTGAATCTGCGGTACTCCTCCGTTGATATCTCTTTCACCGCGGTGAATGAAAGTAGTTGTTTGTTTCTGTCTTGTGGAAAAAAAATATCAAGTATCCTCGATGCGTTTAAGTAGCAGCAGAAGATCTTGTCTCTATATGTAAACGACAACCGTGGTCTGGCATTTGTCCGAGTAACGATCTAACCGTGTGATTCAATTGCTGAAGAAAAGCAATACAAACTCGGAAAGGGTATCATAAATAAATTTATATATAAATAATATAAATGTATATACACACACATACAGGTGTATGCATCGAACCTTGCAGGTCTACCTGCAGGAAGGTTACATCGAGTAGTGCAAAAGTGCAGCCAAGCAACATAACTTGGAATTTGCCATTTATGCAAACGTTGCTGTGTTTACTTTCTTGCTTGGTTCACGTTTGCAAAGACTCATAAAAAGCACAAAACATTCATTGCCTCCATTAATAATCCACCCCCATTGTCCGCGTTGCATCCCCACCAGATGCGACTCCCAGCCCCCGTTGCAACACAGCCCGCCTTGTGAGGATATTAAAATTATAATGTAAAATAATACAACACCAGGGATGAAAAATAAATAAATACCATCGCATCGAAAGAGTTGCAAAGAAACTTCCTTTTGTGTGTACATATGGCGTCGTGCTGTATATATAGAGCTTAGGCGAAATGTTCATATCTGTAATGAATTGAGCTTCTTACGATTAATGCATAATGAATCGCGGGTTCTCATTAACATATTAATGGCACTCGTTTTTAGAAATGAGCCTTGTGTTTGGAAATACAGAACACGAGCATGACAATCGATTCACCTTTTGCAATAAAGCTGCTGACAGACACTTACAGCAATTATCGATATCGTCTATATATCTAACCTCAGGCAATAATAATTAGGGTTGTGCGTCGTCTCAAATCATCCGCGATAGGTCTGCCGAGTCTAACCTGAACGGTAACTCCACTGCGAAGTGAAGTTTATAATCACAGCGACACTCACAAACATGTTCGAGTTGTCTGGTCCTGGGTCCGATTCACTGCAATAGAAATTGTCGTCCTGCCGTGGTGATGCTGCACGGCACATCCCGCTATATCGGCGTGGAGCAGGTAATAATAAATAATGATCCCACGTTGTGTTTCACAAAACCACAAATTTCACGATGCAGTGGAGTAAATGCGATAAGGTGACGGGGGACCAGATGTGTGGGTTTATATCGTTTGGAATGATTTCTAGATACTATACTCGTGAACAATCGAGACGTTATAAAATATGGAACGGTGACGGTGGAGTGTTATCATTTCAAAAGCTACATCACTCTTGATGGAAATAAATCCGTTGCTCCGGAGGTTGCGCAGATCGCCTCGAAGGTTGGTTCCAGGTTGTGCGTGCACACTCACGGTGCTGAATGAAGAAAGCGCCCCGCCAAGCACGTCACGTGTCCACGTAGTGGAAACGAGGAGGTGTACCCGCACCAGAACACATGTCAAGGTTTACCGTCAGTTGACTTTTACAAACGTTTGATCAATCCAGGAGCAATGTACTTCACACCAATGTGTACCTTTATGTGTACAGTACTGTACTTGGTAGGCACAAACATGAATAATCCGTTTTACAACACATTACACCAGTTGCCTCCTCCGAAGGCAGTGTGAAAGATTGTGTGAGAGGGAGAGAGACAGAGACAGAGACAGCGACAGACAGAGACAGAGAGATGTGCTTGTCGTTGCCGTTGCCTGGTTGTTGGAATAAAACCTTTGGCAATTAAATTCCCGGGAAAACTCTCGCTTGAGAAATATTTCTGAGTAATTTTTCCGAAAATATTTGGGAAAATACAGCATTTAAGTGCATCTTTGCTTCGGAAAGCAGAAAACAATTGACAAACGTGTCTGACATATCTCGAATATTAAAATATAATACAAATGGGCATGTATATCATGGAGCCATGCTCTAAAATTGTTTATAAACAAAGTGTAACAAATATCAAATGCTGTAGTGTGTGTTTAATAATATGTAGTGCTTACAATAAGAGATAGAGATAGAGGGAGGGAGACAGAGTCAATGAGTAAGTAAAAGGAGTGAGTGTAAGACTGAAAGAAGGAGTGGTTTGAGTGTGAGCAAATTAATGGTTAGTAAATGTGAGTGAGAAAGCAAAATAAGTGTCATATAAGGCTCAGGGTGAAGAGTGAGGGAGTATAGAAGGTGTGAATGAGTATAAGGATCAGGATAAAGAGTAAATAAGTGAGTAACATGGATGTATCACCGTTTCATATGCTGACTGTGGCTGCTGGTTGCATCATTGCTGGGAGTGCAGCTGTGCTGCTGACGCAGTGCCCTCTGTTTCCAATAAGCTGTTACTCATTTTGCCGATCTCAAAATGATGAACAGGCTGAGTCAACCCACCTGGTGTTGTTCAACAGCCCGACAGGGTCTCAAACTCAAAACCCTACAGATCTTCCGTTAAGCAACACCAGGTTTAACGTAGTTGTGAATGAGTGTAAGCCAGTACAGATGAGGGTAAAGAGTGAGTAAATGAATAACCAGGTTGTGAATGAGTGTAGGGATCAGGGTAAAGAGCCAATAAGTGAGTGTGGAGTGTGTAAACGAGTGTAAGGATCAGGGTAAAGAGCGAAGAGATGAGTAGTGTGGGTGTGAATGAGTGTGGGAATCAGGGTACAATGAGTAAGTAGTGAGTATAAACCGGAGTGTGAATGAGTGTAGGGATCAGGGTAAAGAGTGGGGAAATGAGTATAAACAAGAGTGTGAATGAGTGTAGGGATCAGGGTAAATAATGAATAAGCGAGTGTAGAGTGTGTGAATGAGTGTAAGGATCATGGTAAAGAGGAAAGAGGCGAGTAGTGTGGGTGGAAATGTGTGTCAGGATCAGGGAAAAGAATGAGTAACAAGTGTGTGAATGAGTGTTGGGATCAGGGTAAAGAATGAGTAACGAGGGTGTGAATGAGTGAATGGATCAGTGAAAGAGCGAATAAGTGAGTGCAGAAGGTGTGATTGAGTGTAATGTTCCGGTAAAGAGTGAGTAACGAGGGCGTGAATGAGTATCACGATCAGGGTAAAGAGTGAATAAGTGAGTGTAGAGTGTGTGAACGAGTGCAAGGATCAGGGTAAAGAGCGAAGAGGTGAGTAGTGTTGGTGTGAATAACTGTCTGGATCAGGGTAAAGAGTGAATAAGTGAGGATAAACAAGGGTGTGAATGAGTGTCTGGATCAGGGTAAAGAGCGAATACGTGAGGATAAACAAGGGTGTGAATGAGTGTCGGGATCAGGGTAAAGAATGAGTAACGAGAGTGTGAATGAGTGTATGGATCAGTGTAAAGAGCGAATAAGTGAGTGCAGAAGGTGTGAATGAGTGTCATGATAAGGGTAAAGATTGAGTCACGAGGGTGTGAATGAGTGTATGGATCAGTGTAAAGAGTGAATAAGTGGGTGTAGAGGGTGTGAATGAGTGTATGGATCAGTGTAAAGAGCGAATAAGTGAGTGCAGAAGGTGTGAATGAGTGTCATGATAAGGGTAAAGATTGAGTCACGAGGGTGTGAATGAGTGTATGGATCAGTGTAAAGAGTGAATAAGTGGGTGTAGAGGGTGTGAATGAGTGTATGGATCAGTGCAAAGAGTGAATAAGTGGGTGTAGAGGGTGTGAATGAGTGTTTGGATCAGGGTAAAGAGCGAATAAGTGAGTAACGAGGATGTGAATGAGTGTATGGATCAGTGTAAAGAGCGAATAAGTGAGTGCAGAAGGTGTGAATGAGTGTCATAATCAGGGTAAAGAGTGACTCACGAGGGTGTGAATGAATGTATGGATCAGTGTAAAGAGCGAATAAGTGGGTGTAGAGGGTGTGAATGAGTGTTTGGATCAGGGTAAAGAGCGAATAAGTGAGTAACGAGGATGTGAATGAGTGTATGGATCAGTGTAAAGAGCGAATAAGTGAGTGTAGAAGGTGTGAATGAGTGTCATGATCAGGGTAAAGAGTGAGTAGCGAGGATGTAAATGAGTGTACGGATCAGTGTAAAGAGCGAATAAGTGAGTGTGAACGAGTATAGGGGTTCAGGGTAAAGAATGAAGGAGTAAGTGCGCAACGAGGGTGTGAGTGCGTGAGGTTGGGACAGGTGGCTATCGCACGTGCTTACCCCGGGGAGCGTTTTCTGTTCGTGCAGCGCACTCTGAGCCTTGAGTGCCGAGTCGCGAGCGCAGTACGTGAGGAACGCGCATCCTGGGGGCCGGGAGTGGACACGGACAGACAATGTGACGGAGAGACGGGCAAGGAGACGGAAACAAAGGAAATTCCGTTCGGCCGCCTCTGGAAGGCGCGACACGCGCTGTTTACGTGGAATCGGGAGTGTCGGGAAAGCCCGACGATGCGGGAGCTGTCCGGTTCAGCACCACCAGCACCGAATACCATGAACTCACTCACTCTCACACACTCACACACACACAGTGCGCAATCCGGAGCGTCTGTCGACACATCTCACTCATGGTGTGCGCTGCAACGCGAGACACGAGCCGAGCTAGACACACCTTTGTGCATCCCCGTGAGTCGATCCTTGAGCACCGTGAGCTCGTAGATTTTCCCGAATTCCTCGAACAGCGGCTTGAGATCCCTCTCCTCCAGGTTGCGAGGAATCTGTCCTATGAAGAGCTTGATGGCGTCCTGGTCCTTCATGGGCACGGCGGCGCTCTGCTGGCTGTGATTCAAACCGTTGAGAGGAACCGGATTGTTGTTGTTGCTGCTGCTGTTGATGTTGTTGTTGATGATGATGTGGTTGTTCTCGGGCGCCAGGCCGTTGCTCAGCGAAGCCATCTTTGTCCCGACGCTGCCCGCAGCCGTGACGTCACGCGTGCAGCGTTTATCCTATCTCCTCGTGACGTCATCCCAGCGTCTGGGAGCGTGCGTGACGTCACGAATCTCAGCGCTGCACAGTCCGGGCACGGGTGAGGATAGCTATATGAAGAGTGGAGACTCGGCTTTTATCCGCACAATCTTTGCGCTCCCGGCTCTCCGGAGTTCACGAAGCTCCTTCCAACGTTTGCTTATTCATTCCTAATCTCAATCCTTTTTCTTCGTTCCCTCATCACATCCTCTCAACGGTTTGCTCTTTCCGCGCCTGCTGTACTCCGGTTTACCCTTTACATACAATGTCTCCATTAATTCCCAACTTATCCTTCCCGTTTGTTTGTGTATTTGTCATTAATTTGCCATTCACTTATTTACTTCCTTTACAATTAACTTCTTCTCACTCCCGCCCACTTTCGTTCCTCTTCCCTCCTCCCTTCTACGTTTTTCAAACCCTTATTGAGCATTAATTTGTCCACATTTTGTAAATACTGTTTATTAGTAAAGAACCTGGGGGTACTAACGTTATCGACTCAACTGTTTTACACTGTTTGATCATTTTAAATTCAACTTTATGTTACAAGATAAGTAGATAACCACAATTAGTTGGAGGACACATATATATATATATATATATATATATATATATATATATATATATATATATATATATATATATATATTGGTGGGATATGCTTACACATTGTAAGCAACTTCCCCATTCACTTGGGCCGCTCAGCTGCATTTATTACTTTTCAATTATTTGTGTTTTCATTTACGGATACTTGCGAATGGTGATGTGATTTTTGCCGGTGTATCAGGTTCGATGTCAGATGGCACACAAAATTACCATGCGTTCCTATTGTCTCTGGTCACTAACCTGCATTTTTTTCATTTTTTTTTCCTTTATTTATATTTTCATTTATGGATGATGTCCGACGGTTTTGTGATTTTTTTTCCCCGGTGTACCGGCTTCGATGTCCATCGGCACGCAAAATTTCATTTCCCTACATCACCCAGAAGGCACCGATTTTTTAATATCAGTTAGTCAGTCAGTCAGTCAGTGAATCAGTTATTGCAAAGAGCTTGATATATTAGATATACCTTTTTGTCTCAATGTTCGGATTTGTCTGTATGATCACAATCATGGTGTTCATTCCATAAGCCACGACTTCAGGTGCACGTCACTCAGCATCATCTGCTGCGTCTTGATCCTTCATGGGCTCTTACTGGCTGGAGGTTACTTCTGGGTATCTGCAGGTAAGATGAACGTTCTCGTGTGGATTTTCCTGGAGATCGCGAAACTGACTCCGGCGCACAGCACAACGCCGACATGTTCACACATGTGTGAGTGGTGTCATGAACCACGTCTCAATGACCTGCAGGCTCGCTTTTTAGGTCATCTCATCTCAAAGAGATGACCTTATAAAATGGGTTGTGATGCCCATCCGTCCATCTGTTAACTTTTTGCAACTCCTCCCTCATCACCCCACTGATTGTTCTGAAACGACACATGGATACAAGACAGTAGCCCCAAAATCGCATGGGCTTCGATTTCAAATAAGGGGGGCTCCAAGGTGGGTGCCCCCAAATTGACACCAGTCTAACGTCCGTGACATTTCCCAGATTTTGGATTCAGCAGAGGTGTGAACTACAGCTTCAACAGATGACCACTCGGGGCTATTCGTCAGCCTACTTGGGGGTGAAGGAGCTATAATATACAGTACAAGGGTTCAGAATGTCACAGAATAACAAAGGGAATTATAGCTAGAGAAAGGGGGAAACACCAACAGCAGGGTTGGGTGACAAAATAGAGGCACAAATAAGGAATCAGGGGTGGACAAGACTGATACAGAAGCAAATTGTCAGGAAGTAAAACCTGTTAATTTTGAAAGAGGTGGGCTTGGGGCAGGTTAATGGGGGTAAACAAAATCATGGTTTTGGATGGGGGGTGATCTGAGATGGTGGTGAGCAGCTGTCCTGAGGACCTGGAGAGATGAATGAGATTGAAGAGAATGTGGAAGTTGATTCCAAAGTTGGGGGTAAAAAAAAAAAAAAGAGGAACTAATGAGTGGAGGTGAATAGTGATCCTGGAAGAATAACTGAACAACACTCACTACACCTTTTGCAGTTACGAAGTCCAATTTTGCAAGCAGGTTAAACCCCGTGGAGGTGATTCACTCAATTCAATTCGTGTGGGAATGAAACAGGAAAATGAACCGACAAAAGCTGATTACAGAAAATTTTACATTTATTATGCATACCAATTTTACTTATTGTGCATTGTAACGATGCTTTTGACAATGAAGTGTGTAAATGGGATCCAACATGGGGCTAAAATGCTGTTATTATAAATGTGCGACGTACAAACAAACACAAGATACTAATTATAAACAGAGGAAGTGAGAGATATTCGTGCCTCAGCTTTCATCCATGAGAATATTGTTTCTCATAAGTGTAGGCTTCACGGTTAAGGTGGTTGGCTGAAGATCTTAGGGTTTTAGTTCGAGCCCCTGTTAAATAACAGCAGGTGGGTTGACTCAGCCTGTCATCCTTCTGTGGTCGGCAAAAATGAGTACCAGCTTGCTGGAAACAGTGGACACTGCATCAGTGGCACAGCCGTGCTCCCAGCAATGATGCGACCAGCAGCCACAGGCTGCGTATACAATGATAATAATTGTTCTCAGTGGTCGATTTTGGTCAAGGGGTTTTATTTGTGCGGGACAGGATTTTATTTCAAGATTTGGACAGGAATTTGGAATATATTTAGTGCCGGCGATAGCTTACCTTCTCTTCATGAAGGACACCGTGGGATATGTAATGTCAACCAACTAATGCCGAGAGATGCGACATCCAGTTCAACGTCCATCCGAGGGATGGCACACAGATTAATGAATCACCCTGCCTGTGAAACACCAGGACGACAGCGAAAAGCTGCGTCAGGATTCAAACACTGGCTAGATAGCTGAGAGGCGAGTGTGCGTACCTCTTGACCCTCCTGCCAGTCCTTCGTCTCCCTGCCCCTCTTCAAGAACCACTGTTCATTTATTTTATTCCAAATTGACCAGGACTGTTTTTTGGACGTGGCCTCATTGGCAACAGCCAATAGGAAAGCTCCATTTATCTCCAGCTCATTGTTTACCCCTCCCTGCACTTCATGTATAGAGATAGGTAGATTATTTCTGTACCTGGATGATTCTGTTTCCCCTCCACTTCCGATCTAATACAACTGACCCCCCCCCCTCCCCACCCACTCTCATGCCATCACTATTCTGGGTTGAAGTTTCTCAAACCAATTAAGTCAATATCCACATTCTCCAAGCTCAGATGATTTGTGAGGGGGAATGAAAACGGCAGAGGGAAAACATGGTTGAGCAAACAAAGACAGGACTTACATTGTAAGCTACATCATAAACTATAAAAACCAATGAACAAATTCTTCCATTCTGCAGTTACAGAAAATACAAGATTTACTCTACAATGCTGCACCTGCAAGCTTAACAGGTGATGCATCATGACCACTTACTTTTTATCAAATTGATTATTCTCCCATTCTGAAACAGACCTCCGAGCTGGTGGTGCTGGTGTTTCAAACACACTTCAAATGTGCACATTAACCCTAAGACTTTATGCTTGGTTGTTCCTCAATCATCTGAGCATCCGAGATGTTGTATGGTCAGTGGTCACTCATCAGTCATCAACTGGAAGAGAAAAACGAGAGTATGCATGAAATAAACTGATCCCCCACTTTCTGTCTCTGCTGGACATGACACAAGTGTTGCTGTAATGTGCAGGACAGACACTGTTTGTGTTGAGATTGTGTTTGTCTGCTTTTGTCTCCTTGATGATTACTGGATGTAATTTGTGAACTAACTTGCAAGGACTCTCAAATCAGTTCTTGGAATCTAAACGAGATTGGGAAACATGTATATATATGGAGAGAGATATACATACCATATATATGTTGTATGGTCAGTAACGACTGACCATACAACATGTATATGTATATATATATATATATATATATATATATATATATATATATATATATATATATATATATATATATATATATATATAGTCATGCGCTGCTTAACGATGTTCCGGGCAACGACGGATCGCATATACGACGGATCTGCCAGCTATGAAAAAAAAAAAAAAAAATTTAACCGAAAAATTCCTATCGCCGAGTGATGTAGCCTCGTATAAAAAAAGTCTCTTTCAGTCCAGGTCACAGTACCGAGAAAAACGTGATGCGACCGCGAGGAGGAGCACAAAATTGGTCCTTCAGTATTAATATATAGATAGAAGATACAATGTTTCTTGTTACATTTTTTGTGTCAAATTCACATTCTGAGGTCGTCAGCATGTGCAGAAGAGGGTTTTACATTGCAGACGCTATTTTCGAGGAGTGTAATTACACCTCTCAGCGGTAACGGTCTGTCGACGGCAGACGTAATGATGTCACCGAATGACCGATGATGTCATGACGTCCTGAAGCCTCTCAGCGGTGACGTCACACAAATCGCCATGTAAACGAATGTAAAACTAAATGTTTATTCTGCTTCAGATTTGAAAGTTGACTATTCCCACGATGTGCAATGCACTCTTACAGGTACGAAGTCTCTTTCAGTCCAGGTCACAGAACCGAGAAAAACGTGACGCGACCGCGAGGAGGAGAACAAAATTGGCCCTTCAGTATTAATATATAGATAGATATATTAGGGTGGTCCAAAACAGCAATTTTTTAAAAAAAATATTCAGATGTTGTCTCCACAAGCCTTAAATTATTCCACTATGATTCAATAACGCGCATGAAAAAAATTTAAGTTGATCGGAGGTGATTTAGAGGTCGCTCCACATGACGACTTTTAGTTTCATGAGTTGGTTAAATTAGGGTATGGTCAGGTACGATTCCGGGTACTTCTGGATGTCCGAGGTGGAAATGGAGTGCATTTTCAAACTCTATGGGGTCGATTTACTCAAAGAGATAAATGCACCAACAATGAATTCACTACCATTTCGAAAATATGACCTAAAACAAGATTTATCATAACTGGATTGAGTAACTAATCCTACTCATTTCGATATTTTCTAATCTATAATTAATTTGTCGTCCGTCTAAACATTTCTTAGAGTAAATCGACCCCACTGAGTTCGAAAATGCACTCCATTTTCACCTAGGAAGTTCAGAGGTGTACGGATTCGCATCTCACCATACCCTAATTTTTCAATCAATGGAATTACAAACTATTAGAATATTTTGTCTCATTTACCAAATACCACTATCATCTCCGCCTCTATTGCTGTCTCCACTCCCGCCTGAACTTATTTCTAGCCGGCCCAACATCCAGTGTTTTAGATTCAATGATTCACGAAAAATATGTTAGTTATTTATTTAGTTATTATTATATTAAACTAGTCCGTGCCCGTAAAAAAAAGTAAAAAAAATAACAATAAATAAATATTCAAACCGCGAGCAACAAACAACAACCACACAGGCCGTTTCTTCGCTCTCGCGTGCCCGTACGTGCGTGGCCCGAAAGTTTGCATATTATTCGCAGTTACGATTATTCGCAATTTAGTTTTAATACCCAATTATTCAATTAGCGCCAACATATTTTACCTTTTCGCAATGTCGTGGCAAGGAAAAAAAAAAGAGAAGAGAAGAGAGAGAGAAAAAAATTGACTTCCTGGTTCAGAGCATACCAGAACTCTGATGTTCCCGAAATTTATACAACGTCTAATATGAAAACGATCATAACTTGGGGCATTGTGTTTATTTATAAATGCGCATAAGAAATCGAGAAATTAATTAGAATACACGAAGTCATCATTATCCGGAAGCCCGTACGTTGGAACCCGTAATGGGGAACGCGGCTGAGCCTCCCTTCCCAATTGGCCACGCCCACACAACAACGTGTGTTGTCATTGGTTTGGCAAATAAGTAGCCATAACTTGGGAACCACTTGTCCGATTAATATCAAACCTTGAAAAGGCACATCCTCAGGTCCCCAGCAATATATCTGGCAAGTTTCAATTAGATCGGACAAGTGGTTGTCGAGAAACAGCGGTCAAACACACACACACACACACACACACACACACACACACACACACACACACACACACACACACACACACACACACACACACACACACACACACACACACACATTGCTGGAAGTATAGATAGATTAGGGTCTGGTGAGATGCAAATCCATACACTTCTGAACTTCCGAGGTGAAAATGGACTGCATTTTTTAACTCAGTGGGGTCGATTTACTCCAAGAAATGTTTAGACAGACAACAAATTAATTATAGATTAGAAAATATCGAAAGGAGTAGGATTAGTTACTCAACTCCAGTCATGATAAATCTTGTTTTAGGTCATATTTTCGAAATGGTAGTGAATTCAATGTCGGTGCAGTCATTTGTTAGAGTAAATCGACCCCATAGAGTTTGAAAATGCACTCTATTTCCACCTCGGACATCCAGAAGTACCCGTAATCGTACCTGACCATACCCTAATTTATTCAAGTCATGAGACTAAAAGTCGTCATATGGAGCGACCTCTAAATCACCTCCGATCAAGCTAAAAAAAAATCATGCGCGTTATTGGATCATAATAGAATAATTGTAAGCTTGTGGAGCAACATTCTATTTTTTTTCGACTTTTTTGGACCACCCTAATATCTATATACATATACATATATATATATATATATGTATATATATATATATATATATATATATATATATATATATATTGTTACGGTTGTGGAAATTCGCAAACCACCATTCAGGTCCCATAGGTGAGATATCTCTGTAAGTACATGTGTAGTTAGCCCAAACCCGTTGTTTAGAGGGTATAAATGTGATTCATTCGGGCTGCGACGCTTTGAGATAGCAGTTTTTCTGTTCTATCTTTATTTTGAACCAACCGCCATCACACAACAACCACCAACCACAACGCCTCTTCACAACAACAACAACGCCAACAGCCACGACCTTTATCTTCACCACTCGCTCCCACATCATCGCATCATGCCATTCCAAAATGCACCATGACCATCAAACCACCACCATAAACCCTCCACCACCCTCACCTCCCTCCTTCGACCGCCTTTCCCGCACCACCTGTGAGCACCGAGCGTCGGGCTGTCCTGGGCTTGTACAAGATACGCGCCGAGCCGCGAGTGCAAAATGCGGCCTTTCCGAGGAGAATTCGGATCAGGAATGCTACACGCCCACTTCTGATCCGTCCAATCAGCAAGCGCGGGGCGGCTTGGCCCCGCCTCCAGGCGCGTCTGTGTGGAATTGAGATATGCAAATTCTAGGATCAGGGGAGATTCACGCCCCTTTTCCTCCGTCCAATGGGCGAGCGTGGCTCCACCCCCAAGCTCATTCCAATCCGGAAATTTGCATATGGGTTCCCCTGCCGGCCTATAAAACGCCGAGCAGAAAAGCAGAGGGAGTGGCAGAAAAGTGAAGAGAGTTTTGGGGCAGAGAGAAAGAAGAGTTGTTGTTGCGAGGCAGTCAAGTCAGGTTGGAGCGCGGAGTGGAGTCGGGAGGCGAGGGCGTCCAGGTGGTTTTCTGCAGTCGGCTGAGGAGAATTGGGGGAAGAGTCCGAGGAGCTCGGGTCCGAGGTGAGGAAGACGGTGGTCGGCGACGAGGTCGCGGTGGAATCGCTCGTCATGGGACCCAAGAAAGCCAGCTATACTCCTTCCCCAGAGCATCAACAATTCCCCCTTTCCCCCGCGCTGAGATAGTGCGAAAAGGGGGCCCCGTTCCCACCCCACTCCAAGCGGTGCCAACGAAACCCGTGAAGGAGCACGAAGTCAGGGCACCGCCGCGCTGCCACACTTGCGGCTCATCACGAAGACACCGGTAGGACCCCCCTCACCCCGGTCTCGCGGGCCTGGCTGCTCCTCCAGGTCCCGCACACACATTGGCCTACGGGCCCGTCTGCCCCCTTGCCTATGAGGGTGGCTTTCTTTTCCTTTGCTTTTGAGTAAATGTGTGTCGGCGCCGTCTGTGAAGTAAAACTGTTTAAGTGTTGCCGTGTGCTTGCGTAGTCGGTAGTATCTTTGCGTCATTGTTTCTTTTGTAGCATTTGACATATGTGCATTCTGTTTGGCTGTATATGTGTGCTCTCCGTGTGTTGCGGAATAAATGTGCATTATGTTGAACTGTTTTCCCGTTTCGCTTCGTCTTTTCTTTAATTGAATCTCCATCTTGCTTCACGTAACGGGTTCGTCGTGGGCTTAATACGCCCGATAATTAATTGGAACCGTCGAGGCCGATGATAACACCGCTCGGTTATCCCGAGAGTACGGAACGGATCGCTTAAGCGGCCCGTGTCCGGAGTCGACCTGCGGCTAGGTGCGATCGCCCAGTCTACCATCCGCGTGGGTACTTATGTAGGTCGAGTTTGGCGAACAACCCTATCCCACGCGGGTGGCCGATTGGCACGATCGTGGTGAGGCCGAAAGGCCCACCTGTGAATAGCTCCCGGCGTTAGTCCGAGAGGGTCACGACAGAATTGTCCGTCCGGTGGGCGACGTGCGTGCCGCGATTCGAGTCACGTGGCCGTTCGCACGCCGGCGGGCGCGAATTCGCAACAATATATATAGATATATATATATATATATATATATATATATATATATATATATATATATATATATATATATATGAGGCCCGGCGAGGAGAAGTGATGTAAGCGACATTTTTAATGATATGATGATGATAGGCTCGGACGATAGGGGAAGGGTTAAAATAGTGCTATATGGCATTAACTCCAAAATGGCCGATGTGGCCCTTACATCATTCCTTCTCGCGGCTCCTCATATATATATATATATATATATATATATATATATATATATATATATATATATATATATATATATATATATATATATATATATATATATATATATATATATATATGTTGGGACACTATGTGTTTTATAAGTCATCAGCGTTTTTCCACTGTTGTACAAAGGAAAAACTGGAACAGATAATCTGTTTTTGTGACCAGCTGAAGGATTGCTTGTGGAATGTCACCCAGCTGGGCCTCCCAGCCCTTAGGGCAAAACAACATGAGAGTGGTGATCACTGAGCGTGGGAAGACATCAAGCTGGTAGAAGATAAGCTGGGAAAGGGGGTGACCCTTTACTTTCATAATCACCACGGGAGCTTGAAATAGTAAATCGATGTACCACAAGATTAATCTTGCTTGACATTTGCACGCAAGCAGTCACGCAGGGGTCAGAGTAAAACTGCATATAAACAAGAGCTGAAGCTGAGCTCTTCAGAGTTGGTCTATGCAGACTACTGTGTATTCCTAGCCACTCTCCATATGCATATGTTTGATGCGAATTAAACTCTTCTCTACCTAAGATTGGTGTGGACAGAACTTGATCTTAATCAGTGTGGACATCACTCGATCTCAGCAATTGGCGCAAGCGAGCAGGAGCGAGCCATATCGGGAGGGGGAGTGAGCTTCCCTGGTGAGACGAAGGAGGAAAGAGCCGGCCAGCTTAAGATAAGGTAAGAAAAGCTGCCTCCTTTCTCGCACTGGGGACACGGGGTCGCCGCTCTCCACGGTCTGTCCTTGCCTCGAAGAAATAAGGGGAGAAGGAGTTTCGTGCACATCAAAAAGTGGGTACCAGGGAAGGTTTGGGTCCATTGGGAGATTGAGGGCAACCCAAGAGCACTCCATTGGGAGATTGAGGGAAGGGAAAGGTGTGAAAGCTCCTAACCCAACTGAAGAACACTCCATTGGGAGATTGAGGGCAAATCAAATCTAAGCCAGACAAAAATGCACCACCTCCCTATTCAGCTGCGGGGTTAATGTATGAAAAAATATGGACCGAGGTCATGTGATCAATTCGATTATGGCATTGATTAACACAAAGGGACCCATATCCATTCCCAAGATGGGGTTTTCTGAGATGGGAAATTGTGGGAAATTTATTATCTCGACTTGTTCATAGGTCACGCAACAAGTTGGAGACCGAACCAGATCTTAAAGCAGCAGAGATGTGGGAGGAAGAAGCACAACAAGTAAACAATGCAGCAAATAGGGCAGTAGTAAACAAAGTGTTAAGACTAAAACAACAAGTTAGGGAAAAACAAGGTCCCGCCAGTGCAACTGCAGTGCAAGGGCGGGATAGCCAGGAAAACCCAGCAGATAACCCACCTGAGAATTTACCTAAACCACCGAGGTTGTACCCAACCCTGGAAGGTATGGAGTCACTGGCCACGGCTTCTGCCTTCCCGGTGCGGGAGGTAACCTCAGCAGTGCCGGGGGTAGGAAGGACTGCAGGACAACCAGCCCAATCGATATACCAACCATTCAAAGAACATGAATTAAGATCCATGAGGGAGCGAGTTTTAGAATTAAAAGGGAATGCTGAAGCAACAAAGGAGCTAATAACACAGTGGGTAGGGACCCACTGCTGTACACATAGAGACATCGATATATTGTGCCATGCAGTGTTGTCTGCATCAATCTGGAGGACAGCTAGCCAGGATTCTCAGTGGCTGGAAAATTAAGATCGACAGTGGACTCCTCAGGATCGGCAGGCTGCACGCCAGCGGCTGTATGATGCAATCGGAAAAGCACTGCAACCTGCCACGCTAGATTGGGATAGGATCTCTGAGACAAAGCAACGTCCAGGGGAATGGGCAGCCGAGTTTCTACATCGGTTCGTGCAGGCGTTCCAGCAATACAGGGGGTTTACAAATTGAAGCAGATATCCCACCGCGAGTGTTAACAAACTTCCTAATGGAGGGATTCAGATCCTCGGTGAAAAAACAACTGAAGTATGTAATGCTGGGATGGCAGGGCATGGCCCCGAGGGTTCTTTGTACATCAGCTGACCAATGTTCAGCTCGATTTGAGGAAAAGGAGGGTGCAAGAACGAAGGTAAAGGAAGAGGTGTTCCAGATGGTCCTGCTAGATAAAGCAACGGAAAGGGGCAAGACCAGGGATTGGAGACGTTGGGAACCCGAGGAAAATGATACAGATTCAGAGGAGGAGGCTGCCAGGCAGTGGGGGCAACGAATGAGAATATCACCTCGGCCCCCACCAGTGGCACAAGGAAGACGGCCTAAGAAACAGGGAGGAAGGAACAGAGACCCAGAACGAACGCCACCGCAGACTCGTTCTAGGACCGCTCAGAATCAAACCTGAATACAGCCAACTACGCCGCGGGGATGTTTCCAGTGTGGGGATCCAAACCATTGGAAAAGGGATTGCCCACAGGGAAGGAGGCCGGTCCGCGAACAGGACCGTAAGCCGTATTGACAAGACGCGGGTGGACCTGTGTTGCAAAGAGCGATGCTGATATTAAACCCAACAGAGGAGCCGACCTCTACTCTGGATGTCTCAGGTAAGAAGCTTTCCTTTTTGGTTGACACGGGAGCCACTCACTCCACCCTCGCAGCGAACGAACTGCCAGGGGTTGAAAAATCTGACACTAATATACGAGTAGTTGGGTTAGGGGTAAGGTTCAGACATTAAACACAACAACACAATTACCAGTAAGGTGTGAACCTTTACAGGAAAAACACACCTTCCTTCTCACAACCACCACGCCAGTAAATCTGTAAGGGAGAGATTTGTTGTGTAAACTAGGATGCACAATAGCATGCACGAAGGAGGGGGTGTATGTTGACATCCCCCAAAAGAAAACACATTCAGCAATGATGGTTTTGATGGCACCGCACCCGGTTGTCTATTGGTGGAAGTTGCCAAGACAGCTGATTAACGATGTTTTAATATACTTGGATGCAATTTTAGCTGAAAACCAGAGTATGCAAATGTTGCTCGACAATGCACAAGGAACGACGCGCACCTACTATGACCCCCCACACTGTACAATCTATTATGATGTGAATGGAAATGATGCCGTATTTGCGGAGGGAATTGCTCCGTGTCTGGAGAGATGTGATGATTTATTGGTGTGCCGTTTAATGATCGGAAAAGAAGGTGTTGCAATGGAAGTTAAACTCACGGAGGAACAAAGACAATTGACAAAGTACCCGCCGGTGGTAACCTCGCATATAACACTAACCACGGCAAGAGGGTATCATCCAAAGGATTTGGGCTTTATGGTTTATCGCCTACAGAGAGCAGCAGTGACCTGCACAACAATATTGCATTGGCAAGTACACAGGTTCGCAGATAACGAAGGGTGGATTTGTGATTTTAAAGAACAGGTGTTACGAGGGATGGTGGAGGAGGTTAATTTACCTCCTAAATGCGAGATGTTGATGGAAACTGCAAGTGAAACGAGGGACATAGAAGGTTTGCTAGACAGGGTTCCACAAGAATTGTGGACCCGGCATGATAATGATGTGGGTCGTATCATTGGGGCAGCGCCTCTAGTGGTAAAACTCAAACCCGGAGTACGGTGGCCGAATGTTCGCCAATATCCTCTCCGGAGGGAAGCAGAAGCTGGCATAGTGCCGGTAATTGAATCCTTGAAAGGACAGGGTATAATTGTAGAAATATCAAGCCCATGTAACACACCTATATTGCCAGAAAAAAGTCACAGAAGAATAAGTGGAGATTTGTCCAAGACTTGCGAGAAGTAAATGAGGTGATTCAGGGGGTTCACCTAGTAGTACCCAGCGCAGAGGGATTGATTACCTCCATCCCCGCTGACGCCACTCATTTTACGGTAATTGATTTATGTTCTGCATTTTTCTCGGTTCCCATTGCAGAGGAATCGCAATTTTTATTTGCTTTTACGTACAAGGGCCGCCAATATACGTGGGCGGTCCTGCCGCAGGGGTTTGCTGATAGCTCAACGTTATTCTCGCGTGCGTTGCATAATGATCGAGATGACATAGTATTCAAAGGTAAATCAGTGCTGCTACAATATGTGGATGACTTGCTAATTTGCTCCCCAAACAAGGCAGCGTATGAAGTAGATACGCTGCAGCTGCTACAGGCATTAGCAAGAAAAGGCCACAAGGTTAACAGGGACAAGCTGCAATTAGTGCAGGAAAGGGTTAAATATTTGGGACACCACATTTCGCAAGAGAAAAGAGAATTAGACAAGCGAAGGATAACTTCGATTGCGGAAGTGCCTTGCCCTCGTACAAAAAGGGAGATGATGTGATTCCTGGGCATGGCCACCTACTGTAGGCAGTGGATTGTTGACTATGCAATCCTGACCAAGGAACTGTATGTCGTGGTGGGTAAGAACCAGCCTAATGCGATTGCATGGACTAGGGAAATGGAAGAGTGCTTTAACAAATTGAAAGTGGCACTCTCAATGGCCCCGGCTTTGGGCCTTCCAGATTACGAGAAGCCGTTCTTCCTTTACTCTCACGAAATTAAAGGCTTCGCACAAACTGTGTTAACGCAACAGCACGGCGATCGCCAACGCCCAATTGCATACCTTAGCCGAAGGCTGGATCTGGTCGAACGCGGCCTGCCCCTCTGTTTGCAAGCGGTGGCTGCAGCAACCTATGCTGTTGAAAGCATGGCAGAAATTGTGATGGGTCATTCTCTTATCTTAAGAGTTCCCCACTGCGTAGCGTCTCTTCTTACACAGAAACAGACACAACACCTAACCAATACATGATTGATGCAGTATGAAATGACCTTGCTCCACCAACCGAACCTGCAAATTGAATGTTGTAACGTGCTTAATCCAGCTTCCTTGTTGCCAACAGAGGAAGACAGCGATCCTCACGATTGCACCGAAGCGATCCAGGAAGTATCCACAGTACTCCCGGATCTGAAGGACCAGCCTCATATATGCAGCGGTCAACATATATGCAGACTCTAACTACGCGTTCGGTGTGGTACACGATAAAGGGGCCATTTGGAAAATGAGAGGTTTTCTTACGTCAGCGGGCACACCTATAAAGAATGGTGGCTTTATCACCGAGCTTATAAAAAGCATTATGGTACCAAAAACAATTGCAGTCATTAAGTGTCGAGCCCACCAAAAACTAACAACAGATATTGACAGAGGCAACGATAAGGAGGACAAAGCTGCAAAAGCGGCGGCAGGCTTGCCTATCCCCTTGCTTATGCTAGTACTGACAAAAAAGAAGCAAGTTAAGCTACACCAATATAGCTTATCAGATATCATTGCTATACAGGCCACTGCACCAGCTGGCAACCATGATAAGTGGCAGGAAAAAGGAGGAAGTATGGATAAAGATGGATTGTGGACGCACCAGGGAAAGGTTATAGCACCAACAGAAATATTACCGTGGCTTGCACGCAGGGCCCATTCGAATGGACATGTGTGCAAAAGGGGGACAGTGAGGCAAGTACAGGAATAATGGTATGCGCCAGGAATTGAGAAAATAGCTGAAGGGGTTTGTAGAAGCTGCCAGGTGTGTCAACAGCACAACCAACAGAAAGAGGGGAAAACACGGGAGCTGGGAGCTCATCTGGTCCCTTGGGGGCCGTTTGTGCACCTACAAATAGACTTCATAAAAATGCCTCCATCATGCGGGTTCAGCAATGTTTTGGCAGTGGTAGAAATGTTCACTAAGTGGGTGGAGGCATACCCATGTGCAAAGGCTGATGCCGCTGCCGTGGTGAAGCACCTGCTAAAAAGCTTTTTCTGCCGATTTGGTATCCCTCATAAAGTGTCCCACGATCAGGGGGGACACTTTACGGGGAAAGTGACACAGGCAGCATGTAAAGCACTGGGAATTAAACAAGCATTTCATTGTGTTTACCACCCACAGTCAGCAGGTGCTGTAGAACGGCAGAACGGAATCCTAAAGAACAAATTGGCAAAGATAACAACGGAAATGGGGTTAAAATGGCCAGATGCATTACCCTTGGCACTAATGAGCATGCGATCGACAGTAAACTGGAAAACAGGGTTATCCCCTCACGAAATACTAATGGGAAGGCCGATGCGGCTGCCCGTGACTGCCCCCACAAACATGAATAAGCTGAATATTACAATGATGGATGAGAACTTGCTGAAATTTTGTAAACAGCTCTCCAGGATCGCAAGGGCGATACACACAAGGGTAAAAGGCCTTACCCGAACCAGTGGAAAGGCCGTACCACACCTTCCAGCCGGGAGACTACATACTGATAAAACACTTCACGAGGAAAACAGCCTTGGAACCTCGGTGGAAAGGACCATTTTAGGTATTACTGACTACCCCGACTACGGTAAAATGCGAAGGTAAGACAACCTGGATACACGCCACAGACTGTAAACTTACAATACCAGCAGAGAAGGGGGCAACATGAACAACATCTACCTTCCATGACTGCGATTTGTGGGGGAAAAATTTATATTAATGTATTCTAAATTGTAACAAATGGAGTTTTAGAAATGTAACTTTTATGCTACAAATTGAATTGGCTATCCTTTCTGGCCAAGAGACTTTTGCCCTAAATGATGATAAAGGTCTTGGTCTGGAGCGGAGTGACCTGAGCTGATAACAGCGAACTTTTGCCTCGAAATGTACGAAGTGGCTTCTCGTCTAAAGGACACGTCTGCATCTGGGTTGATAACCCCCACCACTCTCTCATGAAACTATAAAATGCTTTGAAATGTAAAATTGTTTCAGTGCAAGTACCTGAGGAAGTATTAGAATCTCAGTGGCTTGTGCTCCTTGGAACTGACCAAGTACCAAGTTAGAATAAAACTCTCTGATGTAATGTGGAATTGAATCGGGTTGGTCTAACTGTTAACTAAAGTAAGAATAAATGAAATAGAACCAAATAATATTGCAATCAATGGGGATTCTTAAGTTCATTGTTTTGGTGAGAGAAGTGTATGGTGTATAATTAGAATAATAAATTGTTTCACAAGGAAGGACTTGTGTGGACATCGGTTATCAGTGTCGATGGGTTTTATGCAGGATTTTATAACCAAATCGGAAAAAGTTAAACTCTGTCTGAGGTCATATAAGATTCAATAATATAATCGGCCAGGTAGAATCCTTCAACGATCACAAGGTGGGTTTAAAAAATCCACATCAGATTCTTTGTGCATTTGTTTGCACGTGAGTAATTCACAATATCGACTGCAAGCGTGATAGTGAAGGATACACTGATGATGTGAGAACTACATTTATGGGAAAAGGGTGTAAGAAATTTGGTCAGGCGGGCTCAAAAGTTGATAAAAGAAAGAGACGAGAAATAATTCCACATAAAGAATTGACCGATCATCCACTGAACACCTACCTGGCACTATCTTTACAGTACGCTAGGGTGATGAACAAAAAGAAATGTTGGGTGTGTTCACACCTCCCACACTCCTCATAGCATGGATTGCCCTTGTTCACAATTCCATTCAAGGGAGAGGACATGTGTGGGTACTTAGTCTGCAGGCAGGACAGATCGGTTTTAAAGACACCAGCATTCATGCGAAGGAGAATAATGGAAATAAGGGGAAATTGGACAAAAGGGGGATACAATTGTACGAACTATGAGCATTGGTATTACCCTAAGTACAGAACTATTAAGCTGAAAGCCGTGATGCAGGGCCCGGTGAGAGCAATAAAAATAACAGACTATGAGGGGTTAGAAAAGGGGGAGGGATTAGAAAAGTATCCTCCACATTTTTAACTTATGCACAAACAAGTTGGACTAATTTGCCGAGTTAGAAGAGGGAGTACGGGACCTCACTTAGGAGAATCAACATGCCAATATTATGCGAAACATGGTAACGGGATGATTACCGTTAAAGGACGAATTAACGGGACAACCATACCTGTAAAAATACAAGCAAATAATCTTTTGGAACCTCAGGCACCTCTGAATGGTACGTATTTTGTGTGTGGATATAGGGCATACTCATGGCTACCAGTGGGATGGACAGGGTCGTGCTATTTGGGATACGTATTACCCAGAATTCGGATCACTGACCAATCACCATTCATGACGCAGGTCAGACCGCAAAGAGCCATTTCAGAAGTTGAAAGGTTCTTCATGATTGCATTCCCTCCCTCTGGAGCCGCCAAAAATGCAAGGGAAATTATCAACTTGCTCTCCCTCATGCACAGATTTATCCCCTCTCGTGTTCAGTTGTCTTACCCTTCCTCCCGCCCTTGGTTTACTGAAGCTTGTGGCGAGGCAGTTGTCCTGAAACAACTTGCCTTTGCCTCATGGAAAGCAAACCCAACTGAGGGCAATCTCAGTTCTTTCCACAAAGCTCGGAACAAGTGTGTATCTACCCTCAGGAGAGCCAGAAAACAACATCTTTCTCATCTCAAGTCTGAACACTCAAACCTCTCTCCCTCCTCAAAATCCTGGTGGCGTTTAATCAAATCTGTTTCTGGTGTATGTTCCCCCTCCATCCCCTCCCTTACCTCAAATGGCCGCACTGCTGATTCCACACGTGATAAAGCTGAATGTCTAAACTCGGTGTTTGCAGCTAAATCTTGTGTCCTAAACCCATCACTATCTCTACCCACTTTACCCAGTCGCACCCAACTGTCCCTGGACTCTGTATCCTTTTCTCCTGACAAGGTGGAGAGCTTGCTTTCAAACCTCGAGTCAGATTCTGCAACCGGTCCAGACGGCATCAGCCCACGTGTCCTCAAAGCCTGCTCTTCTGCTCTTGCTCACCCTCTCTCTGTTCTATTCACCCTCTCATTTGCCCAAGGTCATCTGCCATCTGCTTGGAAATCTGCTAACATCACTGCCCTGCATAAAAAAGGTGCAAAAACAGATCCCTATAACTACAGACCAATCAGCCTTCTCCCAATCATCAGCAAGGTGATGGAATCCATCATCGCTTCAGACATGAAATCCTTCCTCTTCTCCAATGGCTTGATTTCCAATCATCAATTTCGTTTCAGACCAGGTAAGGTCACTCTACCCTGGATATGCTGCTTCTGCTCTCCCATCAATGGATGGAGGTCCTCAATGCCAGACAGGAAATCCGAGCCGTATCCCTGGACATATCACGTGCTTTTGACACAGTCTGGCACCCTGCCCTACTCACCAAACTCTCTTCCCATGGTATTCAAGGCCATCTCCACTCATGGCTCGCAGACTTCCTCTCCTGTCGCAGTCAACGTGTGGCCCTAAATGGAGTTCTTTCATCCCCTCTTCCTGTGCAGGCTGGAGTTCCTCAAGGTAGCGTTCTGGGCCCTGTTCTTTTTCTGGTTTTCATCAATGATCTCTCGGACTCTCTGGAAAATCCTCTATTTCTCTTTGCCGACGACTCCACCCTCTGCCGTACCATCTGTCATCCCTCAGACCGGCAAGCAGCAGCTTCTTCACTCACTGCAGATCTGGATAAAATCACAAACTGGTCCAACACGTGGAACATGTCTTTCAATCCAGACAAATCTCACACTCTCACTATGTCTCTTCGAAAGGACTGTTTACAAAACCCCCCCATCCACTTTCTCAACAATCCTCTGGAAGAAGTCTTTTCTTTCAAGCTTCTAGGTCTCACTATCTGCCATGACCTTTCCTGGGAAAGTCACATTTCCAACCTCGCCTCAAAAGCCAGTCGCCGACTGGGAATCCTCCGTCGTGCTAAGTCCTTCCTCGGCCCTCTTGAGCTCCTGACCACTTACAAAGCTTTTGTCCGTAGCCTGATGGAGTACTGCTCTCCCCTCTGGGCTGGTGCTCCTGCCTCCCACCTTTCTCGGCTTCACGCTGTCGAAACCAGGGCATTTAAGATCATCGGCATCTCCCGCAATGAAGCTGAGTCTTTGGGCTTCTCACTCAATCACCGCAGGTTTTATATATATATATATATAAAATTATACATACATATATATATATATATATATAAAATTATACATACATATATATATATATATATATAAAATTATACATACATACATATATAAAATTATACATACATACATATATATATATATAAAATTATACATACATATATATATCTATATATATATATATATATATATATATAAAATTATACATACATATATATATATATATATATATATATAAAATTATACATACATATATATATATATATATATATACATATAAAATTATACATACATATTGTTGTGGTTGACCAAATTCGCAAACCACCATTCAGGTCCCTTAGGTGAGATATCTCTGTAAGTATATGTGTAGTTAGGCCCAAACCCGTTGTTTCGAGGGAATAAATGTCATTCAGTCGGGCTGCGACTCTTCAGGATAGCCGTTTTTCTTTTACTATCTTTATTTTGGACCAGCCGCCATTACTACCACCACCAACCACGTCTCAACAGCCATCACAACAACCACCAACCACAACGCCGCTTCACAACAACCACCAACCACAACGCCGTTTCACAACAACAACCACCAACCACAACGCCGCTTCACCGTCACAACTCGCCACCATCGCATCCCCACCATTCTCGCGCCACTTGTGGACACCGATACTGGACTCGTGTAGGGCGCGCACCGAGCAGCGTGTTCAGAAACATCACAGACTTTCCGAGAAAAACGGATCAAAAACGACTCACGCCCACTTCTGTTCCGTCCTATTTGCCCCGCCTCCAGGGCGATTTGGCCCCGCCTCCAGGGCGTTGGAGTGAGGTCGCTATATGCAAATTCATGGATCAAAAAGCATTCACGCCCACTTTTCCTCGGTCCAATGGGGAGCCAGTTAGAGAGGTGAAGGGTCGGAGGCAGAGGGTCAAAGGTGAAGGAGCGAAGCCACGGGGCTTATATAAACGGCTGCGTTCGTCAGTAAAGTGAAGTTGAGAGTGGTGCGTTGGAACGAGTTGTCGGTGGAGCTGGGAAGCAGAGTCAGAGTTCGGAGGGGAGAAGTCAAGAGTGAAGAGTTGGGACGAGCCAAGAGAGGAGACGGAGAGGGCGATTAGACGGAGCTGTGGAGAGGTGGCGGCGGCGAAGGCGGACGAGGGGGTGCTCGCGTCGGTGCCGGGAGCTGCAGAGGGAGAGGACGGCGGCGCGACCGAGGTCGAGGTGGAGACGCTCGTCGCGGGACCCGAGACAGGGTGATATCCTCCCCTCCCCCCCCCGAGCATCAACAACCCCCTCCTGTTTCCCCCCGTGCTGAGATAGTGCGACAAGGGGGCCCCTTTCCCACCCCCTACCAGACACTGTCCGCGAGGCCCGCGGAGTTGGGGCGCCACCGCCGCTCCGCGTCTCATCATCAGACGGGTAGGCCCGACACGGTCTCGGCCCCAGGCCCGCATACCCCCCTCATCCTTGAGGGTGGTTCTTTTCTTTTGCTTTGGGAATATGTGTTGTCGGCGCCGTCTGTGAAGTAAAATTGTATAAGTGTTGCCGTGTGCTCGGTAGTCGGATAGCTCTGCATTGTGTAATATTGCATTGTCTTCTTCTTTTACATGTGCTTTTGGTGGAATTGTATATGTGTGCTTTCCGTTCATCGTGAAATAAATGCGAATTATGTCGAACTGTTTTCCCGCTTCGCTTCGTCTTTTCTTTCATTGAATCTCCATCTTGCTTCACGTAAAGGGTTGGTCGTGGGCTAAAACGCCCGATAATTAATCGAACCGTCGAGGCCGACGAATTACACCGCTCGGTTATCCCGATAGTACGGAACGGGTCGCTTAAAGTGGCCCGTGTCCGAAGTCGACCTGCGGCGAGGTGCGATCGCCCGGTCTACCCTCCGTGTGGGTACTTAGGTAGGTCGAATTTGGCGAGCAACCCTATCCCACGCGGGGGCCGATTGGCACGATCGTGGTGAGACCGAAAGGTCCACCCGTGACTGGTTCCCGGCGTTAGTCCGGGAGGGTCACGACTGGATTGTCCGTCCGGTGGGCGACGTGCCGCGATTCGAGTTACGTGGCCGTCCGCACGCCGGCGGGCGCGAATCAGCAACACAGGTGTCAGGTCGTGCGATATAAACTCATCGCCCTCCTCGCGGCACTGGTATCGGAGAACGGGAAAATGGGCTCTCCGGTCTCCGGCTAAATTCACGGGAATCGGTCCAGGGGTGAGAGGAGCGACCCCCGATTCCCTCCAAATTACGAGCGAGCTAAATTAACCCTTTAAGAGAAGCAAGATGGCGTCTCAAGGCGAGCGGGAGCCGGGGGTATTAGAAATGTATATGTGTAGTAATGTGTAGAATCCATGGCTCAGGACGAAATCCCCGTGCAGGAAATGTTGATTGTACAGGAAAATGAACTCGCCCAACTGAACCCAGAGCCCGAAATGGGTGCGGCAGCGGCAGCGGCCGCGGTGTATGACACCTCCCCTCCCCCTCTCCACCAAAACCCTTCCCCAACCCCTGCCGAAACGGCTCACCCAAGCGCACCCGACATGGCTCAGCTATTCACCATGCTGGCACAAATGAATGCGGAAATGACAGCGAAGAT
The DNA here is from genome assembly GCF_056783735.1 of Eptatretus burgeri. Classification (NCBI taxonomy): domain Eukaryota; kingdom Metazoa; phylum Chordata; class Myxini; order Myxiniformes; family Myxinidae; genus Eptatretus; species Eptatretus burgeri. Next base: position 40,793,260 of record NC_140964.1, on the reverse strand, counting down.
AAATGCGGATATGAAAAACGAAATGAAAGGCATGAACGAAATGAAAAACGAAATGAAAAGCATGAACGAAAAGATGGATACAAATACAAATGAAATGAAAAACGAAATGAAAGGAATGAACAAGCAAATGAAGGAAGAAATGAAAGAGCTCTGGGGTGAGACGCAGAACATGGGCCGATGCCTGCAGGCGGGCATGAAGGCCGTGACCAGGGAGATAAAAATGGCGACTCCACGTGTGGGAGCGAACGAGCTGGAAGGGGGTGCAACGGCTGACAGGCCCGCGGTGGAGGCGGGTGAAAAAATAATTCGGGGGGCGTGTTGGGCGAGGGTCGTGACGATGACCGAAAGGGAAAAATTAAATGGGGAGACCAAAACGTGCGAGACGAGACACGAGGTGACGACAAAGGAAATAAAAATAGTAGAGACAAGGGAGGTAAAGGGTGAAGAGGTGACTGAGTTGGCAGAGACACGGGAGATGGGAACGATAGAGGGAAGACTACACGATGAAGACGGGGTAAGTGACGCACACACACACACGGAGGTAGTGGAGGATAATGGGGGTGAGCTCGCGGAGCGTGTGGAGACCCAGTGCGAGCAGCGGGATGGCCTCCTCCAGGAACGAGGGGAGGGAGTATGCCCCCTTGAGGCGAGTCACGACCAGGTGGGTTCGGTCGTGCTTTGCGGGTTTGAGGGGACGGGTGCTGTGGAGAGGTGCACGGAGAGCTTGGGGGGTATAGAGGCCCCGGAGACCCTTGTGGGGACACGAATCCCCAGTGTGGTTGTCCCTGTGTGTGTGGTGCAAGGCGTGAGTGCGTCCCCGTGTGTGGAAGCGACCCCGTGTGTGAGTGGTGTGGTGGCGATGGTGCCAGAGTACGTGCTTCCCAGCACGCCGTGTGTGGATGAGGCACCGTGTGTGGAAGAGGCCGTGTGTGTGGATGAAACGGCCAGTGTGGATGAGGCACCGCGGGTGAGTGCCCCCGCGTGTGTGAGTGAGGGACGGTGTGTGGATGAAACACCGCGGTTGAGTGCCCCCGCGTGTGTGAGTGAGGGACGGTGTGTGGATGAGGCACCGCGGATGAGTGCCCCCGCGTGTGTGAGTAGTATGGTTTGTGTGAGTAGTGAGGCACGAGTGAGTGGAAGGCCGCGAGTGAATGGAGCACCACGTGTGAGTGGTATGGTTTATGCAAGGGAGACCGTGTGTGTGAGAGAGCGGTATGTGAGGGAGATGTCGGTTGGCATGCGGGAGCACGCAGCCGCGTCTCCCGGTGTGAATGTAATGGAATGGAGTGTGAGCGTCGTAACACGCAGGTGTGCGTGGGTCGAATGGCGACGACGGCGACATGAGAGGAAAGAAAGCCGAGTAGCGGCTGTAGATGTTTTGCGGACCGTGCCGGGTTCACCCAGCAGTGAGCACGCGGTTCGTGCTGTGCAACGCACGAGACCACCACGTGCTCGCTTGCGAGAGTGAAGTCCCGGTCCGGAAACGCACGCGGTGGATTTGCCGATCCCGCGGACGGACAAAGTTTAGGCAGGATAATGGATTTGGACCGGATGGGTTCTCCACGCGATCGTGTGTGTTAAGCTCCAACGGGCAAAGCACATGTGTTCGCGTGGGGAACCCCTCGAGACGTGGGGCTTGTGTTTTTTTTTATGCGCAGGGTGACGTCATGGCTGCACGCGGGGTTGGAATCCGGCAGGAGGGGTATCCCTGCCGGATGGTACCGTCCAGGGAGGGACGAGGTACACGTGCAGCTGCATGACGTCACGGGCAGGTGCAAAGTGCGCGAGTTACCGCGCTGGTGCTGCGCAATTAGTGAAAAAAAAAAAAAAAAAAGCAAGCCTGACTTTCGGGTGCACAGGATTCCTGGGCAAGGGGTGGAAGACCCCCTTACCTGGGCACAGGATGGAAACTAGTTATGGGGAAGGGTTAGCTTAGCAAGACCGACTCCATGGGGCAGGGGTAAGTCCTCATGGAGTCCGTGGAATGGATTAGGTAGAGGGATTTAGTGAGCTTTAGGTTGGGAAATTGATTAATGGGATTATTTGGGGACAGTGACAGACTGGTGGATGTGTAGCGGGGACGTAGCTTAGCTACGTAGTGTTAAATGGAACGTGCTATAGTATAAGGGACGACGTGGGAGCACGAGTTAGTTAGGGGAGGTAGTTGGAAGGATGGCAGAGTTCAGCGGTGAGTGTGTTGAAGAGTTGGTGAGTGAAGTGGAAGCATGTGCTTGGTGAGTGAGTGAGGCCAGCGGGTCTGTGTGTATGGAGCGAATGGGGACTGCATGGTGCGATGAGTGATTGGGGGGAGGAGTGACTCCCGCCCAAGGGACCCCGGGGTCAGTGTAGAGTGAGTTAGCTGGGTTAGTCAAATTTACAAAATGGAGGTCGTTTTGTTGTTGGTGGGAGTGTAGGCTCGAAAACCGTTTGGAGGGGTGCAGGAGCCATGTTGACGGGCTGGGAGCGTGGCTGCGAAAAGTGAGTATCGCTGAGTGGGTACCCCGGGCACCAGGCTAGTCGGCCGTGGTAGGCCAAGGGCCCATGGGGGGCCGGGATAGCGTAGTGGGCACGGGTGCGCCTGCTTGGTGCGGGGGCCCGGGGCGCCATTAGCCGCGTGGGCAGTGTTGTGGGCACGGGTGACCCTCGGAAAGGGGCCTGGGAAGCCAGCCTGCCACGTGTGCGTTTCAGGGGAGGTGCCATGGGGGCACTCCCCGGTGTTAGGGAGCTGGTAGGCTCGGAGGCAGTGTAGTGCCCGGGGGTGCCATAGCGGGAGATTCGGCAGAGGGTCGTGCCTGCCAAAGGGAGCCACGTGTCCCAGCCATGAGACCGTGTGAGGGCACGGAGAGAAAATTGGGGGGGAGGCCCTAAATTGTGAGGACACCAACACAGGCGACGGGAATCTGGGTTGTTAGAACCAATAGTTTAAGCGAGAGGCGCTTGTTGAAAGCCCCGGGGTAGTTTAATAGTTAAATGGTCAGGGTAGATTAGGAGATGTACCCCTCCGCACCATCCATCCCCTCACTGTCGTTGTGGGCCGCTGGACCCACTTTGGTTATAGATCGCCGAACTCTGGGGAGGCCATTCTGAGGCTTGAGTTGGGCCTCAACACAGGACGCTAGCTCTCCCTTGTTCCCCTCCGGGAAGGGAACGTAGGGGTTGGGAGTAGGCTAGGTGACAGGATAGGTTAGCCGAACAAAGACGATAAAGGGGGTGAGGGGACGATTTATAGTGGGGAAGTAAAAAAAAAAAAAAAAAAAAAAGTTGGGGCTAAATTGGGGTTTGACAAATTAAGGGAGTGGGTATGTACAGTGACAGGCAAAGGCGATAGGTTGGGAGGGAGACCGTAGGGTAGGTCTGAGCCCGCCTTCCCAGTGGCCAGCACCACCGCACTCCCTCCACCAACCTCCACTGAACGGCAAAGGCTGGCCAGCTTCATCTGCAGCTGTTGTTTTGCTGCAAGGCCTGTGCCGGCTGGATCGTCTGCAGCTGCTGTGCTGCAAGGCCTGTGCCGGCCCACTTCATCTGCCGGCTGGCTGTTTTCTGCAAGGCCTGTGCTGTCCAGTTCATCTGCCGGCTGTGTTTGCCTACAGCGGCCTTCTTCTGCAGGCTGTGTTTGCCTGCTGCCTTTGCCATGCCATGCCCACTGCCCACGTTCACCAGCCCCGTTCAATTTTGCTTTGCCCCCCCCCCCCTGTTCATTGCCATGAGCGCCAGGATCAAGGCAACAGTTTGCAAGCTGCGAGAACTGCCCTGTTGGCAGCTACAACACGGGCCTGCAGTGGCGGCCCGTGCACCGTGTTTGCGTCCATCCATTCATCCATCCATTCATTGTGTTCATTGCGTGTGCCACTTGAGCTGGCACGGAGACTGCATTTGTGCAGCCCATGCACCGTTGTGGTTCACTGCGTTCAGTTCAAACCATTCATCCATCCATTCGTTGTGTTCATTGCGTGTGCCACTTGAGCTGGCACGGAGACTGCGTTTGTGCAGCCCATGCACCGTTGTGGTTCACTGCGTTCAGTTCAAAAAGGAAGGCCTTGGACTGCGTGTGAGCAGCCAGCCACGTTCCCTGTCACCTGCATTGTTTTGAGTCAGAGACTGCATGTGGGCAGCCTGGCTCCCTGCTAACTGCTTTCTTTTTGCAGAGTTCATTGATCCTGGGCCATGGTTTAGTGTAAAATTTGTAAGTTAAGGTTAAGATGTACTGTAAATATGAGTGCGCCCCCGGCATGTCTGTCTTAGCGCCGGCAATTTTATTTAAGTCGTCCGTGTGAGTGAGTTTGTTTAGGTAGTTACTCAGCCCTCAGGTTATTTATTTTGGGGACACGAATACCATGAATGTCGCACTCAGGGATCCGTAGGTAAAATGTACTAGGGGAAAACTACACATGATGGCACACGAAAATTTGACGACTCGGGACGAGTCTGTAAAAAGGGGAGGGGGTAGTGTTGTGGTTGACCAAATTCGCAAACCACCATTCAGGTCCCTTAGGTGAGATATCTCGGTAAGTATATGTGTAGTTAGGCCCAAACCCGTTGTCTAGAGGGAATAAATGTCATTCAGTCGGGCTGCGACTCTTCAGGATAGCCGTTTTTCTTATACTATCTTTATTTTGGACCAGCCGCCATTACTACCACCACCAACCACGTCTCAACAGCCATCACAACAACAACCACCAACCACAACGCCGCTTCACAACAACAACCAACAACCACAACGCCGCTTCACAACAACAACCACAACGCCGCTTCACCACAACCGCCACGACCTTTACCGTCACAACTCGCCACCATCGCATCCACACCATCTCGCGCCACTCGTGGGCACCGATACTGGACTCGTGCAGGGCGCGCACCGAGCAGCGTATTCAAAAACATCACGGACTTTCCGCAGAAAACGGATCAAAAACGACTCACGCCCACTTTTGTTCCGTCCAATCGGTGAGCGAGGGGCGATTTGGCCCCGCCTCCAGGGCGTTGGAGGGCGGTCGCTATATGCAAATTCATGGATCAAAAAGCATTCACGCCCACTTTTCCTCGGTCCAATGGGGAGCCAGTTTGAGAGGTGAAGGGTCGGACGCAAAGGGTCAAGGGTGAAAGAGCGAAGCCACGGGGCTTATATAAACGGCTGCGTTCGTCAGAAAAGTTGAGTTGTGCGGAGTTCAAGAGAGTCGTCGGTGGAGCTGGAAAGAAGTGGGAGAAGTCAAGAGTGAAGAGTTGGGACGAGCCAAGAGAGGAGACGGAGAGGGCGAGTAGACGGAGCTGTGGAGAGGTGATGGCGGCGAAGGCGGACGAGGGGGTGCTCGCGTCGGTGCCGGGAGCTGCAGAGGGAGAGGCCAGTAACGCGACCGAGGTCGAGGAGGAGACGCTCGCCGCGGGACCCGAGACAGGGTGATATCCTCCTTCCCCCGAGCATCAGCAACCCCCTCCTGTTTCCCCCCGTGCTGAGATAGTGCGACAAAGGGGGCCCCTTTCCCACCCCCTACCAGACACTGTCCGCGAGGCCCGCGGAGTTGAGGCACCACCGCCACTTCGCGTCTCATCATCAGACGGGTCGGCCCGACCCGGTCTCGGCCCCAGGCCCGCCTCATCCTGGAGGGTGGTTCTCTTTTCTTTTGCTTTGGGAATATGTGTTGGCGGCGCCGTCTGTGAAGTAAAATTGTATAAGTGTTGCCGTGTGCCCGGTAGTCGGTTAGATCTGCATTGTTGCATTTGCTTTTTGTGTAATATTGCATTGTCTTCTTCTTTTACATGTGCTTTTGGTGGAATTGTATATGTGTGCTTTCCGTTCATCGCGAAATAAATGTGCTTCATGTTGAACTGTTTTCCCGCTTCGCTTCGTCTTTTCTTTCATTGAATCTCCATCTTGCTTCACGTAAAGGGTTGGTCGTGGGCTAAAACGCCCGATAATTAATCGAACCGTCGAGGCCGACGAATAACACCGCTCGGTTATCCCGATAGTACAGAACGGGTCGCTTAAAGTGGCCCGTGTCCGAAGTCGACCTGCGGCGAGGTGCGATCGCCCGGTCTACCCTCCGTGTGGGTACTTAGGTAGGTCGAATTTGGCGAGCAACCCTATCCCACGCGGGGGCCGATTGGCACGATCGTGGTGAGACCGAAAGGTCCACCCGTGACTGGTTCCCGGCGTTAGTCCGAGAGGGTCACGACTGGATTGTCTGTCCGGTGGGCGACGTGCCGCGATTCGAGTTACGTGGCCGTCAGCACGCCGGCGGGCGCGAATCCGCAACAATATATATAATAACATACATATGTATAATAATACATATATATATATATATATATATATATATATATATATAATTATGCATACATATAATTATACATACATATAATTATACATACATATAATTATACATACATATAAATATATATACATATATATATATATATATATATATAGATATATATATATATATATATATATAATTATACATACATATAATTATACATACATATAAATATATATACATATAATTATACATACATATAAATATATATACATATAATTATACATACATATAAATATACATACATATAAATATATATATATATATATATATATATATATATATAGTTATGGTTCTCTGAACTGTATGCAGACAACATACTATGCAGTTGTCCTGAGTCAGTTATGCCATTAATACACGTGGGGATAGATCCCTACCTTTTGTCTAGTGGGAGAGCAGGGAGTGCATTTCGATGGGCTATTGGTTTGGATTTATAAATCATTTTTCCCCTTTTATTTTATTCCCTCCTTTTTCTGAGGTAAATTCATCTCGCTTGCTACCCTCATTTCGCTGGCCACAGCATAGCACCGTCTACCCGCTGTATCCGATGTCTCGTTTTCTGAGGCAAAATCCCGACGTTTGCTATGGAAGCCGCATTGACATCCACCTTCCCAAACCCAGACACGCACGGCGTGGGCGGGCCAAACTAGCGTCTGGCCGAAACCCCGCCCAGAAAGGCGGACCACATGAAGGCCCGGTCCAATTGGGATGCTCGGATCGGACGATGACGTTGGTTTCGCCATGGCTCCTCCCCGAGCTCCGTGATCTATAAAGTACGGAGCAATCCTCAGAGTTGGGGCGAAGTTGGGGTGGATGGAAAGGAAGAAGTCGGTCAGAGTTGTTGGATGCGAAGGTATTGAGTTGAATGGGAATGTTGTCGTTGGATGGGAAGGTTGTTGTTGTGGGAGGCCTTGGAAGGAGAAGTGCGAAAGGGAATTGAAGGAGTTGTTGCAAAGGTGTTCCGGCTGCTTGGCTCTGCTTACGTCTCACCTCGACAGCCAGCCTCCTGGTCCCCACCAACACGACCTCGACCAAACCTCTTGTCTGGTCCTGCTACTGCTCAGCTCTCGCCATTTTGGACTCCGCTCTCCTCCACTCAAGCTCCTGGCTGCAAACACGATTACCACACGTGCGGCTGTGGACCGAACTGCACAGCTTTTGTCGGGTGCCACACCATGGAGCATCCCATCCCCCGAAATGCTCAGGTACCAAAAACTGTGACCTCAACTCCCTCCCTCCCTGGCTGCAAAAGTCCTTTGCCTTTCATTGGGTTTTTTTGTCTGAGTGTGTATCTGAGTGTGATGGCGCCTGTCCGTGAGATAAGCCTGTATAAGATCTTCATTGTTAACCTCCGCCATCGAAGATGGACGGAGGTTACTGTTTTCACCCCTGTCTGTTTGTTTGTTTGTTTGTTTGTGAACAGTATTACGGAAAAAACTCCTGGACGGATTTCGAGGAAACTTGGTGGGGGGATTAGGTATGGTCCAAGGATCATGCCATTAGATTTTGGACTTGGTCCAAAGTCCAATATGGCCGCTATGGCGGCCATTTTGAAAAAAAAATATGAATTTTTGTTTTTGCATTTCTGCATGTTTTAAGTGATTTCCAACCAAAAAGAAATAAATTTGTGAGAGAAAAAAAAAAAATTGTGCAACTTTTTTTCAAAAAAATCTTTTATTTGAAAAATATTTGAATTTTTTTTTTTTTGCATTTCTACATGTTTTAAGCAATTTCCAATCGCCAAAAAAAATTTGTTAGAGAAAAAAAACCCAGAAATTTTGCACCTTTTTTTCAAAAAAATTGATTTTTTTTTTTTTTTGCCATTTCTACATGCGCGTCGATCTAGTTTAGTTTATTCAATCGTGATTCAGTAGAGTCTGATCCATTTTGACCTACAATGAATAGGATATCAGGTTCACTTAAGTGACCCAGCAGTATTGGCGGCGGAGGTTTTGCACTCTACCGAGAGCTCCCCCTCAAGTTGTGATTGTTATGCTTTTATTAATCTCACGTCAAGTCTCCACTGTCTGCTTTTGGAAGTTGCTTGTATAATTGTTGCACCCCACACCTCTCATCTTTCCCTGCATTACATCCCCAATAAACCTTTTGTTGTGCCACATGCTTTTCTTCGCTTATTTTAAATAAATAATAATTGTAGAAATGTTCCCAGCTCGGCTTTGTCTTTTCCTCCAGCATGGTTCGGATCCAAGTTTAGCCGGGTCTTTATTCCCAACAATCTGTTGGCAGTGCCACTCAGCTGCATCCGATCCGGGAAGGTGATCCGTCATTGGTGGAGGGATGCGGTTCGGACAAGGAGTACCAAGGGCGTGGTCCCCCGGTGGTTAATTTGGTAACCTGATTCTAGACAGGAAGACCCTAGGCCACGCGGGTGAATTATTGGCGTCCACGATCGGTTAAGCGACCCGTCGCGTCACGGAATTATCTGTGAGCAACAGCCTACAATTCCAGGGAGTCTAATGATATAATCGTCGTAGCTTTCCCCCACCTCGTGGTTTTCTCACCTGACCCCGCAACAATGTATACAAATATATATATATATATATATATATATATATATATATATATATATATATATATATATATATATATATATATATATATATATATATATATATACAATCATTCATTCCATATCCATGTTCACTGAATTATGCCTTGCACTTGAGAAGGACCAAACCAAGTTCACTCGTGTTTTGTGGAATCGGAACGGCTCATTTCTGTTCACTGATTTATCCAATGATCTTTTCGACCCTCATTAACCGTTCCCACTACAATTCCAGGTTATTGCGTTTCCTCCCCTCTTCCTCCACCCACCATTTCCTTGATTTGTGTCCATTCCCTTACTGGTTCGACTTGAGCTTATGTGTCCAGCTTTTTCACTCTCTGTCTTCCTCCCTTCTCCCACTCTCCTTTCTCTCTCATTTTTCCCCACATCCCTTATCTCTCCAAATCTCCCTGAGTTGTTTCCGTCGACCCTGCTGTCAGGGTGTTTCCCCACTTTCCACTGTGTTCTAGCTGTTCTGTTCGGCATTCTATAACTCTTCCACAAAAAAACTTGCCTGGAATGTCAGGCTTGCCTCATATTTTGTGCATTTTATAGAACGATAAACCCTAGATATCTATGTTTTGCATGACCCTTGTTCTCTTGATTGTCCGACATGTAAAAGCTGATCACCATAGCATTTTGAAACACCGTTGGCTTATTTTAATCGACGCCGTTATGGGAAACAAAACCTCTTCATCGGTTAAACCTTGCAACCTTTTGGAAACGAGTTGTGGTTTATCAGACATCATCAGGAGGGGTCTGAAGCATGGGGCTCATGACAGTACTCAAAATGTGGTGCAATCAAGCTGCTCCAGAAACATTTTTTTCTATCATTATTACCTGAGGACTTGATTTGAACATCGATTCGCTTATCTGTTTGCTTATTTTTCTTACAAAAACGTTGCTGAAAGATTTGTGAGCTTTTAATATTTTATGTGTAGATATTATGATGTTATTCATCGTGATAATCAATCATAAATATATATATATATATATATATATATATATATATATATATATATATATATATATATATATATATATATATATATATATATATATATATATATATATCCAGCAGGACCATATTCTGTGCAGAGCATTGGTGCTGGCTAAGCAGTCTCCTTGGCTATTGGGTACAATCCTGGACAGGTCACCACTCCAACACAGGATACCAACAAGCTGGCACTCATTTTGCTGACCTCAGAAGGATGACAGGCAGAGTCAACCCCACCTGGTATTAATTCAACAGCCAATCAGGATTTGAACTCAGGACCCTAGGATCCAAAGCCCACCACCAAAACCATTAAGCCAATACCAGGCATACAGTGGCAATCATAGTCAATAAGTAAATTATATTGTACACAATGCAAGCTGAAACCACAATGACCTCAACAATTATGCATTATCGCATTCACACTGGGAACATGGGACTCAGAAGGAGATTGATGAGACAAAGAACCTGTTGTGTGCAGCACCGCTCGTGCATTTGGTGTGGGTCCATTTTTTGAGTGGGTCACTCATTAACTCAGTCGGCTGTTGGGATCCTGCTTGGGTATAGAGCAGTTTAGTTTCAGTCTTGACCTCAGTGCACTTCGTGTACCTCTCTTCAAGACCACCTGTGCTCTCTGCCCTGAAGACCCATCTGAAACTCGTTCACAGACAATGAACCAACAACCAACATCCAACAACAAACCCAGCCGCCAGCATCCAGTCCACAAACTTACCAAGCCAGGCCAAAAAAAGAAGAAAAGAGAGTGAGCCTCGCGCATGTGGTCTGCGCCTTTTTTCAATAGTCCACACAGGGACCTCATCAGACCCAATGAATCACACGTGGGATCTGCTCATTGGCTGACTCAGTCATTCAGATCTCCACATGCAGGCTGGTTCTTAACCTGCTTGGTTTCCCCATGCCAGGCCCTGCAATCGCACTGTGGGCCACTCTCATTGGCTATCACAGTGAGGATAATTTCCATTTAAAGACAGTTGTTACAAAGAGGGGGAGCTCAGAATGTGGAGAGTGAGGAAAGACAGGGCTTAGACACAGACACAACAGCTTTCCAAATATGTGCTCGACACATTTTATCATTACGAGAATTCCACCACAATTACACGAGGCATTTTTACCCATCGCTTTGCGAATAACTTTAATCAAAAGACAGCATATGTTATACTTCACAAACATTCCGCACTATTCATCCCATCATTTGCACTCGGTCATCTTCCATTTGCTTGGAAGTAAGCAAACATCACTTTTGTCACCCATTCTTGATGCTTATATATGGTGTGAGCAATAATCACTCTCGCTTCTCTGCGAAGCTCAGTGCTGGATGCTTTGGTTTGAACCCTCACTTAAAATGAGTGAAAAGTTTAAGATGTTAAAAATTTTGAATTGTTCTCACTCAGATTTCAACATCACCGTAATGCATATTGCGAAGTTGTTTAAACTTCAGGTACAAGCAACCGCACGTTTTCTGTCTTCTTTGTTCCTCAGCACCTACAGTACAGTCTGGGCTCAAAGCAATAACGGCGATTTGCAATCCACGTCATCACATGTTGATCGAGCCAACCCTGAGGAGGGCACTCTGGCATGACGTCATGATATTTAATGTCGTACAAGAATATATGGCAGCACGATTATGCAAAAAGGATTTGGCCTGTTATAGTGTTCCCATCTGAACCCCTGGCTCATTATGCTGGGAAAACAGTTCCAAATCTTAAATGCCATACCTGTTTTCCCATTGCATAATCGTGTCCTCATAATTCATGTAAAAAGTTCGTTGTCTGCGAATGTCTTTCTCCTCTATGTGATTTATTTTTAAGCTTCACTTTGAACCTTCTTCTTCATTGTACTGTAAACTTGAAAGAGTCGTTGGTGCTGCCGAAGCAGTCTCTTGGCAAGGATTATGCTGGGTCGTCTGCCATTATCTTCAAAACAGTCAGCCAAGGCATGGATTTCTAATTTATTCAGGGTGCCGGCGATAACTCACCTATTTTTTGTAAAAGACACCTTGGGATATTTAAAGTCTGCCAACGACCAGTGCTGGCAGATGAATTCTCTGGCTTAAAATCTTTCTGATGGATGGCGCGCACACACACACACACATACACACACACACACACACACACACACACACACACACACACACATACACACACACACACACACACACACACACACACACACACACACACACCTGGAATCCAGGCTAAACAAGCTCAGAGGAGGGTGTCTAAACCTCAAGCTATTCTGTTCAGAGCCTTAGAGCACTGTCAAAAAAAAAAATAAATGGAGGGGGTTTCGTGATTTAATAACTACCGAAGATCAATTCCTATTCATGGATTTTCAGTGTTTAATTTTTTTTTTCCAATCTTTTATACGACTGAAGCATTTCTCATATTGTTGGCACTTCGATCGTTGGTCATCGTTGGCACATGTATCTTCATGCCAAAATAAAATTATATAATCATGATGAAAACCATCATTTTTGCAATTACCTGTGTGCCAATTGCCATTTGCTTGTCTTTATCACTCCCTTGCAAGTTAGTACCTGTTCCCGTCTCTCGGAGTCCTTTTGCATTCCTGGAGAAATGAAATCGAATGCCTAAAAAACGGATTTTTCCAAGAGTTTCGAAATTTCAGCTTTTATAACTGTGACACTTGCTCATTTACCTTTGGGGTATTGATCTGTAATCCTGACCTCCAAGATCTCTCCCATCCCTCCACCACCCATGTCGGCCTCCCACCCCTTACCGAATATAACCCCACCCGTACCATCTCCGTTTCCTAACAATAGCCCCGAGAGACCGAGCTTTTGGCACAACTCGCAAGTGTTTCCCATCATTTCTACTCCTAATCATTTCTCCCTTTCTTTAATCCCCTTCATTTCCTTTGCTCATTTTACCTTGTTTCCCCGCTCAATCAAATGCAATGCGCTATGGTAATTGAACTACTCCCAGTCTGGCTCTTCATTCTGCCATGGAAGAGAATAGTGCTGCACAAAAGATTCCAATTCACCAAACACTGTGTGTGTTCTATTCAACCCATACCATACTCTTTCATTATCATCTACGCAAGGATATGTTAAAACCGCATGCATTCAGAGTTAAAAAATGAATTTCAAACAGTTTTATAATAATACCCACCTGGACTCGATGTAGATCGATATCTGTGAAGTTTCCATGCATCGTGCCTGGAAACTGATGAGAATCCAAACGCAGCGTTATGAAAGGTCAAAATGCTTGCTCATCAGTTATGATGACGTTGAGCATTGGGCGACGGTGCTTTTATGACGTCATAGGAGATGTTACTCAAGAAATGTACACTGAAACGTGTTCTTGTACACTGAAATGAGTACACGTGGACGACGTGTTAATGAAGGGGTTACTTTAGCATAGCGGCCACTTGGCTCACAGATGCGGTCCCTTTCTCCCTGTCATGTAGGTAGATAAGCATTACCAGAGAAGTGTATCGACTGTGGAACTAAAAGATGTGCCATGCCAAAATTTTTTTTTACAGTAATTAAAGGCTCACACTGGAACTGCCACACACAGATCTCACACACATGGACAGACAGACAAAGACATGAGACACAACACAAAACTGTTAGATGAGACAAACACAACCATTTGGCTTGGGGGAAGTGCCATCACATCCCAGGACACTCTGGGTACCACTGACGTCACAACAACGGGGTATTTCCCAAGGAGGAATTTCCTCCTCCCGATGGATGCCAACCGATGGGGATTTTCTGTGCACTATCCTTTTAAATGCTGAATGTGAAACAAGGAAGCAGTACATACCATTTTCAGTCTTTGGTATGACTCGGTCGAGATTTGAACTGCTAACATCTCAGACTCAGAATGGACATTCAAACCATTACACCACCGCTCTAACCACAACTTCCTCAATCTGTACAATCTCACTCCTCCATCCAGGAAATCAAATAAGATGTTCACCATCTTCTCAGGTCATCCCCCATCCGTTCCCATGATATTTTCTCCCCTCATTGACCTTCCCCAACACAACCTTTTTCTGTGTATCCCGATTGTTCACCCCCTGTATACTCTTCACTCTTCATCCTAGCCTTCCCTCTTCCCTCTCCCCGAGTGCACTCTCGATCGAATTACATCGATCGAGAGTGCACCTTACTTGGTTACTGGCCATGAACAGGTGTGGGTTGTACATACTCATTGCAGTTGTATGATTTATTTTTGAAACACTCTCGATATTAATATAGGAATGAAACACAATTCATTTGAATTTAATATACGGTTAATATTTTCGTGGCAGGGAATCACGGTTGATGATAACGAATAGTTTTGCCTTCAGGGCTTCTTATCGTAATCAGCTTAACGCTCTTGCACGAAGCTGAGTAGGTATATATATATATATATATATATATATATATATATATATATATATATATATATATATATATATATATATATATATATATATATATATATATATATATATATATATATATGTTATAATGTTTTCGCCAAGGTCTGGTGCGCCGATTGCGATGTGCATATCACACTTCCGACGTGCAATATTCTTCACAGCATTCCATCATGACCAAATTGTAGTGGTGCTTGATGAAGAATAGAATGAGCAGTGCCGCACTTATCATTCAAATGCCACGATTCGATCCGAACCCGTGTGCACAAAGGTGCCAAAGGTATGTCCCACACCAATGTATGCACCAAGGTGTACGAAAGCAATAAGTTCGACTCGAGTCACTTCAAAAAAGTTGTTTGTTCAAGTCCGGCCTCACTCCAACAAACTCGTGACACGAGAAGCAAAGAGCGCCTGTCATTACTCATGACTCGAGAAGCAGGTCTGGTCCATGTTGATAACAAATGGGGTTTGTGTGCAGCTCTAAGAGGGAGAGAAGAAGATCTGTCACAGCCAGAATCACAGAATACCACCTGTGGGGAAGGATTTATGGTCAAGTGAAAGCGTAAAGTGCAGACATGTCCTTTATGGCTCAGGTATAGTGCAGCCGTTGATTGTAAGACCAACAAGAGAGAGGAATCTACAAAGAGAGCATTGAGTGTGGGCTATAAAAGGGATGTTGATATTGATGAAAGGAAGAGAAAGAAGAGGGTCCCATCACTCTCTCCCACCCCACCACCAATTCCACACAATAAATCAAATTATTAAGATGGAACACTGCATACTGCATACACATAACTTACTTTGATGCTTTGCAAATATGTCAATATTGCAACTTCTTGCAAAGTCAAGGAACTTAGTGCTATTCTGGTTCACAGTTCCAGACCCATGGGGACCAACACACACCTCATAACCATCTCTATCAGTTCCAGTCGATACATTGAAATCCCCCAAGACGAGAAGAGTATCTCGCCTGGGGCACTGATCAAACACAGACTCGAGTGTGGCATCGAATGCGTCCTTCACGGTGAGATCACTCACCTCAGGCGGAGCATATACAGAGACCAGGGAAATGACACCCAAGGAGTGACGAATCCTTTTACTCATAACACGCTCGTTGACTGGTGTTACCTCAATTATCATTGGAGTAAGCTTATTGGACACAGCTACAGCAACTCCTTGGGTATGGTCACCATCAGAGCGACCAGACCAATTGTAGGTGTAACCACCCACTGTGATATCACCACTAACAGGTCTCCGAAAATCAGAGAGTGCTGCAATACCAATGTCCAAATGCTTGAGCTCAGATAACAGAGACAGGTGATCATCATCTCTTTGGGATAGGACATTCCAGGGGATAGGACGTAATTTGGGATAGGACGTAATCCGTTGGGATTACGGATTTCTTGGGTCAAAACAAAGATCCAGGCTTTCGGTGACATCTTGGATGCTGCTGTCCTGTCTGTGTCTGTTTGTGGTGAGGATGTTGAGGTCGTGGATAGATTCACTTACCTTGGCAGTGATATTCATGTCTCCGCAGGTTGTGAGCCGGAGGTCAATAGACGTCTGGGTCGGGCCTGGGGAGTCATGGATTCACTGGATCATGGGGTGTGGCGCTGCCGGTACCTGTGCGGGAGGACGAAAGTCCGAGTCTTCAGGTCCTTGGTACTTCCAGTCTTGCTCTATGGGTGCGAGACTTGGACTTTGACCAAGGATCTGAGACGGAGACTTAATTCCTTTGGTACCAGGTCTCTTCGGAGAATCCTTGGCTATCGCTGGTCGGATTTTGTGTCCAACGAGCGGTTGCTGAGAGAGACTCGGATGAGATTTGTTACCTGCATAGTCCGTGAGCGTCAGCTGCGGCTGTATGGACATGTGGCTCGTTTTCCTGACGCTGATCCTGCTCACCAGATTCTCTCAGCGAGGGAGTCTCATGAGTGGAGGAGGCCAGTGGGCCGACCACGTGCCTCATGGTTGCAGCAGGTTGACCATCATCTCAAGGAGATGGGGATGGGCCTGGCATCTGCCTGGGGGATGGCCAGACGGAGGCCCCTGGAGTACCGGCGGAAAGTGGACGCAGCGACGCGCTGTTCTGGCACATGCTCCCATACCTGACCTGATTCCAGGCACCCACCCAAAGGGACCGACTCAGGTTAACCCAAGGAGTCCGCCGTCTGGTGGATTTCACCTCAGCACCACCCCGACACACACTACCACAATCTGATTACCCCATGGTTTTCCTCCTATTATCAAAGAGTGGGGTCCCGAAGGCTTTGCCCCAATCCAGTCATCCAGTGAGCTGCCCTGTGGAGGGTAGCTGCACAGGACGTACTCCGACGGAGTGGGTTTCCAATTTTCTTTGCGTTTTTCTTGGGTTTTGCGGAGTGAAGGGTTTTACGGTGGCCGGAGTGCAAATCCTGCCACCAACCTCCGAAAAAAATACTGAAGTAACCCAACTTTAGGAGGACGACCGCAAACAGTTGGGCATTAGACATGGATGGCCGTTGGCTCACAAGGAGCTCCTCAACCCTCTGACATGTTTTGGTTTTAATCCTGCTGGGTGTCCATGTCATACACCCTCCTCACCAGAAAACCTGGTGGGGGGAGATGGTTTAATTGCCGACAATCTATCATGAACACGTTTACTCTTCTCAAGTGTTTGTGACAACTCATCTGCTCTTTTCAAAAGACACCGTGGGATCTTTAATGCCCACCCACTAATGCTAGCAGACATCCAGTTAAAGGTCCATCTGAGGGACAGCGCATTCATTAACGCAACACTCTGCATGCGAAGCACCTGTCCGACAGTTAATAGTCAGGTGAACAATCGAACCCAGGCTCGACAGCTCAAACGTAAGAGCGCTACCTCTGTGCCATCTTGTCGGATAAGATGCTCCACAACTGCTTTTCCATGGGATGATAGAATGGTCGAGAGGTCTGCACACTCTCCTCTAAGCTGTCTGGCTTGGGTTTGAATCCCGACCCAGCTATAAACTGTCATCCCGGTATTTTACAGGCTGGGTGATTCATTTGTTGCTGGACGTTAAAGATCCCATGGTGTCCTTCCTAAAGAGTTGGTGAGCTATTGCCGGCACCATGGACAAATGACAAATTCCTGCCCTAACCAGCAGAGCTGTGCACCTCAGCCATGGATGCTACCCCACATATTTGTGCTGTGTACGAGCAAAGAAGAAGTCTCCACCAACCTCAATGAAGAACTATGAGAGGCTGGTCTTGGCCATGGTTATATTTTCTGGGTATCATGGTAAGGCCCTATCACAGTACACTTGCCAAGTAAATTTGCTGCACTACCCCATGAAATCACAGAACTCTAACTTCCATCTGCATTTCATTTCGTTCCATTATGAAGATCAGGACAGAAATTTAAAGGCAGAATTTTAATGTTTGTTTTTCTCAAGTTTTCCCAAGGGGAATTCAAAAGCCAAACAAGAGGTGTGATGTGTTGCCACATATAATATAGACCCAACAGGGCAGAAAAGTTGCCGCCTCCTTTGCCAAAGATCATTAGTGAGCCATCTGGGTTCTTGGCATATGGTTTTTTTGCATACATTTTCGAGGCTCATGGTGGGGCGAGAACATAAAAATGGTTCAGGATGCAACAGAACAAAAGTAACAGTCGAAAGAAAGGGAGGAACACACACCAACAGCAGGGTTGAAGAACAACATGGAGGGAGGCTTAGAGAAATAAGGAATGTGGGGAAGAATGACGGCTTGGGGAGGACACTGGAGGTGAACAAGATGGATAGATGCAGCCGCAAATTCTGAGGAAGGTAAAACTGGAGACTTGGAAATAGATAGGCTTGGGGAGGGTTAGCTTCAAGAAGCTAAGAATCTAAATCCTGAATACTGACTGTTAGCTTCAGCTGGATTTAAACCCACAACCTCTGAAAAGTGTCGCCCAATGAAAACGCCACTTTGCTGATGTACCTGAAACAACAATACATGGAGCATGAGATTTCTGTGCTACACCATGGTGAGGTGGAAGAAACATTCTGACGGGAGAATCTTCCACTCTTTTCACCCAAGGTGCCTCGAAGCAGCTCAAACGTATCCCTGCTGATGCTACTTTTCTTTTTTCCAACGCTTTGGTTGTGAGCAGTAAATTATCTGAGCCTTTGATGCCAACAAATCAGTTTTCTTCTGCAATCAATGACTAAAACCTGAAATGGAGCTTTTGGTGCTGGATCAGAGCAAGGTGGGAGCTTTTTGGGATGGCAGGAGCATTTTCTTCTGGAAGCAAAAGCAGGCGTCAACGACAACACCAAAGTGGCACTGTCAAACCACTAAATGCGGCTAATCTGTCGCCATTGACTCAGCTGGCTCGGCAATCCATTTTGAAACGATGGCCATTTTTCTGCTGTGACGCTAATGTTGCATAATGCTTGCTGGTATTTAAATGCCATCAGGGTGTCTGAAAAACTCGATATAACCCTGCAAAAGGCACACTGTCCCAGCATGGACTTGTGCTTTTTGTAGCTGTCAACAATTGTCCACCTTTTCTGGCTGAATCTCTTGTGACTTTGTCTAATTTCGCTACCTTTTTGTAATGCTGAACCATTTCACTGAAACAACGACCATGCACAAGTTATTGATGTAAATTTGCATCGTTGAAGGAAGACCTGCCATATAGCACTGTAGTAGCCTGTGCCTATTATTTGTTTTCTGTCCTTTGTTGTTGTGAAATTGTGAGAGAGAAACAAATGTGATTAAGATGAACAAGCATAGACTCAGGAATTTTTGTTAAAGGTTAAAAGTCAGAGCTGATTAAAGTAAATTGATGAAATTAAGGAGTCAGCAGTCCGAAAGGATGTTTTTTTTAACTATTATTTTATTTAAAGAGAGGAAGAGCTGAAGGGTGATGTTGGCAGAGCAGTGGAGTGGACGAAGCTGGCATACAATGGAAGACGGAGAAAGGCAAAAGGAACAAACACACAGGCAGCAGAAGTAGAGGGACATGATACAAACAGAACAAGGGAAGCAAGTGGGTTGAGGAGACAAGGAACATGTAAGCGGAGAGGAAAAGCTGAAAAAAAAAACAGGGTAAATGTGGGAAAGTGTGGGTGGACAGGAGAGATGAGTCAGTGAAGACAATAATCATGGGATAACATTTTCATGGTGCTCGCTCTCCATTTTAAAAGGAACGGAGAGGAGAACATGATTCGACAGACTCAGGAAGGCCATTCAGTAGTCGATAAAAGAGAGGGGCAGAAGAGTGGAGTTGAGCACTTAATTTGGATTGGTGGAGGGTAACAAAGTTTGAGTTGTAAGCAGAGCGAGCGCAGCTTGGTGAGGGTCGTGGGGCACAAAAAGCCGAGAGGGCAGGTAGGGAAAGACTAGAAATAAGCTCATCAAAAATGACGGGCTACTAAGTTACCAACCTGTCTGCATTGGGAGAGGATCTTGCTTTGCACTTTAGCCTCCTGTTGAAATACCCCAATTAGCCTCAGCACATTGGAATCCACTGCTTTCAAGAAAGAGAGGTGGGATTTGGCAGCACCAGCCTAAAGAGATCATCCATACACCTCACTTCCTTGAAAGTGGTGGATTCCAACATAAAGGTTTTGAAGAATGTTAAAAGCTGAGAGTGGTCAACGTATGACTTTACTCTGTGGAGGATTCCCAGGCACTTATATCTGGAGGCAATCTGAGATACGTGATAAGCTCAGGGAAGATCATCGTAGACTAAGTCAAAGCACCTCCACCAGATGCTGATTGCAGAAGTACACGAGGATTACCATGCATTGGTCTATGTGTAGGGACAGAGCAAGTGTACAGCATCAAATGAGACATTCCAGGTTATTGACCAACTTTTCATTTTCTACAAATTAGCAGACAAAGATGCAGTTGCAGCGTCCTTGTCATTGGTATGAGAAACTTTTCTGTAAATAGTGGATTCATCTGCAAAGTGATGTAACGGATTTTTCAAACAGGATTGTGATGAGCAGATGAGTCCTCATGAGAAAAGGGAACGATGAAGGAAGACCTTTTGAGTTGGTAACATGAATAAAATATCATTAGAGGAAAAATATAATACAACAAGAACATGGGCAGGGTCTGAGTTGTAAGGCAGCAAATTTGATTGCTGCAAAATGCCATTTTATTTTGTGCAAGTACTGCTAAAGGGAAGCGTTTTGAAAGTGTCAAAAAAGCGATTTGTATTCGGCAGTGTTCAAGTATATAATTCAATTGAAATAAAAGAAAGATTTTAAAGGTCGGAGAAAAAAATTCCAGAGGTTTGCCATTATTGATGCAGCGTCTTATATACCACCTTCTTGAACACGTTACATTAGTTATTCATGCCTGCTGTTTGTGTCCTACATAATGTCCTTAGAAACAGGAAGTTTCTTCTTTGGAATGATTTTCAAATTTATTTGATTGCCAAACAGGTAGAGTAAAAAAATTGCATCCATATCTGAAGGTAGTGGTTCATTTGGCATTTTTTAATACTAAATAGGAAAAGCATAGAAACGAATGAAACCCATTAGAATTACCCTTAGAACCCTTTATAATTACCCTAAAGAACCCCCGAGAATTACCCTTAAGAACACCTCAGAATTACCCTTTAGCATTACCCTTTAGCACCCACTATAATTACCCTTTACAACTCATGAGAATTACCCTTTTGAATTAACCTTTAGGAGGAGGAGATTGGGACCATACTCTGTGTTGAGCGTTGGTGCTGCTTAAGCAGTCCTCCTTGGCTATTGGGTATAATCCTGGACAGGTCACCACTCCAACACAGTACACCAGCAAGCTGGCACTCATTTTGCCGACCTCAGGATGACAGGACGTGTTAACCCCACCTGGTATTAATTCAACAGCCAAGTGGGATTTGAACTCAGGACCCTAGGATCAAAGCACACCACCCTAACCATTAAGCCAACCCAGGCATACCCTTTAGAACCCAATCAAATTACCCTTTGGAATTATGCTTTGCAATTACCTATGAGAACGCTTTAGAACTCTCTAGAATTACTCTTTGGAATTATCATTAGAACCCTTTAGAATTACCCTTTGAAATCCTTTAGAAACATCCATGTATTGGTACCATACACTGTGCAGTTTGTTGGTGCTGCCTCAGCAGTCTCCTTGGCTATTGGGCACAATCCTGGACGGGTCGCCACTCCGACACAGGATACCAGCAAGCTGGAACTCATTTTGCCGACCTCGGAAGGATGACAGGCAGAGTCAACCCCACCTGGTATTAATTCAACTGCTGAGTGGAATTTGAATTCAGGATCCTAATATCCCAAGCTCACGACCCTAACCATTAAGCCAACACCAGTCACTTTGGAACCCTTTGAGATTTACCCTTCAGAAACCTTTATAGTTACCTTTTACCATTATCCTATGAGTTATCCTTCAGAATTACTCTCGACACGCATTCCGAAGGGGATGGCTGAGTACATTATTGGATCGCTGAGCATCACACAAGGCTCAATCATGCCTTTCAGATGGCATCGAAGAACACAGAGAAAGAAGTTCTACAAAGAAAGACACTTCATAACCACAGGGCTACCGATGTAGACCTGCCAATAGGTGCATGCGTGTTTCCCAGGAATAGGAATATAAGGGGTTGAAGCAAGATACAAGATGTCTGAGATTCTACATCTCAGTGAGTGGTCAAACGCCTTAACACTGGTGGTCACACTTAAGTCATTGAGCCTGTAAATGGAGGGCAACCCCAAAAGACAGTTCACAGAAAGGAGCTGCTTGATGCCAAAAGCACCCTTTACAACCAAAAGCACTCCTTGATGTTTGGTTCCATGCCTTGTGGAAGGCATGGGACCAAACAGGATGCTCCCTGGTGTGGCTGAACCTGAAGCGGCAGGTGGTGATGGCTCAACTGCTGACGAGTCAGATAGCAATGTTGGATTCTGCATTATTGAATTCGGAAGAAGCATGTAGTGAGAAGAGGCCTTCTCCACAACCTGAGGTAGATGATGAAACATCATGGGAAAGAAGCACAGTGGAAGTTACAGGTGTTCCTGACCCTGAAGTATTTGAGGTTACTGACAGTACAGATCCCAGCATGTCTGAACCCCCCCCACGAGCACCCCAGTCAAAGAATCGACAGTGGACGATGTTCGTGCTGTCCTTAAAGATGCTCATATACGACCTGTGGAATATGACTGCACGTCATGGACTGAGAAGGTCGCTCAATCAAATGCGGGGAACCATCCTAACCCCCACCATTTGCCAACATCTGCACTTCATCCAAATGTCGATCCAAATAACTAGTGTTGATCCAAATGCCTTAGTCACCACAGCTCAATCAAACTTGTTAATTATGCAGTTGTTAAACAAACTATTAGCGTTTGATAGGACATCAACTCTCAAGCAGGGAAGTGTGTGACGGTGCAGTTTGGACTACTAGATTGAGTGAATTTTCACACCAGTTATGTTCCCTTCAACTTGGACCAGTCAATCCTCCCCCATCCCTGAAACGAACTGGAATGGAAGAGTCCACAAGAGTAACCCACCCGTGCGAGATCCTCTTCAGCAAGCACAAAGGGATCAGATCTTGTTGCAGAGAACATCTTGTAAATCGAGTTTCAGGACATGAGCTGCGCTGTGCAAAGTACTTGACCAGTCCTAGTTCTTCAAGCTTGATGGGCCTTGCTCACATGATTCGACGGTCGGGCTTGTTTGTGCATTCAAAACTGGAATAAAAGACGACTGGACCACACTCACATGTTGCACCAAGGTCTTGAATCCTGTGTTAGACAACATCACTACACTATCATCCTCCCTTTTCTTCATTTTCTCAATTTTCATTTTCTTAATTTTCTCAACCCCACCATCAGCATCACCACCACAAACCTAGTATTGTATGGGATGTTTAACATCCACCAACTAATGCAGGCTCGCTTAACGTCCATCCGAGGGACAGCTCACACATTGATGAATCACCCTGGATGGCAATTTATAGCTAGGTTCGGATTGAAACGCAGGCTAGACAGCTTAGAGGCAAGTGTGCATAACTACAGGCTATCCTGCCAACATGTGTATACAGTAATCCCCCGTTTCTCGCGGGGGTTACGTTCCAAACCTCCCCGCGCTAAGTGAAAATCCGCGATGAATGGACGCCTCCCCCAAAAATCGATTCGTCTGGTCTGGTCGGTTTGGGAGTGATTGGGTTTGAGGTGCCTGAGATCGACTAGTCTGGTCTGGTCGGTTTGGCAGAGATTGGGTTTGAAGTGCCGGAGATCGACTAGTCTTGTCTGGTCGGTTTTGAGGTGCTGGGTATGAGTAATTCTCGTCCAACAGCGGCAAACCTTTTTCCTTCCCGAAGCATATATCGAGCACCTTAACCTTAATCTTCTCCTGGAGCGTCCCAGGACCTTCCTCTGGCGCTTCGGTTCCTTGCCAGAAGCCTCAGAAGGTGCAGGGCGTTTGGGCGGCATCGTGGGGCTTGGAGAAAAAAAACGTAGAAAATATTCGAAGTTCACAAGCGAAACTTTGGCTCGTGCGTGTGTGACTGGTCGAGCACCACGCGTTATAATTTATTGCTTAAATAATTTATATTTTATATGTTATTACCGCGATGTACCGGGGGAATCCGCAGAAAAAAATTAGTTACGTTCCAAGGGAAAACCCACGATGAACCGGGGGCGCGATAGGTGAACCGCGATGAAGCGGGGGTTGACTGTATATCTATATGTACTGGCACTTGATGCCCTACGAACTTTGTTTGTTGAGGCCAGATTATATTTGGCTCCAACAAGTGCCACCTACCACATTGACACATTGTGTTTCATTCACCAATCACAACCAGGAATCACCATTGATGTTATTAAGCAGTCGGGGAAAGTATTAATGCGATTATGAAATTCTCCTGACTTGGACCAACGTCATGATGACGAACTCATCACGACGTCATTCCTGCCAACCCCGAAGGACATCCAGCAGTTCATGCGAGGAAAAGTCAAAAGCTATCATCGACGTCCGTCAGCACACAAAATTACCGTGCTTCCCCATTGTCTCGGGTCGCTCACATGTATTTTTTTCATTAAATTTTTTCATTTATTTATATTTTCATTTATGAATGCTTTCCAACAGTTCTGTGATTTTATTTCCTCCAGTGTATCGGCTTTGATGTACGTCGGCACGCAAAATTACCGTGCTTCCCCATTGTCTTGGGTCGCTCACCTGCATTTTTTTCATTTATTTTTCATTTATTTATATTTTCATTTACAGATGCTTTCCAATTGTTCTATGATCTTCTTCCAGTGTATCAGCTTCGATGTCCGTTGGCATGCAAAATTTCAGCTTTCAACCGGAAGGTACCGACCATTAATATCAGTCAGTCCAGTGAGTGGTTAGAATGAGCTTTATAGATTAGATGAGAAAGGTTTAGGCAATATTATATACATAATATGGAATCGGTGTATACCTTATCCTCTTCTTTCTGTGAGAGAAATCTTCACAGGGTATTACCATGGACCACAACCGATATGTTCCATCCTCAGATATCCCACCAGCCCTATAGAGTTGTGTGCGTGTCATGTGGTGATAATTTCAGATATGCTGTGCTCGTGGACATGGCCTCGGGCGTTGGTATCCAATTCAAGAATTTGCAAACACAACACGTTGGCATAAATGTTGCTCTTTGAGCAGATAGGCTTGATTAACAATCCATCAATGGAATAGTCAGAGCTTTATTGAATGGTAAAGTAAAATTTATCTTACCGGTAACCGAAAACTATATCGTTTTGCAACGTTACGTTGTTCACACAATTATTTTACCTGCAAAGTCAGTTGTAAATTAATATTGTATTGAAACCAACAATTTTAACCCAAGCAGCCGTCGACAGGAAGGGGTGGCTCAACTGCATGATGGTGAAACAAACAATTCAAAATGAGGCAGAAATGTGTGCCAGGGAAAAATACATGGCAACCTCTCCGGGGTGGTGACATCAGCATCTCATTTAGCAGACCCACCAGCAAGTCCCATTAAACGGAATTCCTGCTGGCGCGTTAACTGCTAAAAATGGCCGAAGACGCATATTTGGCCTCTTGATGTTTTCGGGTCATGTTTACCGATCCCGAGCAACCCGACCATCGCAGCTTGTGGTCAACAAACATCGGCTGCTCCAGGCGAGATGATTCAAGCGGCCCAGTCGTTCACATCCAATTAGACTGCATGCCTAGAATCTGCCAACCGTGAGGGCTCCGTCTGGCCAAAACTGCCCAAAAATATTGTTTGTTTGGAGCTGTTAGGCCTCACAATTGCCTTTTGCACTCGCAGTAGAACCTCGCCATGAAGGCGTGAAAGCCTTTAACATTTTGTTCCATTCTCGTCGTGCTTCTCTGGATTACTTGTTTGGTCGTCAGGAGATCGATATCTGGGTTGCTTCTTTGTAAAAATAAGTAAATACATACATCGATAAATAAAATCACAAACAAAGAAATAAATAACTCTTTCTACCCACTTGCCCCATGAGGTCTGGCAAGGGGTGCTTGCGGCCCTGATATGCGGAGCATCTTTCGAGTATTAGATGTGCTACCGAGATGTAACTACCCCCCACAACTCCCCCTGCACTTTCTCTGCCAGCTTTGCGACCTCCCATAGGCCTTCATTATGCCATGATGAATAAACAATGAGGGTGGATTTGCTGTGTGTGGCATGGAGCATGGTGGGTGTTAAAAGAGCTTGGAAGGGCCTGAGGGCAGTCATACTGCATCAGACACACCACGTGGCCAGCACACCTTCGAGGCCTCTGCTGGACAGTCTCCATGTGACTACCACGCGTTCGATGCGTCGGCTAGGTGATTCACCTGTGGTTGTTAACGTCCCACAATATACCTTTCAAAAAGACTCCGATGTGTGACTTCTTAACAGAATCGGTATGTGACTGTGTGTATGTGTGTATGTGTGTATGTGTGTATGTGTGTATGTGTGTATGTGTGTATGTGTGTATGTGTGTATGTGTGTATGTGTGTATGTGTGTGTGTGTGTGTGTGTGTGTGTGTGTGTGTGTGTGTGTGTGTGTGTGTGTGTGTGTGTGTGTGTGTGTGTGTGTGTGTGTGTGTGTGTGTGTGTGTGTGTGTGTGTGTGTGTGTGTGTGTGAAGTATCAGCAGAAAACTCATGTCCACAGAAATGATGCAACCAGCGTTCATGAGGTTTTGCAAACGAATAATCGGCGTGCAAAGGAGAATTTTCTACGGAGTGACAACTTTTTCATTCTCGTATTTAAACCATCCCAAAAAAAATTCTCCCCTCCACTCCTCCAGGAGAGCTCTGGGAATCTACCTCGGGCTAAGGTGTGACGGGTAGCACAAAAATAATACGCGATACGCATTCTGTTGGAGTATTCAATGTGCTCGTTACGTGTCTTGTACCTGTCGATCACGTTCCGCTCCTGCGTTTGGACCGTCTTATAATTGATTATAACTGACACTTAATCCGCATGAGTACGTCGAGCAAAGCTTTGTCAGCGGTATGTTTCATAGGAATCATAGGGGAGCGTGATAATACAATAATATCATAAATTAAATTTTTAAAATCGAGGAGAAAGCTTGTTGATGCGTTTGCTGCAAATATCCTGGAACGCAACCTTTACCGACTGTGTACAACAGGGTCAGGAAATTAAATGAAATGGAGGCTGAGCTCCAGAAATTGCTTTTGTAATAGTTCACGAGTGTTGTAATGCAATGGTAATCATTAAAGTGTTGAAAATAGTGTTGGTCATCATCAACATCGTTCCTACTTGGTTGCAATGGTCTCCCTATTTAGAAAATTATGATTTGCAATAAAAGAGGATGTTAGGGATGGTGGGAGAGTGTGGGAAAAGTTCGGAGAGAAAGGAAAAGATGTTTGGAGACAAAAAAATGAAAGGGAAGCCTTGTGCTGTCTTAACGGTTAAGGTGGCTGCCTTAAGATCTTAAGGTCTTGACTTCAAGGTATTGTCATTCGTTCAATTAATACCAGGTGGGTTGACTCAGTCTGTCATCCTTCTGAGGTCAGCATAATGAGTACCGGTAACAGGGGGGCACTGCATCAGTGACACAGCTGTGCTCACAGAAAATGATGTAACCAAGCAGCCACAGGCTGTGCATGAAATGAATAAATAAAAAAAAGAGGGAAATGGAATATTAGACGGTGCCATATACTGGTGGAAGATGAGAGTCAAATATTCTGCCAGATTTGCATACGTAATAAATAGATGATCCCCCCATGTGAGATGATGTTCTGGAAATAATCTTTGACATGAGTCAGAAATTTATTTTTGAAGTCTCTGATGGCAACACATTTTAGAAACTTGCAGACACACTTTATGCACAGGTTCTGACTCCTGTCTGGTGACGTCACCATTCTGGGTCAAAAGTATTCGATCCACGTCTGACCCTTTGTACTGTATTTTGATATAAAAAGCAACAATCCATATTTTGCATGTTACAAATCTTCCCTCTCACCTGTCTCACCTCACCGTCGTCCGCGTCAATTGAGCGCCTCCCTCTCATCTCGCCCATCTCTTGTGAAGATAAAGCCACCACTCGGGGGTGCTGGTAGCGGATGCCTGGAAAACACTATTGTGGAGGAAATTAAATTAAAGGTGCAAGGCAGGTGTTAGGTAGACAGCTAGTTTGGTGTTTTGCTTTTTAATCACAGGAGCTTCAGCTTTCCTTCCTGAATGCAAAATTAATTATATGTAAACTTTACAGCTCAGGCTTTACATCAATATGCAATTATGATTTACTGATCAAGCACTTGATAACAAATCCACATAAAATATATCATAAATAGAGGTTTCTTTCATTGGGAAGCAGTTGGGAGCACATTCACCTTGTTTGGCCCTGGATTTGATTATTGATTCCATTTGGAGTTGCAATAGATGAACGATGATGTGAGGTGCAGTGCCAGCAGGGGGTAGTGCATTGTGAGTACGTCATCCATCAGAGAGGATGTTAAACTGGCGGTCGCATCAGTAATCATGTGGATATTCATGATCCAATGATTTGTTTGCCAAGAGGAGGCCTTTTGCTGTCTGTTCGTTCATTCCTCACCTGTTTTTGTCCCTTCTCTGCCTGTCTCCATTTGCTCTAATGTTGTCACCTTCTTTTCGTTTAAGCTCTTGATCTCTGGATTAAAAAAACCCATCCAAGTCCCAGTTTGAGTAAAGCACTCCAATGACAACCTTTCCTCTTCTTATTCCGTTTACTAGATGTTAGCATCTCGGGATATTTTACAAACAGCATTTTAGGGCCCATTATAAATAACTGCTCTGAAAGCGCAACGCTCAACTAAGTGTGGATTGGGCTGACATGTGGAGCAGACCAGGCATGGCAGATAGGTTAGCCCTCCCCGAACATTATTAGTGAGCCATTGGGGTTTTAACACGTAATCTCAAAGCTTGCATGTTAATTCATGGATTTGAGATTCCTTGAAAGCCGCACGCACCCGAGCAACAGCGATCTGGTACTCAAAAGCTCTCAGGAAAGATGGTGGTTGCTCAAGTGTTTCATTTAAACAGTTATGTTCCCTCTACTCCTGGGGACTTTTATTTCCAATTATGTAACTTACAATCCACAGGTCAAAGCAAGGTTATTGAAATTCCCACAGACACATTGGAAACTAATCTACACAAAGAATACTATAACGACGCTCGATATAGCGCATACCTCTGCCAGACTGAACAGTTTATGTTTTGTATCCCACTGATAGGTCAGATCTGAACCCGAAACCTGAACCAAAATCGAATCGGCTTGGTCTTGACACCTAACCAACTCATCCACCAAGTTTTGTCATTATCCATCCCCAACTTTTTGAGATATCATGCTATATATCGTTTTTGGCGCCATCTCTCAATGGTGAAGAATCACTTTAAAAATTCCAGGATCCGGATCCAGATCTTCACAAAAATCTAACCAATTCCTCTTTGTCACACACCCAACCTGTCCACTAAATTTCATGTGAATCCGTCCACAACTTTTTGATATATCCTGCTCACAGATAAACAAACAAACAGACAGGGTTGAAAACATAACCTCCTTCCAACTTCGGTAACTCTGACACCGAAATATTATGGTTCAAAAACAATTTCCTCTTATCTGTATTGTTTTTACTAGACTCAGTAACATAATAGTTAGTGTACATTGTGAGTCTGAGACGTCGGTGAATCAAACCCCATCCGAGTCATACCAAAGACTTTTAAAATGGTACATGATGCTTGCTTGCTTGATGCTCAGCATTTAGAAAACAACTCTGTGAAGGAAATGGCCAACCACCCAGTATAACCCTTGCCAAGAAACTGCTGCGGCAGCACCAATGGCCTGGGAAGAGCATGGTGCATCAAAATCGATAATATATAAAACTTCTCACCACTGACTCACTCACTGATAAAAATGTTTCGTACCTTCTCGGTGAGATTGAAAACTGAAATTTTGCAAACTGATGCAACTCAAAACCAATATCCCAGGAAAAAAAAATACATCAATCACAAAGGTCAGAAAGAGTTAAGAAATGAAAATATCTGCGAATAAAAGTCAGCCGGTGCTGACTCGTTCTGTTCAGTGTGGGTCACGTTACCCAAGATAATGGAGCTTCCAACTGTTTGGTAGGAAATGCAAACACGTACCTCCTCAGCATCTTATTTTATAACCTTCCAGTATTTACATCAATTACTATAGCTGTAAACGTTTAGATAAAGAGCGAATTCTAATCAAAAATTGATTATTTACTTGACTTATTTCGCTGCTTACAGAATGCCGCCACAATCCACTTCATCAGGTATAAAAAGCTCTTTCACAAACCTCATCAATAGATATATAAACATACATTTATTATGTCTGTACGATGCTACATAGGGTGCACCAGAGTAGTTGCTTGCAATTTGCAAGCATGCCCTGCTTTTGAATGAGTATATATATATATATATATATATATATATATATATATATATATATATATATATATATATATATATATATATATATATATATATATATATATATATATATTGTGACGTCCACGGGACTTGAATAGTCCCGCCAACGTAGAATGAGCCGAAACGATGAGGCGGTTTATTTATTTATAACCCAAACATGGCGGTTCTAATCGCTCTACCGCAAACGGGACGAGGAAGGTGGCACGAGTCACTTTTCACTGAGTTGATGATGTTTATTTGTTTTTATTATTAACCAGAAATAACAAGACTCGGCAAGAAGAGGGATCCGGGGCGATTCGACGGGATGGTGTGGGATCGGGCGTGGGGAAAAACACAGACAATTCCAATGAATATACAGATCTCAAACCCTCTAAGGCGCCAAGTACACACAGACAGACACACACACACACACACACACACACACACACACACACACACACACACACACACACACACACACACACACACACACACACACACACACAAAACGTAGCTATTTCTGGTGGTCAGGCTGGACCGTGGTGTGGACGCAACTGTCTCTGGATCGGCGTCGGACGAGCTGGCCTTGCTCTCGTCAGGGGGGCAGGAGAAACCGTGGTGCTGTCGACCTCCTGGTCCTGGCCCAAGTCCGCTCACAGCCGCCAGGGAACCAGTTCTGGCACAAAATTGTGAGCAGGAGAGGGAGGCAGGTCCGCCCGCCGTTCGACCCCGTACTCTGAGTCAGCAGAACCCCAGAGCCAACCAAGGTGAGGCACGAGGCTCAGCAAGGCTCCAAGACACGATGAAGAACACGATCGAATCAGCACAACAACAAGTACGCTCTCCGCACAACAGCCTCCACACCATAAAAAAAACACGATCTTTTTGTCCCGATCTTCTTCCTCTTCCTTTTCGACCCCGAACAGAACCTTTTTATGCTCCCGTCCTCGTCACTTCCAATCGAGCCGTTTTATTGGCCCACCGCCGTCGCCTTCCGCCAATCGTGATCACGGGGCGGAGCCATCCGCAGCACTGTCCTGTGACGTCACGGCCAGCCTCGAGAGAATACCAAAAGGGGTTTACGCAGACACACTTACCATATCCCGTGTCCCTATCTAATTACGTGACAATTATCATTTCCCCCTTGAAGAAATGAACATTTACTAGACAACTTATCACCACTGAATTGCTACTTATTACATCGAGATCCTGGTAAACTCGAACAGCATGGCATACCTAATTAAACATCCTAATTACCCTTTGAATGCATACCCCCCCTCAAACGTAACACTGCCCCCTCCTCTGGTACCGCAGCTCCTGCAAGGTATATCACAGGCACTACCGTACCAGCCTTAACACTTACTGACTCACACCTAATTAACCTAACGAAATAAAGTAGGAGGGGCAATGGGCAGCGAGTCGCAGCTAACTTACCTATCCTGCTTAATGTACTACCCCCTTATGGCCTTATCCTCGCCTAAACAATCATTCGTTTTTTTATTTTTATTTTATCACATGAGAGCACTGAGCGAAGTTGCACTCCATCTTCTGGATCATCGCTCTTGCCCAACACTCTTCCAGTGATCTGGGGAGGGGAAACAAAAGGTTCCACAAAAACACAACACTTATACTTTACATTCCTACTCTAAGCCTTAACGACACTATTCACAGGATATTTACACTTGACCGCCTCCCCCAGTGGATGCTAATAGACCCAGCGTTACCTGGGGAGCCAATTTTCAAATTTGCTGGCCCCAAAATTATGCGGACATCATGCCCTTGCTGCACATGTCAAGTTGTGCGGGATCGAGTGGGACTCATACATCTTCACAACACTCACACCATGGTCATCATCACATTTCTAGGTCATGGTCCTCATTTTAATCATGCAGGCTGAATCCCGTCGTGGCCGTGGGGTGGGTTACCACAAGATGATGGGGGCATCTCAGGTGCAACCATGCCCACAGGTAAGCTTTAGTCCAACCCGGACGTTTCTCCGCCCCGCTCCCTTTGATTCCCTCCCCCCTGGTAGCCATCAGCTCTAATCCCGTACAACACTCTGGAAGGGGTCTCACTGGCTCCTCTGGCCTTCCTGGGTCTCCAAGGTCCTACCCGCCTTGGTCGCCCAACCAGACCCTCTCCCAGTTGCCTCCAGACACTGTCACCATTAGCCACCAGGTGGTGAATCTCCTTGAAGGGGGTCGCAATTCACGCTCACCGTGAGCTTCAGCAATCCCTGTGGACAAGCACATCATCCCCACCCACAAAACCCACATGACTCCCGCACCCCATCGGCCTTACATGTGACACCTGCATTTCTAACACTTCGCCGACCATGACCTTCCCTGTTACCACACCATGTCCAATAAAAAATCAATGTGTGCACCATACATTTCACTTCTTAACTTAAAACAACTCACACAGCACTTCTCACCCGATCCACGCACCAGCCATTGGACAGCCACTTGTGCCCGCTTTGTTACCAATTACCCACTGTCCCGATTGTCACTCTAAAACCCAGCAGAACTTACAAACACATGCCAATTTTCCCACAATTCATTTTTTTCCACCAAAGGAGGGCACTTCGCCACAATCTCAGCAGCCGAGCATGGCCGTATATGCTCAGCCCAATCTAGTCTCCCCGACCCCCGACAGTGATCTCCGGACCCGACCTATGAAAGGGCATCTCGGATAGACCTGGCGGTTCAGCAGGAGGATTCACCCTCTCCGAGTCTAAAAGTCTATTGGAGGGTCCCTCCATCGCCGGGTACCGGCAATATCGTTGCATGTGTCCTCTTCGCCCGCACCGGAAACAACTCCCCATAAAAGGCCCCCGTGAGTATCGGTGAAATGTCTCTTCCGGTTCCGGACCCCCTCGGCCATAATCGAATTGCTCTTTTGGCTGGGCTGGACCCCGCAGCTTTGGCGCACTAACTACCGGATTACCCTTTATCAAACTTGACAGTTTCTGGCAAATTTCCTGAAACATTTGGGTAATGCCAATTTCTCCCAGCCCCCCTCCCTGATCATGGATCTCCGCCTGTCGGATCGTCACCGATGGCCTCTCTGGAACCCGACCCGGCCGACTCCACGAGGCCAGCCTGGCCGCGCACTCGGCCGCTCGGTGAATGGTGGGTGGATCCTGTAACTCCACTAGCGCTCGGACTTCAGGGTCAGGAAGAGCAGCTAAAAATTTCTCTAGTGCCAGTCTGTCCCATGCCTCCACTGTAAGGTCCCGATACGCGATCCTGACTGATTGGTAAATGTCCTGTGCCAGCTCCTGCACTGTCTCACCCGGCTTTAATCTGCGGTGCTGGAGCTGGGCCTGCACCAGATCACAGTTCGCTGCAAACCCAAACCGACGGCTCAACGCCTCGCAAATGTGGGAGCTGGTCAACATCCCCTCCGCGATCACGTTTAACACATCTGCGGCTGGTCCCCGCAACGTTGCCACCAAATTCCCTGTACGTTCACGCTCATGCCACCCGTTTAGTCGGGAAATGCACTCAAATTGCGTCAGAAAAGCTTCAACGCTCCCTGACCCGTCGAAATTTACCAGGGGGATCACTTTTACGGTGGCCCGCTTCTCAGTTTCTCCCTTGTCCGAATCCGGCCCAGGGATCAAACACCCTTGTGGCTGCGTATCCAATTTCGGAGCCCACTGTGGCCAAAGACGTTTTGTGGTGAGGGTCTCATGGGTCAATTTTGCCTCCTGTTCCAAACGTTGAATGGACCGATTCACCTCTTCCCGCAGGATCTTCTGGGCCCGCACAACCTCCTCCAAAGCTCCGTCGCGAGTTTGTAGCTGCTCCTCAACCAACCCGGACACTCTACTTACAAAAGACGGCTCTACCAGGCCTTTATCCAAGACTTCATCTTGGCTCATAATTTTATCTTGTTCGTCCAAACGAGCCTCCAATCCTTTTACCTCCTCCGCCAAATTCATCCCTTGCTTCCTCAGCTCTCCCCACTCTTCTATTTGCAGCTGCATACGAGCATCCACACAGACACGATGGCGTTCCAGGCTTTCCTCCACTTTATCAACCCGAATGTTCGTTGCATCAATTTTATCTACCAATTTCTTCCGCATATTTTCCCCCTCCAATGTAATTTCTACCTTTGTTTCCTCCAATCTATCCTCGAATTTACTTTGTATTTCCCCCAATTAAACATCCACACACTCCTGCATCTCAGTTTTCATTTTCTCCATCTTTTCCCCCAATTCATCCCTCATTAAATCAATCCGTGCACCCAACTGTTCCCCCATTACCCCCAATTGATCTGTCATTTTTGCCCCCTGTGCCGTCATTGCACTCATTAAACGTTCCAACATTGTCCAGATCGACATCACGCCGGTTTCCGGTGCTGCAGGCCCCGTTACGGGCGATGAAGCACGGTCCACGCTTGGAATGGGGGAGGTTCCAACCCTACCCCCGTCTCTCCCTTCTTCCCCCGACTCGCTGCCAGACACGTGGCCTTCCTCCTCAAACATCTGCACATCCGCCATGGTGCAGAAGTCCCGTTTGCCGCCAATTAAATTTAATTTGAAAACTCCCGCCAAAATTTTCCCGCGCTCGCGCGCTTTCCTGTAGTAATTTTATATTCCAATTCGTGACGAGATTTTAATCTTGGTATATTCTCCCGATACCAAATATAATTTAGAGGGGTTTGAACATCCAACACCCTGACACCAATGTGACGTCCACGGGACTTGAACAGTCCCGCCAACGTAGAATGAGCCAAAACGATGAGGCGGTTTATTTATTTATAACCCAAACATGGCGGTTCTAATCGCTCTACCGCAAACGGGACGAGGAAGGTGGCACGAGTCACTTTTCACTGAGTTGATGATGTTTATTTGTTTTTATTATTAACCAGAAATAACAAGACCCGGCAAGAAGAGGGATCCGGGGCGATTCGACGGGATGGTGTGGGATCGGGCGTGGGGAAAACACAGACAATTCCAATGAATATACAGATCTCAAACCCTCCAAGGCGCCAAGTACACACACACACACACACACACACACACACACACACACACACACACACACACACACACACACACACACACACACACACACACACACACACACACACACACACACACACACACACACACACACACACACACACACACACACACACACACAAAACGTAGCTATTTCTGGTGGTCAGGCTGGACCGTGGTGTGGACGCAACTGTCCCTGGATCGGCGTCGGACGAGCTGGCCTTGCTCTCGTCAGGGGGGCAGGAGAAACCGTGGTGCTGTCGACCTCCTGGTCCTGACCCAAGTCCGCTCACAGCCGCCAGGGAACTAGTTCTGGCGCCAAATTGCGAGCAGGAGAGGGAGGCAGGTCCGCCCGCCGTTCGACCCCGTACTCCGAGTCAGCAGAACCCCAGAGCCAACCAAGGTGAGGCACGAGGCTCAGCAAGGCTCCAAGACACGATGAAGAACACGATCGAATCAGCACAACAACAAGTACGCTCTCCGCACAACAGCCTCCACACCATAAAAAAACACGATCTTTTTGTCCCGATCTTCTTCCTCTTCCTTTTCGACCCCGAACAGAACCTTTTTATGCTCCCGTCCTCGTCACTTCCAATCGAGCCGTTTTATTGGCCCACTGCCGTCGCCTTCCGCCAATCGTGATCACGGGGCGGAGCCATCCGCAGCACTCTCCTGTGACGTCACGGCCAGCCTCCAGAGAATACCAAAAGGGGTTTACGCAGACACACTTACCCTATCCCGTGTCCCTATCTAATTACGTGACAATTATCATTTCCCCCCTTGAAGAAATGAACATTTACTAGACAACTTATCACCACTGAATTGCTACTTATTACATCGAGATCCTGGTAAACTCGAACAGCATGGCATACCTAATTAAACATCCTAATTACCCTTTGAATGCATACCCCCCCCTCAAACGTAACAATATATATACACACACGTGGAGTGTGATGAGCACTCCACCGAATCCCAAGGACACAGTCCACACCAAAGCGTCGCCTCCACACAGAGGCTTCAGCCCAGTGACCATCAAACAAAGATTACATGGTCATCATCATTAGCCAAACATCAAACGGAACCAACAATCAGGATTTCGAGCTTATTTTCCCTCATCAGGATGGCATACCGATAAATATCTAACAGAGTGGTTTTCAAACTTTTTTTAGTGGCGACCCAATTTCAGATCCTCTCTACAATGCACGACCCAAAAGATTCAAAACCCAATTCATAATATACAAGATAAGATTTCATATGACACAAGATCATTTACTGTTTACTTTATTCACCAATTTGTTAGCGGACGCCCGTGACCCTACAAAATTTGCTCGGCGACCCCACTTGGGGTCGCGCCCCTGGGTTTGAAAAACCAAGATCTAACCAATGATGACCACATTCGTTATTTATACATCAGACGCACCTCCTCGCCATTATGGTGAGCATTGCTGTGGCATCTGTCTCGCATAGAAAAACCGCATAATCTGCACAGAATAACTATCCATCTGCCACCCAGACAACTGTTCCTGCGAATGCAAACCATTCAACCAGAGGGCACGTGGTGTAATCGGCAGGAAAATCAAAACATGTGGAGTATGACGAGCAGAATGCTCGTCACACTCCACATGTTTCAATTTTCTGGTATGGACTATGTCCAATGAGGATGGACGGAGTGCAGCCACAATCCACTTCATCAGATATAAAAAGCTCTTTCACAAACCTTTTCAATAGATATATAAACATACATTTATTGTATACGAGACGACCCGTGAACTCGTTGGGTTCCCGTTGTGACAGCGGTTGATGCAAAAAACATCATTTCAAGAAAAAGAAAAGATAGCTCCAGCAAATACCGCTGAGGTTGTTTGCATTGATCAAATTCTCCCGAAGAATACTTGGCTGAATCAGGAATTGATTTTTTAATAATTTTTTACGTTGCCCGATTTGAACGAAACTTGATACTGCATACCACAGGAGAATGTTGAGTAAGGTGGCCCTAAAATTTGTGCTATCGTGTACCGTTTTGGCTGTATTTCGGGAACATACATACATACAAAATGAGAGTTTTAGTAATATTTAGATGTCACAATATGTGTGCATATATAAAAAAAAAAAAAATATATATATATATATATATATATGGATATATGAATAAGTGTGTGTGTGTGTGTGTGCGTGCGTGTGCGTGTGCGTGTGTGTGTGCGTGTGCGTGTGCGTGTGCGTGTGCGTGTGCGTGTGCGTGTGCGTGTGCGTGTGTGTGTGTGTGTGTGTGTGTGTGTTTAGTTGTTATCTCCATATGAGAGTTTCAGAATGTGGAATAGAGTCCTCCCAGATGGGCTCAACGTATCCACCTTTATTTCAGTTAGGGGTCACAAATCATGGACCAAGCTGTGAAGTTTTCTGTTCTCAAAGTATTGTGTCGAGGGCTCTCTTCAGGATGGTCACTGAGCACAAGACAGCTTCCAACTGTAGTTTGTTTGTAGTGATATTCACAGAGATGGTTTTTAATATCTGTGAGGTACTTCATCATCATTCCCTTGGATGTAGCTCCAACTATCACTGGTACAACTTTGGCATTCTTCAGTTTCCAGGATATTTTCACTTCATTCTTGAGGTCTTGGTATTTGGTCATTTTCTTGATTTCTGCATTGTTTACTCCAAAAATCATTGGCATTTACACCTCAATTAGCAATGCCTTCTTCTCCATTTTTTGTACCCAAGTATAATACCTGGTCACAATGCTTTGTTTTCGATGTTCACACTCCATGGGATCATTAAGTCATATATGAATGGTATTTCCATGTTTTCAGTGATTGCTTTTTCATATTCCCACAAATTTTTTGGAACAGGGATATCAAAATTTTTGCAGATGTGCCAGCGGATTACTATACAAACGCCGTTGTGTCATTGTGTGTGCTGCTGTTCTGACATGTTTTTTTGTGCTTGGTCATTCAGCGTCACATATCATTCTCTCTGCTAACTCCAGCCCTCACCTGTCGTTTGTTTGTTTCTGTCTCTGTCTCTCTCACCTCACACCCCCCTCCCCCCCCCCTTCCCACAGTGTATAGCAACGTTTGGTGAGGTGTCGCTCTCCCCACCTCCCCCTCCCCCCTTCTCCCTGCCTCCCCTTCCTCATCTGCTCTGCCTCCCCTCCCCCCTCTCTCTCTCTCCCTCCCTCTTTCTCCCCCCCTTGTTCCCATCAGCGAACTGACGGGTTGTATTTACTACTGCACACGTGTGTGTGTGTGTGTCTCTGTGTGTGTGTGTCTGTATATATATGTATGTATATATGTATGTATGTATGTATGTATGTATATATATATATATATATATATATATATATATATATATATATATATATATATATATATATATATATATATATATATATATATATATATATATATATATATATATATATATATATATATATATATATATATATATATATATATATATATATATATATATATATATAGATATATATATATATATATATATATATATATATATATATATATATATATATATATATATATATAGTTGGCGCAGTGGTTAGGGCAGCGGCTTGGGATCCAAAAGGTCCTGAGTTCAATTCCCGTTGCGCCACTGAATTAATACACCAGGGGGTTGACTCAGCCTGTCATCCTTCCGAGGTCGGCGAAATGAGTACCAGTATACTGGGCCGGTGTATACCCCGGTGAAAATAGGTGTACCATATCCCTGTGCCGTAAGATGCGACCAGGGTTGCGTCAGGAAGGGCATCCGGCGTAAAACATGTGCCAAATCACTATGCGGATCATACGGATGATCCGCTGTGGCGACCCCGAAAGGGACCAGCCGAAAGAAGAAGATATATATATTTATATATATATATATATATATATATATATATATATATATATATATATATATATATATATATATATATATATATATATCTATTATAATACCAAGCTTGCACAATAAAAAACTTGGCTCGCTGTCACACGATCCCTATGAAATTGCTGTGGCACTTAGCGGACATGCCGACAATGTTTAGGAAGTCTTGGCGTTCCATAGTACCACTTGCATTTTGCACAATACGTATTTTTATCATTCCCCGTGTACGGTCTGTCGTCTGCTGCCAGCTATGTTGTATTGCTATCCCGTGCATGTGCACGGGTATCGATATATATATATATATATATATATATATATATATATATATATATATATATATATATATATATATATATATATATATATATATATATATATATATATATATATATATATATATATATATATATATATATATATATATATATAACAGAAAGACCCACCCAGATCTCTCACCTGTGAATGGAGGGAATAGCCAATCAGCTCTCACCTAATCAACCAAATCCAGGTGGCTAGGATTATATAAATAAATTATCACCTCCCATACTCCTCGAGCCGAAACTACTGCATAAATCAACCAACAAGCCCGACACAAGGTAAGTGCTATGCTGCATCAAACCCTTCGCAGAGTTCTTCCACAGCTAGAAAGACATTCACAAATAGTACACACATGAGAATCCCAATGATACACACCTCCTCAGCTGCTGGACTGATTTCATCACTCATTGGTGAATCATCAGTGACAGCGCAGACAGAAATGCATACCAATGAGGCTCTCAAGCATGTACCACATGCAAATGTCAAAAGCAGTCAATAAATAAAGACCCACCCACATCTCTCACCTGTGAATGGAGGGAATAGCCAATCAGCTCTCACCTCTTCAGCAAAACCCAGGTGGCTTGGATTATATCAATAAATTAACTTTATAATTCGCCAATAAGCAATGAAACCGGTCCAGCAACTGAGGGGGTGTGTAGCATTGGGATTCTCAGGTGTGTACCATTTGTGAATGTCTGTTTTTATAGCTGTGGAGGAACTCTGGGAAGGGTTTGAGAAAGCATAGTGCTGACCTTGTGTTCGCCTTCTTGGTTGAATCATGCAGCATTTTCAGCGAGAGGAGCATGGGAGACGTTTTATACACACACACACATATATATATATATATATATATATATATATATATATATATATATATATATATATATATATATATATATATATATATATATATATATGGTGTCCCTAAAAAAATGACATCATTTGAAACTTGAATATCTAAGTAACTACATGTCCCAGGCAAACGAAAGTAAGTAGGCTTCATGTTGAACAATAAAATATTTATTTATCAAAATTCGAACAAGAGATTAAGAGGGATGTAAATTTTATAACCGTTTTCTCAAAACTTCACAAATGTTCAATATGCGTACCGCCTGTGACACGACACACGTCAAGTCGGTGGTCCAGCTGCTGACAAACACGCTGTAGCACGTCTTGCGTAATATTCTCCAGCGCCTCAGTGATTCTCTGCTTAAGTTCCTCCAGGCTTGTAGGAAGAGGGGGGATATAGACCAGTCCTTTCACATAGCCCAATAGAAAAAAAATCACAAGGTGTCAAGTCAGGTGAACGTGGTGCGTATTTCAACAGCACATTGTCATTATCACTGGCACACCAATCCATCTTCCTGGTAGATTCTCATCGAGATAAGAATTAAACATTCAACTTCGTTAGTTTTTACACATTTTGTTAAAATTTGAGATCATTTGAGCGAGAATTAGCTATGTTATTAGACTACGAAATGATGTCATTTTTTTAGGGACACCATATATATATATATATATATGTTTTACTAAAACTCTCATCTTGTATGTTTGTATGTATGCATGTATGTATGTATGTATGTATGTATGTATGTATGTTCCCGAAATACAGCCAAAATGGTACAAAATAGTGCAAAAATTTTAGGGCCACCTTACTCACCATTCTCCTGCGGTGTGCAGTATCGTTTCGTTAAAATCGGGCAACGAAAAAAATTGAAAAATCAATTCCCCATTCAGTTAAGTACTCTTCGGGAGAATTTGATCAATGCGAACAACCTAAGCGGTATAGTTTGCTGGAGCTATATTTTTTTCTTGAAATTATTTGTTTTAAAATCTCAAACATTTAGTATAGACAAAGAACAATTTATTTTTCAGCATAAAATAAACATCGCCATTTTGATTTAATACCTCCGTGTTCATGAATAAATAAAATTGTGTTTAGAAGATTACGCACAATAATTTCTTCGACTTTATTTTCTCCATTGTTTTTTTTATACATTGACGCGCAATATCAAGTTTCGTTCAAATCTGGCAACGAAAAAATTATTAAACAAGTGGTGCCAGGCACAACAAATCCCACCCATTTAAGGCATAAAGTCTTCGGACCCAACCGATCTTCACAAATATGCATTTTTCACGACAGGAATGGGAAGAATTATAAGTGACAAATAGAATAAGTTTCACTATAAGCTTAGTTTGAAGTAAATCAGATCATTTTTGATGAAGTTATGAGCGAAAAACGATTTTGATATTTTCGTGACCGTGACCTTGACCTTTGATCCAATTGGACCCAAAAGTTAATGGGGTCGTCCAAGGTTCATTGCCCACCTGTGGATTTAATTTGATAGTGTTTGCTAAAGCCGTTTTGCCGTAAGGTTGCTAACAAACAGACAAACAAACAAACAAACAAACAAGCAAACCGGACGATTACAAAACCGGACGCTCCCTTCCTCCAGGGAGCGGGATAAAAGTCAATTCCCGATTCAAGTTAAGTACTCTTCGGGATTATTTGATCAATGCAAACAACCTCAGCGGTATAGTTTGCTGGAGCTATCTTTATTTTCCTGAAATGTTTTTTTTTTTTATCAACCACTGTTACAACGGGAACCCAACGGGTTCACGGGTCGTATATACTGTGTATGTATATAAATATATATCTATATATATATATATATATATATATATATATATGTTATAAATACATACATAAACTCCCATGCTCTTCATGCCAAAGAAAGTTGCACAAAACAGTCATGAAAGCTACACAAGGTGAGCCCTTTGCTGTTTCAAACCCTTCCCGGGTTTTCAGGTGCAGACATTCACAAGCAGTCCATACATGAGAATCCCAATGTTACATACACCCCTCAGCGGCCATACGGGTTTCATTGCTTGTTGGTGAGTCATCAGTGACAGCGCAGACAGAAATGTGCGCCACCAAGGCTCCCAAGCATGTTCCACGTGCAATGCCTATAGCAGTTAACATATAAATAACAAGATCCAATCACGTCTCTCACCCGCAACTGGAGGGAATAATCAACAGCTCTCACCAAATAAATTTTCCCAGGTAGCTGCGATGATGAAATAGGTGACCGCTCTTGCTCTTGGAGTGAAATAATGCTGCATAAGTCAACCAAGAAAAGCTATGCAAGGTAAGCCCTTTGGTGTTTCAAACCATACCCAAGTTCCTCTCCAGCTGCAGCCATTCACAAATGGTACATACATGAGAATTAAAATGCTACACAACAGCCGACTGACCAGTTTCATCATTTCTTTGTGAATCATCAGCTCAGGAATGCATTAATTATCAATAGCTCAATGGGCTGTTGCTGCTGAAGTGATGAGGTCTTTGGATTTGAGTCCCAGGTTGAATTAGAATTTTTTCAAACTTTCCTCATGCAGGAATTTATTCCTTTTTATTAAATTTCTATGAGGTTTATCTCCAATACACCTTCACCTGCATGAGCATGCATACACACACACACACACACACACACACACACACACACACACACACACACACACACACACACACACACACACACACACACACACGGTCTTGCAAGACATTTGCCATAAAAAGTTTGCAGTGTTAGTGTGAGAAATTTCTGAGGATATTCTGAAGACTCCATAGCACAGTGGGCTGTTGCCACATAATTAATGAGTCATGAGATCCTTGGGTCAGAATTGTTTTACAATTGCCCCACACAGGAATTTATTCCTGTTTACTAAATATATATATATATATATACATATATATATATATATATATATATATATATATATATATATATATATATACATATATATATATATATATATATATATATATATATACACACACATATTGTAATCTGATTGAACCTCTTGCTCAGGACGACAGAGCACAAACCACTTGGCGGATCGATTGACATCCTTCAGAATAATTCTGATAATTTAGAGAGTAAAAGTATTGTCAGACTGTTTTGTTATGTGAGGAGCATAAGTGGCAGAGCATTAACATAATTTCTTCTGAAAATGCTCGTTTACAATACGAGTAAAATGATGGTGCATTAACCATACAATCTGTTCGAGCAGTTTGCCAAAAACTCTCTTTTGATTGCTGGACTGCTGTCTGCTAATGCAGACACTGACCCCACAAGTATTTGGACAATTGATATTGCAAGACGGACTGGCAGCAAACGTGATGGAGAATCCTCTAACAGGTTAATAGATTCTTCGCCTAATTGATGCTGTGGAATAATTAAACCTATGCTTGCTGATTTTGTTGACACACAGCTGGGAATGTGGTCTCCCACGTGTTGAAATCTAGTGTATGTAGAATTCAAGCTGTTTTCTGCTTTGAAAATGAGATGAATTTTCCTTTGAATGGCTAAGTCTCCCAGGTCCGGCTCAGATAACTTTACCATTGCTTTCTTTGTGAGTAAAATGTAGGATCCTTGTGGCTAAGAGGTCATGTGACCTATTATGCACGACTGATTTGCTAAAGACATTGCACAAAGTCGACTTTCAATTCTTCTGGGACTGGCTTTTCTACAAGCTTTGAATCCAAATCATTAATACTATACTGCTGCCTCCAAGTGAATCCACAGCATCTGATATCCACACCAGTCCTGTGTCCTTTGGACGAGGTCATTATACCCATTTGGTATCCAACTTACCTTCCTCTTCTCTATAACTGCAATAGCAGTGCCATGAAGGTCCATGAGTCCTGAGCATCTGAAAGGCATCAAATCGAGGGCTTGCCAACACAATTAATTGCCATTTTACTTGAGTGATGTAAAAATATACAAGAGCTGTGGGATGCAATTATGACAATCTAAGAACCAATATTATGCTCGTTTAACTAACTAGAAATACACCAGTAAGCTATTTTCCTTGGCAGCTTTGGTTGTTGTGTCAGCCCAATAATTATCTTGAGCATACCTTCTGTATAATTCTTCAGTGGCATTGCAATTAGATTTTCAGAATAAATTAAAATTTTATTGAGTGCATAATGGAGACCTTGTTTTCATTCAACATGTGTACACTCGTAATGTGCTCCAAGATCTGCCATCAGTGTGAAGTGATTATATCATTCGCTTGGTGGTGGAGTGTGCACATTTAAAGTTCCACCATGGCATCCCTCCCATTGAAGGGGCTATCCATTTTGACGAGAACATTTGAGTTGCCCTGTTTGACATTCTCATTTAAAACACAGGTTCAAATCCAATCCTACTCTGTAGATTTAATGCATGGTGTCATAATGCCCTTGTATTTCATTTAAAAGTATACTGATGCCTCCGAATGTCCTTGATCATTGCATTATATACGGATAGGCAACCTCATGAGCCTTAGATAATGATCAAGCAAAGAAAAATATATTTCAAGGTGAAGTCCGGGAGGTCGACGGTTCGAATCCGACCCCGGCCGAGTCATACCAAAGACTAAAATGGTGCGTACTGCTTCTTTGCTAGGCTCTCAGCATT
The DNA here is from genome assembly GCF_056783735.1 of Eptatretus burgeri. Taxonomy (NCBI): domain Eukaryota; kingdom Metazoa; phylum Chordata; class Myxini; order Myxiniformes; family Myxinidae; genus Eptatretus; species Eptatretus burgeri. The sequence goes on along the minus strand of NC_140964.1, from coordinate 40,748,421 downwards.
TAGAAAGGATAGAGCATGGAGAAACAACCATAGATTAGACACCATTGTGCAGCCGTGATGGGCCGAATGGCCTCCTCCTGCAAAGAAGTTGCTTGTACACAAACAAAAAGACTGGTTTGATCAAAAACACAAACACAATGACTAGTTTGATGAAAATTATGCAAGAATCTCCATACTGCACTTCTGGAAGAAAAGAAATATGCTTACGCAGCTTTCTTCGCACAGCCACATTCCTCTACCAGGAAGCAGCATTATTGAGGAGCTCAATATAAACTGCAATGCGCCTTAAGATAAATCAAGAACAACTTGTGGGATGCAAAAGCAGAGTAACTCGAAGTAATGGCTGATCACAACGAGTGATGGTGTTATAAAACAGGGATATGTTATTGCACCAACACTCTTTAACCTATTCCTTGCAGCCATGCTTGATGAGGCAACACAGGACATGCCACCAGTTGTGAGCATCAAGTTCAGATCCTGGAAACTATTTAACCTCTCAATACTACATGCCTCAACCAAAGTCACAGAGGCCCTGATTAGAGAGCTCCTGTCCACAGATGACTGTGCACTGGCTGTACATACAAAGGCAGACATCCAGGCTCTGATTTGTTACACCGAACATGAAAGTTGATGGCATGGCTGTCAGCATTGTCAATACGTTCACCTATCTTGGAAGTATGCTTTGCAACAATGCCTCGATAGATGATAGTTGAAGAGATTCATGCCTGCATCAATAAGGCCAGCTCTGCATATGGACGTCTCTTTGACAGTGTGGAAACCCTAACAGTGTGGAAACCCTAACAGTGTGGAAGCAGTATGATGGCATTAAATTGGACACAAAAATCAATATTTACAAGGCTACAGTCGTGAATACTCTTTTGTATAGGGCAGAGACATGGGTCAACTCCTACCAATGCCATATCAAGGCCCTGAGGAAATTTCACCAACACCAACTCAGATCAATCATAAAGATCCGATGGCAGGACAAAGTCACAAACAATGAGGTACTGCACCGAGTGAGGGCCTGCAGCATGGAAGCTACTCTCCATAAGATAGAGCTGAGATGGGCCATTCATGTTCTTCCGAGGAACGACCAACGCATTCCCGAGCAAATTTTACATGGTGAGCTGACCCAAGGTAAAGACATCCACGTGGTCAACATAAATGTTATAAAGAACACCCTCAGGAAGAGCCTCAAAGACAAAGATCGACCCTAATACCATACCTGGGACCAGCACGCAGCTGACTGGCTCCATTGTAGAAGCCGAGTGAAAGCTGGGACTGTTCATTTTGAGAGAAATTTATGCTGGCTATGTGATTTCAAGTGACTACAACAGAAAGACCAAGACTGCACATACCATTAGCACAACCTACGGTGCCATACCTGTGGGCACATGTGCCAGTCCAAAGCCACCAGAGGACCCGTAGTGGACAAAAATCACATAGCCAGCATAGTATATGCAATCACGTAGCCAAAATGGACTCCAAAGTCACCAGAGGACGCACAGTGGACAGAATCAATTGGATGGCTAATGGTTGCTTTTGACATTATCAAAACCGAGAAGTCAACCATCATATTCAAAGGCACTCGCTGCTGAACCATGTCCTCTATCACTTTTTAAATCACTCACCAACCAAAGCTCATTTATACTCGACATTAAGCAGCCAAGAGGGATGAGCGACTTGAGCCTGCAAGGCTCAGCTCTTTTAAAGAAGTGCGCTGACTTTACATTCACATTTATGGTACTGGGAGCCTGGTGACGTCACTGCTCAAGGCAGTGAGTGACATTTAAGTTTGTGGGAAGGAAACAGCTGGGCCATCTACCATATTTGGCCTCTTTCATTTAACAGCACCGATGACACACTTGCAGGCGGCTCACTGTATTGCTCACATCATTTTGTCTTGTTCTTTCTCTGGACCTGATAATGAAACTCACTGAAACGATGCCTATGCCCACTTGGCCTACAAGTTGGACTAACCCTCCGATGTGGTTGAGAAAATTCACCGAGCTCAGCCTTGTCAGCCGGCTAATTGGGGTTAGCGGCCAATGTAAAGCCCTGTTCCCTCTCACCCACTCGGCTTCTCTACCACTTAAGGCCTAGTGTAAACAAATCTTCATGGCTCTACGTCAGGGCTTCTCATCCTGTTCACCAATGAGGACTGTATACACCCTCATAAAAAATACTACATCAACACAAAATACTGCATGTTAAATATGACAACAATGGTATAGGAATCCATTATTAAACTTTCCATTTTCACACTTTGGCAAAGATCTATCAAGACCATTTATATGAGCAAAATGAGACAAAATATGAATTTTTAGAATGAACTTGTTTTTACAATTTACACCTTACAATTTCACCATAATCATTCACCTTGTCACATTACATCAGGCAAAAGATGTTAAACGTCTGAGCACTACAAGTGAACCGAACAAATAGGACCACTGGACGTGTAGCTTATCTGGACTCTGCCTTCATGGTGTAATCTAAATTTAGTAGTATTCTGACTGGTGGATCTGGAGAAGAAGATTTTTGAAGAAATTTACTAAATCCGCCATTTTGACATATTTAAAGTCACATGACTGGAACGAGCTTTGCAGTGGCGGATTAACGCACGGGCACACAGAGCCCGTGCAGGCCCAGGGGCCTCAAGCTTGACATGGGTCCTGGGCTCAATATTGGTCCCGGGCTCAATATTGGTCCCGGGCTCAACATGGGTCCCGGGCTCAACATGGGTCACGGGCAGAGGCGGCGTGAGAGGCATGAAAACCCATGCACAGGCATGGGGCCCCCAGATAAAGCCGCTGTCACACCTTGACGATTGAGCCAGCGTATGCCGACGTATGAAAAATTTGTCTAAAACGCTGGCACACATCGAATACGTTATGGGTAAGTTTTGTATACTTTAAGAGCACGTATACAATGCGTATCGTATATTTTGTATACGATACACTATGCATAAGTTAGACTATCGTTGGGCATAGTTTGTAAATGCTGACAACACGCTAAGCATTCGTTGGTATAAGTTATCTTTATGTTATCGAAACGTTCTGTGTACGTTACTAATACGTTATGCATACGTCCAAGTCGTTATGAATACGCCCAAAACTGGAAAAAAACATCAATAGTTCAGCGTACGCCAGCATTTTACATACATTTTGATACGTTGCCATACGCTGGCTAAAACGTCAAGGTGTGACAGCGGCTTAACATGGGGCCCCGTACGACTGATCGCGGTTCACAACCTTTTCAGATGCTCTTACCCCCGCTCTCAAAGATGGGGTCTCACTTTCCTGACTTAAACCACATCAACTTGTGAGTGGTGACAAACACAGCACAAAGGGAATGCTCCATCTCAAGGAAAGAAAGCAATGTCATGTAATGAATCGATTAGAAAAATGTTTTCTCTGATGTTTAACTAGACAGGGCTATTACAAAATTATGGGGGTAAGGTTATTTTAGTCGAGAAAGCAAGTGGAATAATAACTACGTTTTATGTGCTGTATGAAAATGCAACAATAATCACGATAAAATTTGTACAATTCCTAATATTGATCTATGTCGATATTGTTTAGCGAATCCACACTGCTATTGATTGTAGGATCACAAAACACCCCCTCATTAGTAAATGGACTAACCAATGCACACGGGCGAATGTTGCGGTTTTGAAAATCAGAAGCGTGCCAGAGCACCTGTCCTGATATTGAAACAAAATTACCCCAGCGATGCTGAAAAGCAGAAAATAGCTCAACAAAAGGTGAAAAGGCTTGAAAAATCACCGGGAATTAACTTTTTTCATTACACAAACAGCAGAACCAGAAAAGGGTCTTTAGTCTAACTCGAGCACGTCTGGGATGTGTCCCTTTACCAATCAGCTTTCCAAGCCAGCTGTTCCTTATCAATGGCTTTGTTGGACTGCTTGCTTGAGTGCTTGAGCAACTTGACGAGCGCTCCACAAGAAACTTTAAGCTCTTCCAAAAGTCTCGTCTATGTGTACAAAAAACATTATAAATTAAAAAATTGTTAGCTCAGAAAATATAAATAATAAAATAAACACACTCCAGCAAGTGCTGGGTTGTGTTCCATTACCAATCAGCTTGTAGAGCACTTGCCAAGTGACTTAAGCACTCAACCAAGCAGTCCAACAAAACCGGTCATAAGGAACAGCTGGCTTGGCAAGCGATAGCAAACCGATTGGTAATGGAACACCTCAACATGGCATTTTTTTTTCCAAGGAGGGGAAAAAGGCAATAAAACATGGCAATCACTCCAGATTTTTTGCAGTCAAGTCGAAAGCAGCATCGGTTAAGCGAGTGCGAAAATAACACCGAATCCTCTTAAGTGTTTTGGGCCAAGATTTTTTTTGTGCTTAGGGCCCCAAAAATTTTTATTCCGCCTCTAGAGTTTTATAACCCCTGTTACCAGTCTGGAGCGGAACGTTGCTGCCAAATTTCAGCCGGATCGGTCCAGCGGTTTGGCCGGAGAAGTCGAAATTGGAGACGGACGGACAGACGAACGGTGGATGCTGATAATACCTTATCCGGAATTACAATTCCAGATAAGCTTAAAAAAATAAGTCTGAGCACTCATTTTCCTGATTGGGGCGCATGCGGTCTTTGGGGCTGAGGGTTGAGAACCCTCACTCAAGATCAGTGGTTCCCAAACTTTGAAATCACTTTTGCCTCGCAACCCAAATGATACTGGTACCTAGTGTACCTATGATAAAAATTGTCAGAGAAAATGCTTTTGACATGAACCCCCCCCTCAAAAAGTGAGATTTATAAATGCAGGTTCACGTTTGAGTCACGACCCTGGGTTTGGGAACCCCATGCTCAAGATCCTTCATTGGACGATTTGGATAGTTCTAGCAATACTTTGAGGCATTTTAAAATCCCATTTTACATTTTCTTTGTGAATGATTCTGGGTAAGATGTGGTGCATGCTGTGTGCTGAAATGACTTGGTTATTGGAAGAGGAGGAAGGCTACCTTCATATCAGCCAGATGTGATGCCTTCCAAAGTTAAAACCACTTTTTGTCCATTTCTAACCAATAAAGAATTTATTTCCTCCACCCCATTATGAATACAGTGGGTTGTAAATGAAAGATAATATTTCTTGGCAAAAGCCATCAATCATGAGGCTGATGAGCAATGAGGTTCATAAGACACGGGTAAGTTATCCTGCGGATATTTCAACCGCTTTGAGGACCCAAGTGATCAGAATGACCGAGTGCCAGACATTCCCAGTCTGATAGGTAACGTGCAATGAGGGGTGAGTGGAGGGGAAAGATAAGCAGATGAGAAAGAGAGGGGAATAGCAAAAGGTTTGTTACAGCCAGGAATCATGGACTGCTATACGGATTGAAGGATTATAGTCCTGGGAGATTACAAACCATAACCGGAAGAGAGAGCATGAATCAATATGGAAAATCTTTCATGCAAAATGTCAGCCTGCATCGGTTAAGTAAAACTCTGAAAGTATGTACCAACAAGCAGGATTGGAAGTGGATTCGAATTTTCATGAAAGTGCATCAATGCTAAAACCAGATTCACAATGAGTTATCTGAACGACATCAATCTGGAAATTTCACTGTCATGTGGGACTGGAATGATGGCCTTGAGGTATGCACAATTAATTGCCTCTGGTATGCACACTTGCCTCTGAGATATCTAGCCAGGGTTCGAATCCCGACCCAGCTATAAACCGTCATTCTGGTGTTTCACAGGCAGGGTGATTAATAAATGTGTGCCAATCCTTGGATGGATGATAAATTGCTGTCCTGTCAGTTGGCATTGGTTGGGGTATGTTATGTATCTCATGGTGTCCTTTGTGAAGAGGAAGTGAGCTGTTGCCGGCACCATGAACAAATTCCAAATTTCTGCTCCAACTGAAAGGGAGGCCACAATGTCTTGTCACCTCTTGTAAAAATTGGGGCGTTTGTGTGTGTGGTGTGGGGGGAGGGAGGGGCAGTGTGTGTGTGTGTGTGTGTTGTTCGTGTGTGTGTGTGTGTGCGTGTGGTGTTCGTGTGTGTGTGTGGTGTCCGTGTGGTGTTCGTGTGTGCGTGCGCGGTGTCCGTGCGTGTGTACGGCGTCCGTGCGTGCGTGTGCGTTGTTCGTGCATGCGTGTGCGGTGTTCGTGCATGCGTGTGCGGTGTTCGTGCGGTGTTTGTGCGTGTGCGGTGTCCGTGCGTGTGCGGTGTCCGTGCGTGTGCGGTGTCCGTGCGTGTGCGGTGTCCGTGCGTGTGCGGTGTCCGTGCGTGTGCGGTGTCCGTGCGTGTGCGTGTGCGGTGTTCTTGTGTGTGTGTGGTGGGTGTGGGGGGGTGGGCGGTGTTTGTGTGTGTGTATGTGTTCGCGTGTGTGGTGTGTGTGGTGTTCGCGTGTGTGTGGTGTGTGTGGTGTTCGCGTGTGTGTGGTGTGTGTGGTGTTCGCGTGTGTGTGGTGTGTGTGGTGTTCGCGTGTGTACGGTGTTCGTGCGGTGTTTGTGCGTGTGCGGTGTTTGTGCGTGTGCGGTGTTCGTGCGTGTGCGTGTGCGGTGTTCGCGCGTGTGCGTGTGCGGTGTTCGCGAGTGTGTGTGTGTGTGTGTGTTTGTGTGGTGTTCGTGCGTGTGTGTGTGGTGTTCGTGCATGTGTGTGTGGTGTTCGTGCGTGTGTGTGTGTGTGTGGTGATCGTGCGTGTGTGTGTGTGTGTGGTGATCGTGCGTGTGTGTGTGCGGTGTTCGTGCGTGTGTGTGTGCGGTGTTCGTGCGTGTGTGTGTGGTGTTCGTGCGTGTGTGTGTGGTGTTCGTGCGTGTGTGTGTGTGGGTGTGTGTGTGTTTGTGTGGTGTTCGTGTGTGTGCATGTGCGGTGTTCGTGAGTGCGTGTGCGGTGTTCGCGCGTGTGTGTGTGTTTGTGCGGTGTTCGTGAGTGCGTGTGCGGTGTTCGCGCGTGTGTGTGTGTGTGTTCGTGTGTGTGCGTGTGCGGTGTTCGTGAGTGTGTGTGCGGTGTTCGCGCGTGTGTGTGTGTTTGTGTGGTGTTCGTGTGCGGTGTTCGTGAGTGCGTGTGCGTGTGTGTTTGTGTGCTGGTCGTGTGCGGCGTTTGGGCTGGTCGTGCGTGTGTGGTGTTCGTGTGTGTGTGTGTGTGTTTGTGTGGTGTTCGTGTGTGTGCGTGTGCGGTGTTCGTGAGTGCATGTGCGGTGTTCGCGCGTGTGTGTGTGTTTATGTGGTGTTCGTGTGCGGTGTTCGTGAGTGCGTGTGCGGTGTTCGCGTGTGTGTGTGTGTTTGTGTGGTGTTCGTGTGCGGTGTTCGTGAGTGCGTGTGCGGTGTTCGCGCGTGTGTGTGTGTGTGTGTGTGTGTGTGTGTGTGTGTGTGTGTGTGTGTGTGTGTGTGTGTGTGTGTGTGTGTTTGTGTGGTGTTCGTGCATGTGTGTGTGGTGTTCGTGTGTGTGTGTGTGTGTGTGTGTGTGTGTGTGGTGATCGTGCGTGTGTGGTGTGTGTGTGTGTGTGTGTGTGTGTGTGTGGTGATCGTGCGTGTGTGGTGTTCGTGCGTGTGTGTGTGGTGTTCGTTCATTTCCTTTTTCAGATCGAGTGAATGTGACCATGGGTGATTCAAGCAATTCCACCATTAAACAACAGATTGCTGTCAGTGTCTGGGTTCACGTCAAAATGATTCCTTGTAATGAAATTGGTGAAGCACAAACAGGTCCACTGAGCACTTAAGGCGTGCATCATATGCTGTAAAATGTGTAATGTAGTAAAAAGAGTACTGTAAATGTATATGGTATAACTTGTGGAACCCTTCAGTGTTGTCAGTTAATATAAAAGGCAATGCCAGTTTTTACAAGTGGTGACGAGACATTGTGGCCACCATTTACAGGGCGAATTGCATCAGTGGCAAGCTACGCCACCAGCAAATGATCCTTCACTCAGCTCCATGCTGCATGCAACAGAAGAAGAAAAAAGAAGAAGAAGAAGAAGAAGATGAAGAAGAAAAAGAAGAAGACGAAACATAATAAAAAGAAGTAGAAGAAGACTATCACACGGCCCATCATGTTGGTCAGAGTACCAGAAAGTATAACTGAACAGTTGTTTCACGATGCAGATTTCTTTGGAAAGCAAAACGGTTGATTTCAGACAAGAAAAAAGGAGTTTGTGTAACGCAGGTCGATGATGTTTCCTTCACCGAGGTGTCGCACCTCCCTTATCCGTTATCCCTTACCCATCATGGTGCATCCCCTGACCAATTGCATACACCTTGCTCCCCTACCCTAAGTGCACGTTATCCCCCAACTCTTTTCCTTGGCTCACTATAAACGTATCGAGGAGGGTGTCCGACAGATGTTTCCACAAAATCACATTCCACCATTAAAAAAGGTCTGTGTAGATCACGTTCTACAAACAAAAGGTATCGGGTGAAGATGGACAAAAAAAAAGTTGCACCAACAGCCAGTCCTTCACAGTTATTTTAAACGAAAATCTCTTAAACACTGAAAACTCACTCCAACCAGGCCATGTTGATATCGAGACATCGTTCATCAGAGGGAGCAGCAAGAGTGTCTTATTATCTGAGAGATAACAGCTGGTACAATAATTATCTAGACAAGTATGCAAGCAAGGTATGCGGAGGAGCCGTCTACCTATTACATACATGCAAAAATTGAGGAATGCATCTCCTCATCCATATATCCTCTTTTGTCTATGTATAGGCTCTATATGCACCCCGAGCCCATAACCGGGTCCTCCCCCTTCCGGCTTTCCTCCCCTCCCGAGGCTCCGACCATTCCATTCCAACTATAATTATCGGTTTCCTTCCTTCCCAACATTCTAACTTCCCCACCACAAGGAACTTTGGTACTGGAGGAGGCCATTCGGCCCATCATGCCTACGTTGCACCAACCCCCAGAATAACCATCATCCATCCGTACACAAGCCAATGTCATCCCCATACCCCTCAATCTCGAATGCATCCAGATCCAGGTCCAGGTCCCTATGTAATTCCCGTGTAAACGTATCCATCCCCCTCCACTGCCACCACTTTTATCCAACCCTTCCCTTGCATCTACCCACATGTATCTTGATATGTAATCTGCCAAATTATGATATTTACCAATTATTATTACCAGTCAAACACATCTATTCAATTAAAACCCATTCAAGGATGAGGATTCTTGAAGCGAATCCATCTCGCCAAACATAACTGCCAATTTAGAGGGGGTTAACCCCCCCCCCCCCCCACTACTAGAACCTTATGTATGCACGGAATAAATGAAAGAAAAGAGCTCGAAGTACGAACAAACTTAAGTCCCTATTTCCGATGACTCTACATCACACAGAATACATCTTTGATCCTTCAATGTTCCGTTGGATTGTTCTCGGAGGACCATCATCGTTTGAAAGTGCTGCTACCTTGGTTCCAATTCAAACTATTTCTTCTACATTCTGTGCCTCACGAACACTTTGACACAAATTGATCATAACCTGATAGATGGTCGGATAAAAAGCTCGGTCACGTTTCTCTCTGAGCAGTCTCTCAAAAAACTAATAACCACAGAAAAGATGGAATTCCTCACAGGGATACATCTTCCAAATGATGTCAGATTACCTACGGCAGGACCAATTCTCACAATCGTGTACAAATCAAAATGTGGACAAAAACAAGTCTTCGCAGGTTTCACTTTTCTTGTATACGACATCGCTGCAGAACTCGATTCAGAGTCTCGTGAGCTGGGAATTCTTCATCAAATATCCCATTATTTTTTGTGATTAAACGTGCTTGCCACAAGCTATTATGAGAGTAAACGTTATAAATTATTAGGCTCACAATTTCTTGAGAACCTTAAACTCGCACGATGAGAGTATAGAATTGGCTGACGAGTCTGAGAGCAGATGTGCAGACCGTTCGTGAGTTGCTGAAAGAGTTAATAACTTTCATGTGGCATAAACAGAAGGTCACCGACTATTCTGAAATGCTGCGTGATGCCCCTCAGTCACGATTCATCAGCTCTTGTTTTCTTTTCACCAACGACAAAGGCATCCCTTGCCCACTGACACAATGGAAGTTAAAATTCAATAGATGTGAGAGGCACTGAATTATAGGTTTGAAACCTGTTGGAATTACCAGGATAAGACTCCGTTGCATTGTGGTTAGTGTCCGCTCTATGTCTGAAAGGTTGGCAATTTGACTCCAACCATAGCAGTCACAACAACAACGTTTAAAATGGTATACGTTTGCTACTTCTAGAGGAGAGAGAGGATAGAGCAAGGAATACTCTGTGGGTTGGCATCTCAATCTCATGGTGTCGTCCACCATACGGCAGTCTCCTTGGGTTAACCTGAGGCGGTCCCTTCGGGTGGGTGCCTGGAATGTCCTATCCCGAAGAGAGGATGATCACCTGAGTCTGTTATCATCTGAGCTCAAGCATTTGGACATCAGGATTGCAGCTCTCTCTCTGAGGTTCAGAGACCGGATTGCGGTGAGATAATGGTGGGTGGTTACACCTACTATTGGTCTGGTCGCTCTGATGGTTACCATACCCAAGGAGTTGCTGTAGCTGTGTCCAATAAGCTGACCCCAATGATAATTGAGGTAACACCGGTCAATGAGCGTATTATGAGATTAAGGATTCATCACTCCTTAGGTGTCATTTCCCTGGTCTCTGTTTATGCTCCGAATGAGAGGAAAGTGATCTCACTGTGAAGGACGCATTCTACGACACGCTCGAGTCTGTGGTTGATCAGTGCCCCAGAGGAGATTCACTTCTCGTCTTGGGGGATTTCAATGCATCGACTGGAACTGATGGGGATGGTTATGAGACGTGTGTTGGTCCCCATGGGTCAGGAACTATGAATCAGAATAGCACTAAGTTCCTTGACTTTGCAAGAAGTCATGGACTTAGGGTGGCCAGTTCATGGTTTCAGCACCCACAAGCTCATCGCTGGACCTGGTATTCCAACGCTGGCGGTGTGGCAAAGTAGATTGACCATGTCCTCGTTGATGGTCGCTGGAGGATGATCCAGAACTGCAGGGTCTACAGGAGTGCTCAGTTCCTCAATACTGACCACCGGCTTGTTGCAGCAACTCTGAAGTTGCACCTTAAATCCAGGAGAATGGTACCATCCCAGCCGAGGCTGGATGTTGGCAAGCTCAAGGATGAGAGGGTAGCTGAGGAGGTTGCGAACAAGCAGAGTGGAAATTTGGGGGGTCTGGGTGCTTTGGGAGATCCTGAAGAGTTGTGGAGCGCCTTCAAGACCACCATCCTTGATGTTGCCGGTGGATGTCTTGGAACTCACCGTAGGGCAAAGAAGAATTTTGTCTCTCAAGGGACAATGGATACCATTGACCAGAGTCGCAGAGCCAGGCTGAATGGAAGAGCTGAGCTGTCCAGGGAGCTGAGGCGTAAAACTGTACGTGCGCTAAGGGTGGACAAGGAGGCCTATGTGCGAAGAATCTGTGAGGGGGTAGAGCATCACCTGTGGTCGTGATTCTCATCCTGCTTGCAGGGGAATTCGCACATTGCGTTCATCCAAGCCCATCCCTCGGTGTACTGTAGTTGGAGCAGAGGGTGGTAGGCTCTTGACAGAGGAGTCCGAAGTGAAGGCCCGCTGGGCCAGTTACTTTGAGCGGTTGTACCAGGCTGATCCACCAGTGGTCGAGTTGGACGTCAGGGGTGTCGAAATCCCTGTTGCTGACCCTCCAATCAACTGTGGTCCACCTTCGCTTGTGGAAACACAGGCTGTGGTGAACCGGTTGATATGGGGTAAAGCTCCACGGATCTGTGGCATCCATGTTGAACTTCTCAAGGCTGGTGGAAATGCTGCACTCGTATCGTTGCACGCAGTTTTGTGCTCTGCCTGGAACACAGGCATCATCCCAACTACTGGGAGAGGGGCCTTGTTGTCCCTCTCTGGAAAGGGAAGGGTGATCGCCAAGACTGCAACAACTACCGAGGGGTGACGCTGCTCTCAGTGCCAGGCAAGGTCTTTGCTCGGATAATTAATTCTTGATAGGGTTCGCCACCATCTGCTTGAGCACCAGCATCCAGAGCAGTCAGGCTTTACACCAAAGAGGTCAACGATTGACCTATCCTTGCTCTTCGTGTCCTCACCGATCGCAGGCGAGAGTTTCGGCAGGGGCTGCTTGCAGCCTATGTTGATCTCTGTAAAGCTTTCGATTCAGTGAATTGGGATGCCCTCTGGAGGATTCTTGGTCTTCGTGGGGTGCCACCAAAACTGATCAATCTGATGTCTGAACTCTACTCTGGTACTGAGTGCTGTGAGACGTGGTGATACCATTGCTGACTTATTTCCAGTTGTTACTGGAGTTCATCAGGGATGTGTATGGGCCCCCACACTTTTCAGCACTTGTATGGACTGGATTCTCGGGAGGATGTCGGAGAGATCAAGCTGCGGTGCATCGTTTGGGAATGTCAAGATCTCTGACCTTGATTTCGCAGATGATGCAGTCATCTTTGAGGAGACTTTAGATATCCTTTTGGGGGCCCTCAAGGTGCTGAATGAGGAGTCGGAGCCGCTGGGATTACGGGTTTCCTGAATCAAAACTAAGTTTCAGGCTTTCAATGACATCTTGGATGCTGCTGTCCTGTCTGTGCCTGTTTGTGGTGAGGATGTTGAGGTCGTGGAGAGATTCACTTATCTTGGCAGTGATATTCATTTCTCTGCTGGCTGTGAGTCAGAGGTCAATAGACATCTGGGTCGGGCCTGGGGAGTCATGGATTCACTGGAAAATGGGGTGTGGCGCTGCCAGTACCTGTGCAGGATGACGAAAGTCCGAGTCTTCATGTCCTTGGTGCTTCCAGTCTTGCTCTATGGATGTGAGACCTGGACTCTGACCAAGGATCTGAGATGGAGACTTAATTTCTTTGGTATCAGGTCTCTTCGGAGAATCCTTGGCTATCGCTGGTCGGACTTTGTGTCCAACGAGCGGTTGCTGAGAGAGACTCAAATGAGATTTGTTACCTGCATAGTCCGTGAGCGTCAGCTATGGCTGTATGGACATGTGGCTCGTTTTCCTGACGCTGATCCTGCTCAACGAGAGAGTCTCGTGAGTGGAGGAGGCCAATGGGCCGACCACGTGCCTCGTGGTTGCAGCAAGTTGATCAGCATCTCCAGGAGATGGGGATGGGCCAGGCATCTGCCTGGGGGATGGCCAGACGGAGGCCCCTGGAGTACCGGCGGAAAATGGACGCAGCGACGTGCTGCTCTGGCACATGCTCCCATACCTGACCTGACTATTCCGAAATGCTGCGTGATGCTCCTCAGTCACGATTCATCAGCTCTTGTTTTCTTTTCACCAACGACAAAGGCATCCCTTGCCCACTGACACAATGGAAGTTGAAATTCAATAGATGTGAGAGGCACTGAATTATCCGTTTGAAACCTGTTGGAATTACCAGGATAAGACTCCGTTGCATTGTGGTTAGTGTCCGCTCTATGTCTGAAAGGTTGGCAATTTGACTCCATCCATAGCAGTCACAACAACAATGTTTAAAATGGTATACATTTGCTACTTCTCGAGGATAGAGAGGATATAGCAAGGAATACTCTGTGGGTTGGCATCTCAATTTCATGGTGTGGGGGAGGGAGGGGGACGAGGGGTAGGAAGATTTCTCCATATCTGCCTGCTGACTACGAAGAGAAACGCAACGTCACAAGATGATGTCATCAGCACCCAGAGTGCTCCTTGAAATTACGTCACTTCCACAACAGTCTCCAGCTGTGTTTGTCGAAAGTCGTCCAGTGCCGACTTTCATCACGTCTTTGTCCGCGTGCATGTTCATGATTTCCGCAACGGCACCTCCATGAGCCTTAGACCCCATAAAAATAAGTCTTAGCACGATGTTAGAATCCACAATGTTTATTACCTCCACCACCGAATGTGAAGGAGGTTAATTTTTCACCCCTTTCTGTCTGTTTGCTTATCTGTGTGCAGGATATCTCCACAAGTTGTGGACAGATCTGGATGAAATTTGGTGGACAGGTTCGGTGTGTGAGAAGGAAGAATTGATTCGATTTTGGTGAAGATCCGGATCTGGATGCGGATCTGACTACTATAGTTTTTAAAGTGATTCTTCACCATTGAGAGATTGGGCCAAAAACTATATATAGCATGATATCTCATAAAGTTGTGGACGGATTCGGATGAAACTTGGTGGACACATTGGGTGTGTCGCAAGGACTAATTGATTCGATTTTGGCTGAAGATCTGAATCTGGATCTGGATAGGAGAATTATTTCATTGTTTTTAGTGATCCTTCACCTCTGAGAAATAGGGCCAAAACGATATAATACTGTATTGCATGATATTTCAAAAATGTATTGGACCCGATATGTTCTCATGGATCAGGCATTACGTGCTGGAGGCATGCACTTTACCAAGTGCCCTTCTAGTTAAGATTACAATGCACTTATGCACCGCCATCAAGATGGCCTCCAGATTCAACGCAAACACCTCATCTCTTGTAATTTTCTTTTCACATGGTCTACAAATGATTTTCATGATCCATCTTCTTCTATCCATTTACTCCAACTCTGCATGATATGCAAACTTTTGACTTTTTTGTTCACAACTCTTGCACATCCACCAAATAATCATGACTCCAAAACAAATCTCCTGTGACATGCCATTGTCTGCTTACCTTCATCCGATACATTTCGAACATTTATCATTGAAACGCACTTTTCACTTCCGACCTCAACGCCTGGTTTCTAACCTCTGAGATATCTTTGCTAGTATTCCTAATTGCCTTTCCATTCAGGTTGTCACCAAAGTATTCCTTTAACTTTACAAAAGACAAACTCTCTCAGCTTTGAGTGTGCACAGGAAATAAATAGACAAACAACCAATTTAAGACAGATATGGGTCGATTGCTATGAAACCAACCAATTTCAAGGAACCGACCCACTTGACAATTTCCAATTTATTTTTGTGTGTGTGTGCGTGTGTGTTACCTGGACACCTTCATGGAAAACTGCAAAGTTTTAGCTCCCAATTCCTCATATTGTTGGAGTGTCACTCTGAAGATGAGGGCAGAGTAAGGTGGTGAAAGATGCTCCTTTCAGATATGTCAATAATATATTCCCCACCTCCCCCTTTTCTTCGATGAATATACCCCCCCTCCTTGTCGACCTAGTCATTCAGTACACTAAGTACAGTATTTCCAATTTAAAATTGCCTACTATAGTCAACCAAAGGGCCCTTTAATGTAGATGTTTATGATACAGATACTTTGTGTGGCCATTGGCAACTCAAGGGTGGGCCGTTACGATGTGTGTTCCTTCCCCTCCACTGCCAAACTCTGGAACTCTTTACCTTCTCATGTCTTCCCAAACACTCATGACCTTCCCCTTTTCAAAAAGCAGATTTTTTACTTTCTAAAAAACTCTTGGAATATTGTTTCTTTCCTTACTTTTCTATTTATGCAGTTGTTTCATCTAAGGCTTGGCCTCGATGAGGACTATTCAGACTGTGCCTGCAGCCTCAAACATAAAAAAATAAAAATACAACCAGGACCAAACAGGTTATATGGGAAATGGAGTGGGGGTTGAGAATGTTGATCTGGCCCCAGATTTCTCAGCAGAACTTGTAGTTATGATGCAGCTGTCAATTCAAAACTACAAGTATTTATTCGGTATTACTGTGTTTGGTCAAAATTTTCCATAACAGTCAGGAGCATTCCTTCAAAGTTGGTTCTTCTTCTTTCCTTTCCTTCCTTCCTTTACCACCGGCCTGAACCAAATCTACAGTCACCTCTCGGATCCTTGTCATCCACAATTGTCTATTCATTGCAACGATATATTGGAATTCCCGTGTTGCCATATCCTTCCGCACTCCTTCAATCCACTTCTTCCCCTGTTCACTGATTACATTCAACCTTAAGCAGAGTTGACAACTTGATTGACAATGTTCCCTGATGACCAGATTATATTCATATTCGTGATGAAGCTGGGCAACCCCCACCTCCCTTTCTCAAAACATAGTCATCTCTCATCGGGTTATAATATGAGGTGAGACATCAATTTAACACTTCTTCTTTGATTAAGTCATAGAGCTACATGTATAGATGCTTAAAATTTGGCGATTATAATATTCAATATATATATATATATATATATATATATATATATATATATATATATATATATATATATATATATATATATATATATATATATATATATATCCAAGCAAATACCACCTGTCGCTTCACTGATGGAAATACGAAAGGGGTGAGGGAGAAAAAGAGGGGGAAGAGGGAGAGAGGGGTGGAGTAGAGAGAACGGGGAGAGCGGAGAGGTGGAGGGGAAAGGAGAGAGGAGGGAGGGGAGCGAGGAGGGGTGGAGGAAGGGAAGAGAGTGTGAGGTGAAAGGAAGGGAAGGCAGACGTGCAGTGGAGTGTTAATTACGATTCATCCTGTTTCATCAAAATAATTCTGCATAGAATAACAGTGAAAATGGAAACAAAATAATGTCTGAAATCCATTTTCTACCAGTCATACTATAAATACAGTCCGGAGACAAACTCTTGTCTGGAAATAAATACCACCCAGACATGTCCAGAGCCAAGCTGTCTGGAGACAACCACCCCCAGATGCGTCTGGAGCCAAGCTGTCTGGAGACAACCACCACTCGGACGCATCCGGAGCCAAGCTGGCTGGAGATAAACACCGCGCGGACCCATCCAGAAACAAACCCTGCCCGGACACATCTGGAGACAAGCCCTGCCCACATACGTCCAGAGACAAACACCGTCTGGATATGTCCAGAGACAGACAGACAGACAGAGAGAGGAGGGAATAGTGAGAGAGTAGATGTGGAGGGTGCTGCACTGTATTGGGGGGGGGGGGGTAGAGCAAGGATGGGACAAAGAGAAGACAGTTGAGGGAAGGGGAGTTAGCAGAGAGAATATATTATGCTTTATGAAACGCGCGCGCACACACACACACACACACACACACACACACAAACACACACACACACACACACACACACACACACACACACACACACACACACACACACACACACACACACACACACACACACACACACACACACACACACACGGCCGATATCGGCAATTTTTCGGGAATTGGCGGGTTGGAATCAGTGTGATTACCAACTAAAGTATTACTGTATACAACCCAGAAACCTTGAGTAGCTTTCACTGAAAAACAACACTTCATTTATATAGACGTTTCAGGGAGATGTTCACAAACATTATTCTTTATAAACAGCTGTGTGTGATGGGTGGAAAAAATTTGGCTCGCTAATTTAGAAAACAAGTTAATATGGCAAACGGCTTGGAAATTGGGTGATATTTCACAACAACTCACTCCGAATGACGGAGCACGAACCACTCGCTCAGGGCGACGGAGGACGAACCACTCGCTCAGGGCGACGGAGCACGAACCACTCGCTCAGGGCGACGGAGCACGAACCACTCGCTCAGGGCGACGGAGCACGAACCACTCGCTCAGGGCGACGGAGCACGAACCACTCGCTCAGGGCGACGGAGCACGAACCACTCGCTCAGGGCGACGGAGCACGAACCACTCGCTCAGGGCGACGGAGCACGAACCACTCGCTCAGGGCGACGGAGCACGAACCACTCGCTCAGGGCGACGGAGCACGAACCACTCGCTCAGGGCGACGGAGCACGAACCACTCGCTCAGGGCGACGGAGCACGAACCACTCGCTCAGGGCGACGGAGCACGAACCACTCGCTCAGGGCGACGGAGCACGAACCACTCACTCAGGGCGACGGAGCACGAACCACTCGCTCAGGGCGACGGAGCACGAACCACTCGCTCAGGGTGACGGAGCACGAACCACTTGCTCTGAATGACATGGCAGGCAAAAGTGTCCGCAGTGAGTGAACGATTCGCTCAGAAGAACATAGCGCAGTACCGCTATGACTGAAAGGTGTTCGGCAAGTGGTTTAAGCACTCATGCAAGCACTCCAATTAAATAGTTTATAAGGAATGGTTGGCCAGGTTGCCACTGTATATAATATAGGATTCCTTTAACTTTAAAGCCAGTCTTCACCGCACACGCAGCAGTTAATGAAATAAAATGAATTCGTTCAAATAATGACTTTATCCACTAAAGAGTTGCAGCTTTGATTCTGTGTAGAGCACCTCGTGAAACCTCCAAAAATACAGACACAGATCACTGGCAGAAACTATGGATAGGCAGACCTTCTGTGGGACAGGGCACGAGGTCTTGCAGTGAATGCGTTAAAGCATATAGCTCAATAAAGCTGGTTAATTTTGACAAGTTCCTTAATTTTTTGTTCACTCAATAAAATTCTCCAAACAGGAGAAAAAGATTAGTTCAATGCTTTGGAAATTTCACATTTTCTTGTGTTTGTATGGAGGAGGAGGGACCATAGCCTTGTTTGCTTAAAGTAAATAGGTACATCGGCTTCATCATAAGACTCGTTATTTCTTTAAATTATCAGATTTCACAACACATTTGGACACTAATTTAGTCAGGAGGATATCCATTCCTAAAAACCGAAATAATATTTCGATGATGTACTTTAATTCGTCCATGAGAGTAGTTCGTAGAAAATCGTATCATATAATGCATGAAATTGCTCCAAGCTCCAAATTTGAGAACGATAATACTTACAGAAGCGATGTATACAGCGATTCGTAGCCATGATGAACAGGCCTTCGATAATATGAGTGAAGAAAGCGAAGAAAAAAAACCCATTATCGTTAAGAAATCGTTGCGGCCTAATTCAAATCAGGACGTGGTTGAGCAGACCAAAAAAACATGGCGGTTTCAGACCCCAGCGAGGTTACCGGGGAAACGCCTTAAGACCCAGAGAGCGAGGTGGCCGAGGATCGCCTGATAAAGAATATAATTAAATAATGCCGTTAATTATCTTCAAAAGGGGTGTTTTAATTAACCCAAACACCCAATTTTCACTCTTGCACTTCCTTGGTGTTTTCTTAGTAAGCATGCAAAGCTTCAGGCTGATAGGTTTTATGGTTTTGGAGTTATGAAAGAGACACACACACACACACACACAAACACACACACAAACATATATATATATATATATATATATATATATATGTATGTATATATATATATATATATATATATATATATATATATATAATATATATATATATATAAATATAAAATATATATATATAAATATATAATTAATATATATATATATATATATATAAATATATAATATATATAAATATATAATATAAATATATATATATATATATATATATATATATATATATATATAAATATATAATATATATATAAATATATAATATAAATATATATAAATATATTATATATATATATATATATATATATATATATATATATATATATATATATACATACACATATATGCAGGCTGTGCTTACATATTGTGTTAGCATACGAACCGTGTTATTTTCTTGGGCCGCTCGCCTGAATTCCCCCCCCCCCCCGTCCTGGCTTCGATGCACTGGCTTCGATGTCCATCGGCATGCAAAATTTCAGCTTTCGCCATCACCCAGAAGACACCGATCTTTAATATCAGTCAGTCACTCAGTCAGTCAATGGTTAGAAAGAGCTTTATCTATCTATATTTCCAGCAATCTGTGTGTCTGTGTGTCTGCGACCGCTGTTTCTTGACAACCACTGGTCCGATCTCATTGAAACTTGCCAGGTATATTGCTGGGGACCTGACGATGTGCCTTTTCAAGATTTGATTTTAATCGGAGAAGTGGTTCCAAAGTTATGGCCATTTATTTACCAAACCAATGACAGGACACGGTGCTATGACATCACGATTGACATCACAATCGTTCTTTATTTTTTTCTGTTTTTTTTTTTTTTTGCACATGCAGCCACACACGTACGGGCACACGAGAGCAAAGGAACGGCCTGTGTGGTTGTTGTTTCTGGCACGTGGTTTGAAAATTTGTTTTTTTTGCATGTACGGCCACGCACGTACAGGCCCGTGAGAGCGAAGGAAGGGCCTGTGTGGTTGTTTCTGGCACGCGGTTAGAAAGTTTTTTGGTTTTTTTTGCATGTACGGACACGCACGTACGGACACGCACATACGGGCCCACACTAGTATATGTAATATATTGTATATATCTCATATATATTTTGGCCTGTCTGTTTGACTATCGTGTTGTAACTTGAGAACGGATTAACGGATTTCAATAAATCCAACGATGGTGGATTCAGGGATAACTCCCAGAAAGGTTTTTGATGAAATATAGATTTTTTTTATGGGTACATGGGCACATTTCGCAAAACTGCAAACGCCATTTTGCGACGCTGCTTCTCCCCGCACTCCCAGGAATCCTTTTTCTTCTTGCACTGTGGATTACCATCACAGCAAAGATTAGTATTTCCGTGGTAAAGCAATGTATCTTATATTCTAGTACTGTATATATGTATATTATTACAAGTCGGCGTTTAAGTATGGATGAGGTCCCAAGGGTGGGCGCCGGACCTGCGGTCACACTCCAACCCGAAGGCCACTGGCCACGGATAAATCCGCGGCCAGAGAGGTTGTTTAGCAACTATGGGATAACTAAATCGAACAGGGTCCTCTCGCCTATTATGTCATGTTACCTGTTGCTGACCCAATACCTTAACTAAGGACCACGCTCTCAGCATGCACTCGTATTACTGCCAAGCGGAACAGAGAGTGGAGCACTGGCTAACCCGTGGAGGAAATCAGCAGGGCAAAAACTTCCCGGCTATTGATTATGAAATATGAACATGTGATGTCGGATTAATGAAAGAAAGGACACTAACAAGGCAGATTTGAAATATAAGTTATTTATTAACTCACAAAAGCAGGCAATCATTAAACACGTACAGTATTTACAAGCAAGCACCAGCCATCTTTGTTTGCACAGGCAGGCGATTAACAAGCAATCAAAGCGAAAGGCAAAAGACATGGATGAGCAGACTTACCCCGAACACGTATTCTCCTTTCCACAAACTTACTTCGCCAACATATATTGGCCGATCATTCATTCCGGGAAGAAGGAAATGAGAATAACTGAGGAGAAAGAAACAGAGCGGAGTGTGGGGATGCCTCCTCTCTTACCTGAAACAACCATGCGGGGTTAGTCTGGCCAAATGTTGTGAGGGGCAGGGAGGGGGGTTGTTAGGATGGGAAAGATTGGCGGTGGAATTTCAGTGTTGCATCACAAGCGTGTGGTGTGAGTGCATAGGGAGCTGTGATACACGCTGGGAACTGCACTGCGCCCCTGGCTCATGGACCGCTCACCCCTGGTCTGGGCACAACTCACTCCTGCATCTCATATCCCACGCAGCTCGCACCATTGTGACCCACATTCTGGCAGACAATCTCTCGAACAAACAGGCAGTCGGAGATGTACTCGTACCCTTGGTGCATCAACACCAGCCCCCGGGGCAGTGACAACAGCCGCAAACGCCCTTGCAATTCTGTCTCTGAAAGCCACATGGGCTGGGCGTGGTTTTGATCGGACAAACGTAACTCGAGCATCTTCCCCATTGATGCGCATCCGACAGGTGCAGGTGCAGTGTTGGGGCTATGGAGAATCCTCGCTTCATTATGCTTGATGGCCACTGGTGCCCTCACCCACCCCTCACAACACAAGTGCAGTGAAGGAGCGCCCCCAGCTCCCTACCTTGCTCTTACTAATATCCAAATAGTTTTCCCCACGTCATTATGTCTGATTGCCAAGGATGTCTTCACCCAGCCCTACTCGGAAAAAGTTCAGAGAGGGAGTGCCCCCCCTCCCTTCCTTGCATGTAAACACTCCTTTGTACTGTGCGTATGTGTGAGAAGAGTTGTTCTGCATGATGAATGTAGGAGTGCAGGGAAGGAAGAATGTGGGAAGGTAATTCGGTACCAGTCCAGAGGATTAAATGTCTATGGTGAGGGACAGATGAATAGATGGTTGGTGGTGAATAATAAAAAAAAAATGAAGAGTGAGATGAAGGGGTGAGGGAGATGGATAAAGATGGACCACAGCACGAAAATAAACCGATGATTGGGTTAAAGGCAAGACTGATGGGATGATGGAGGGATTGTTCAATTGAGGTTTGGTGAAGCGGATTGTTCAGGTCAGGTCAGATATGGGAGCATGCACTGGAGAAGCGCATCGCTGCATCCACATTCTGCCGGTACTCCAAGGGCCTCTGTCTGGACATCCCTCAGGCAGATGCCTGGCCCATCCCCATCTCCTTCAGATGTTGATCACTCTGCTGCAACCACAAGGCACGTGGTCGTCCCATTGAATTCCTCCATTCATGAGACTCCCTCGCTGAGAGAATCTAGTGAGCAAGATCAGCATCAGGAAAACGAGCCACATGTCCATACAGCCGCAGCTGACGCTCACGAACTATACAGGTAACAAATCTCATTTGAGTCTCTCTCAGCAACCGCTCGTTGGACACAAAGGCCGAACAGCGATAGCCAAGGATTCTCTGAAGAGACCTGGTACCAAAGCAATGAAGTCTCCATCTCAAGATCCCTGGTCAGAGTCCAAGTCTCACATGCATAGAGCAAGACTGGAAGCACCGAGGACCTGAAGATTGGGATTTTGTCCTCGCGCACAGGTACAGGCAGCGTGACCCCCCCATGATCAAGTGAATGCATGACTCCCCAGGCCCGACACAGACGTCTGATGTCCTCTGGCTCACAGCCAGCAGAGAAATGAATATCACTGCCAAGGTAAGTGAATCTCTCCGTGACCTCAACATCCTCGCCACAAACAGGTACAGACAGGATAGCAGCATCCAACATGTCATTGAAAGCCTGGATCTTCGTTTTGACCCAGGAAACCCGTAATCCCAGTGGCTCCGACACCTCATTCAGCACCTCGAGGGACCCAAAAGAATTTCCAGAGTCTCCACAAAGATGTCTGCATCATCTGCAAAATGAAGGTCAGAGATCTTGCCATTCCCAAATGACGCACCGCAGCTTGATCTCTCTGAACATCCTCCACAGAATCCAGTCCATACAAGCACTGAAAAGTGTGGGGACCAGTACACACCCCTGACGAACTCCAGTAACAACTGGAAATAAGTCAGAGATGGTATCGCCACATCTCACAGCACTCTCACTACCAGAATAAAGTTCAGACATCAGATTGATCATTTTGGTGGTACCCCATGAAGACCAAGAATCTTCCGGAGGGCATCCCGGTTCATTGAATCGAACGCTTTATAGATATCAACATCGGCTGCAAGCAGCCCCTGCCAAAGCTTTCGTCTGTGTTTGGTGAGGACACGAAGAGCAAGGATACAGTCAATCGTTGACCTCTTTGGTGTAAAGCCTGACTGCTCTGGAATCTGGTGCTCAAGCAGATGGTGGCGAACCCGATCAAGAATTATCCGAGCAAAGACCTTGCCCGGCACTGAGAGCAGCACCACCCCTTGGTAGTTGTTGCAGTCTTGGCGATCGCCTTTCCCTTTCCAGAGGGGGACAACAAGGCCCCTCTTCCAGTCACTTGGGATGATGCCTGTGTTCCAGGCAGAGCAAAGAACTGCATGTACTGACATGAGTACAGCATTTCCACCAGCCTTGAGAAGTTCAGTGTGGATGCCACAGATCCCTGGAGCTTTACCCCATTTCAACTGCTTCACCGCAGCCCATGTTTCAACAAACGAATGTGGGCTGCAGTTGATTGGAGGGTCAACACTAGGGATGGTAACACCCCTGACATCCAACTCAACAGCTGGAGTATCAGCCGAGTACAGCCTCTCAAAGTAACCGGCCCAGTGGGCCTTAACTTCGGACTCCTCTGTCAAGAGCCCACCACCCTCCACTCTCACTGCAGTTCACCGAGGGATCGGCTTGGACGAATGCAATGTGCGAATTCCCCTGTAAGCTGGATGAGAATCGTTGACCACAGGTGAGGCTTTACCCCTCACCGATTACTCATACATAGGCCTCCTTGTCCACCCTTAGTGCACGTACAGTTTTATGTCTCAGCTCTCTGAACAGGTCAGTTCTGCCATTCAGCCTGGCCCTGCAACTCTGGTCAATGGTATCCAGTGTCCCTTGAGAGACAAAATTCTTCTTTGCCCTCCGATGAGTTCTAAGACATCCACTGGCAACATCAAGGACGGTGATCTTGAAGGCACTCCACAACTCTTCAGGATCCCCCAAAGCACCCAGAACCCCCAAATTTCCACTCAGCTTGTTCGCAAACTCCTCAGCTACCCTCTCACCCTTGAGCTTGCCAACATCCAGCCTAGGATGAGATGGTACCATTCTCATGGACTTAAGCTGCAACTTCAGAGTTGCTACACCAAGCCTGTGGTTGGTATTGAGGAACTGAGCACTCCGGTAGACCCTGCAGTTCTGGATCATCCTCCAGCAACCATCAACGAGCACATGGTCAATCTCCTTTGCCACACCGCCAGATTTGGAATACCAAGTCCAGTAATGAGCTTGTGGGTGCTCAAACCATGAACCAGCCACCCTAAGTCCATGACTTCTTGCAAAGTCAAGAACTTATTGCTATTCTGGTTCACAGTTCCAGACCCATGAGGACCAACACACGTCTCATAACCATCCCTATCAGTTCCAATCGATGTATTGAAATCCCCCAACATGAGAATAGTATCTCGCTTGGGGCACTGATCAACCACAGACTCGGGTGTGGCGTAGAAGGCATCCTTCATGGTGAGATCACTCGCCTCAGTCGGAGCATAAACAGAGACCAGGGAAATGACACCTAAGGAGTGACGAACCCTTAATCTCATAATACGCTTTTGACCGGTGTTATCTTAATTATCATTTGAGTCAGCTTATTGGACACAGCTTCAGCAACTGCTTGGGCATGGTAACCATCATAGTAACCAGACCAATAGTAGGTGAAACCACCTGCCATGATCTCGCCTTGAAGCTGGTGCTCAAGTTGATGTTCCTTGCACGTAAACACTCATTTGTTTGTGGGAATGTGGGATGACGAATGTGGGAGCACAGGGAAGGAAGAATGTGGGAACGTATTTTGGTACCAGTCCAGAGGATTAATTTTCTATGGTGAGGGACAGATGAACAGATGTTTGGTGGTGAATAATGAAAGAATGAAGAGTGAGATGAATTGGTGAGGGAGATGGATGAAAACGGACCGAAGCACGAGAATAAACCGACTCCTGGGTTGAAGGCAAGACTGACGGGATGATGGAGGGCTTGTTGAATTGAGGTTTGGTGATGTGGATTGTTGGTGGATTCCATCCATTGGGACCATACTTTGTGCAAAGCGTTGGGGCTGCCTCAGCAGTATCCTTTGGTATTGAGCAAAATCTTGGACAGGTCACGACTCCAACACTGGATAGCAGCATTCATTTTGCCGACCTCAGAAGGATGACAGGCAGAGTCAACCCCACCTGGTATTAATTCAACAGCAAAGGGGGATTTGAACTCAGGATCCTGGGATCCCAAGCCTACCACCCTAACCATTAAGCCAACACCAGGCATATATGTATGAATCGGGACCATTAACGAAGGAGTTGAAGTAGTTGCTTTATATTTGCATTGGGAAATTTAAAAATAAGGGTTCAATGGTAAAAAGAAATGAAACATTAAAATATTGTATACGAGCAAATACAACCCGTTGCTTCGCTGACGGGTGGTATTAAGGAGGGGTGTTGAGAGAGGAAGAGAGGAGAGAGGGAGGGGAGACTAGGAAAGGGGGAAGAGCTATGCCTCACCAAACGTTGCTATACCCCGGGAGGAAAGCATGCGAGGAGAGAGAGAGAGAGAGAGAGAGAGAGAGAGAGAGAGAGAGAGAGAGAGAGAGAGAGAGAGAGAGAGAGAGAGAGAGAGAGAGAGAGAGAGAGAGAGAGAGAGAGAGAGAGAGAGAGAGAGAGAGAGAGAGAGAGAGAGAGAGAGAGAGAGAGAGAGAGAGAGAGAGAGAGAGAGAGAGAGAGAGAGAGAGAGAGAGAGAGAGAGAGAGAGAGAGAGAGAGAGAGAGAGAGAGAGAGAGATGAAAAAGAAAAACAAAACAAGAACAGAGAAAGGTGAGGGGTGGAGGTGTGGTTGGTAAAGAGAATATGTTATGCTTAATGACCGAACACACACAAAAACAAACTCGTGACAGAACAGCTGTACACACAACGACACAACGGAGTTTATAATTTATTCCGCTGGCACATCTACAAAAACTTTGATATCCCAGTTCCAAAAAAATTGTTGGAACATGAACCAAAAGTAATCACTGAAAACATGGAAGTACCTATCGCTCACATACGACCTCATGATCCCATGAAGCGTGAACATCGAAAACAAAGCGCTGCGACCAGATGTCACACTTTGGTACAAAAAAGAGATGAAAGCATTGCTGATTGAGGTGTTGATACCAGTGATTTTGGACTAAACGATGCAGAAATCATGAAAATGACCAAATGCCAAAACCTCAAGAATGAAGTGAAAAGATCCTGGAAACTGAAGAATGCCAAAGTTGTACCAGTGATAGTTGGACCTATAGGAATGATGACAAAGAACCTCACAGAGATATTAAACATCGGGACAATACCCCTGAGCACTCACCTGGTCGTGGATGGATAAGTTATTCAGACAACCACGGGTAGGCATGGATGTCCCACAAAATATTTCACGGAGAAGAAAGTAAATCCCAATGGATTGTTTTTTTTAATGCCATGAACAAACCTTAGTACATCACCGGTGATAAAGGTTGTGGTCAAGTTTCATCGAAATTGTGTGTGGCTTCAGAAATGAAAGCAAATACATATTTTGGGGGGCAACCCCCTCTCTCAATAGATCCTCCTTGACCCCAAGTTTTTTTTCATGTTGTGGACCAACTTTGGCACATCACGGGTGGTGAAGATGGTGGTCAAGTTTCATCAGAATTGCATGTAGTTTCTGAGAAGAACGCAAATGTTTATTTTGGGGGGCAAACCCCTCTCTCCATAGACCCTCCTAGACACCAATTTTTTGAATGTCGTGAACAAACTTTATTACATCATGGGTGGTGAAGATGGTGGTCAAGTCTCATCGGAATTGTATGTGTAGTTTTGGAGAAGAAAGCAGACATATTTTGGGGGGAAACCCCCCGTAAATCCCCTTAGAGCAGATTTTTCTAATGTCATGAACAAACTTTGGTACATCATAGGTGATGAAGGTTGACGTGTAGTTTCATCGGAATTGTGTGTATTGTTTAAGAAGAAAGCAAATACCTCTTTGGGGAGGCAACCCCCCCTGTAAACTCCCTCTGTAGACCCCTTCAGACCCGGTTTTTAATACCATCATGGGTGATGAAGGTTGTGGTATAACCTTTGTAAATTAAATCCGATAACCAAATGCTTTAGAAACAGGCGTGAGGACAAAGGAAAACCTGAAAGAACCTCCATAAGATACGGGATGAAACTTTGCCACCACGGTACCCGTAACAGCCATGGCAGGTCCACACACCCGCGGAGAGTCCGTACAGATCCAAATCTACCCATGTGTACCACGTCCGTGTGTGCTGTAAATGTACCTCTACCTTGTAGTAACTGTCGATTGTACATCCTGATCAGGACTCGAACTGCACTGTACAGCTCGGTAAGTGGCTAAAGCATTCAAGCACTCCAACAGAATGCCTGACTTGGCAAGCAATTACCAATTGCCCTCGACACAACTATGCACCAGGAAACACCCATGCAATGTCCGAATTGGACAAATCAACACTTTTTGGGGGAGTCGGAACTGCTGACACTTTCAAATTTGGAGCTGACATCCAGGCCAAAAAAAAACATGGGGGTTTCAGGCTGTTCGGTTTTATAGTTTTGGAATTATGGAAGACGTACGCACGCACGCACGCACGCGCACACACACACACACACTGCCCTTTTCGTATAGCTAAACATACCATATATTTTCCAGTATACAGTATATTCTGATAATGAAAAATATTTATTTTACCAAATATGCAGCTTTATCAATATATGACACATCTGAAGGAGAAGTATCTAACTGTTGTTCGACCTGGCAATGTGGCCTGATGAAAGAAGGCTAAATTCGTTGCAGAGAGCCAGAGGGGGCAGGGGAAGGTGGGGGGGGCGATGTCATGGGACTACCGAGTTCTATCATTAATACGAATATAATCCGGTCATCTGGGGACATTGCTATTCATGCTGTCAACTTTTCTTAAGATTGAAGATAATTGGTGACAGGGGAAGTTATTATCTCAATAAGTTTCGAAGGTGCTACACGTCCGAGTACCTGTTTAATGTGTCACAATGAACGTTTGGAAGTTTTCCTGACAGGCATAGAAAGTCCTGGCAAAAATTATTCATACCGTCTTTAGGTTTCCGATCCATACAAAAGTTTCAAGCAGTACAGCGATCTTTTTTTTATTTCATGAGTTTTTTTTTTCTATTTACATCTGTAATAGTTTTGAAGTGACAGCTGCTGCAAAATACCTCCAAAATATTTTGCATTGACATTGACCTTGGGGTTCACCCACCCCTGTAGCCCCAATTTTCAAAATGTAAGGAATTCTATGTGCTACTAGGCTTTGAAATTTTCCATGAAAGATGCACAGGAAACACAAATTCCAAAACAAAAGTTTGGAGATGGTCAGGTGGGGACCATTAATCCATTTTACATGGCTGCATCCCCATAAATAATTTCGTTTGCAGTAAATGCCATGAGCGAATATAATTGTCCTCTGGAGCCAGTGCCACCATGTTTCACCGACCAAACCTAATCACAGACCAAAATCTAAGAAATTATACAATTGGCAGATTAACAGCAAAAATCGGGATGAGAAACAGAACTGGAAAGAAGTAAACGTTGAAAACAAAGCAATTTACAGCAGTGCAATCACAAGGTCATGGATGGAGATGGGAAGATTTATTCATAGGATGGGAAAAACAAAGTGATACATTGGTATCGATCGGCCCTCCTCCCAACCCTCCCTCAACCTACCTACTTTCCACCGGTATTTTTTTGTGTGCAGAGTCGTGGTTTGTGGAAGAGCTAGTACTAGTATACTGAGCGGAGGATGCAACTAGCCAAAAGGAACAGTGGAATGAGGGGGAAAACACCAGCAGCACATTTGAAGGCCAAGATAGAGGCAGACTTGGACAAACAATTAATGGGCAAGGGGAGGATGCACGGATGGGGTGGACAAGATGGAGAGAAAAGGAAACTCTCAGGAAGGAAAACTAGAAATTTGGAAGGAGGAGGGATTGGGGTGGGGGTGGGGAAGGGTTAACGTGGGTAGATAAGATCATGGTTTTGGATTGGGGATGATCTGAGATGTTGGTGAACAGCTGTCTTGAAGAGAATGTGGAAGTTGGTTCCACAGGCAGGAAAAAAAAAGAGGAACTAATAGGTGGAGGTGAGCAGTGATTCTGGATTTAGATAGTTTCACCAGAAGGACATTGATGGTGGATTGTGCGTGCCCTGCAGCAACCTGTGTGGGGCAAATCATGGGAAGAGCAGAGGGTGAAAGATCAGAAAGGAGGTGGTAGTAGACAGAGAGACCACCAACCTGTCTGAGATGGTGAAGTGATAGGCCCATAGACTCGGCTTCATCACCGGAGATTCCAATAATGTTCAAGGCCTTGGTTTCCATGGCATCAAGCTGAGCAAGATGTGAAGCATGGGAACCAGCCCAGAGGGAAGAGCAGTACTCCATCAAGTTGAGGATGAAGGTCTTGTTGGTGGATAAGGAGTTCAGGTGCACCAAGGAAGGTTGACGGAAGATGCCCGGTCCGTGGCTGGCTTTCAAGGCCAACTTTGAAATGTGGTTTGCCGAAGAAAGAACGTGGCTGATTGTGAGACCCAGGAGTTTGAGTGACTGAACTCCCTTTCGGGGATTGTTAAGAAAGTAAATAGGAGGGTTTGCCAGATGATCCTTCTGGAGAAAGGCTGTGATGAGAGTGAGAGACTTGTCAGGATCGAAAGACATGTTCCAAGTGTTTGATGAGCTTGTGATTTTGTCAAGGTCTGACGTGAGGAAAGAGGCTGCAGCCTTCTTGTCTGATTGATGAGAGATGTCACGGCAATGGGTGAAGTCATCGGCAAATATACAAAGGGAATTTTCAAGAGAGTCAGAGATATCATTTATGAAGATCAGGAATAGGACTGGGCCCAGAACACTGCCTTGGGGCACTCCAGTCTTGATTGGGAGAGGAGAGGAAAGGCTATGACATGTTGGCTATGACAGTAGAGGAAGTCAGTAAGCTTTGTGTGGATTTGCCTTGGATGTCAGAGGCAGATTTTGGAGAGCAAGGCAGGACGTCAGACTGTATCAAAAGCACAAGATATGTCCAGAGAGATGGCTCTGGTCTCATGTCTGAAATTGAAGACCTCCATCTAATTGTTGGGTGAGTAAAAGCAGCATGTCCAAGGTGGAGTGACCTGGTCTGAAACAAAATTGGTGATCTGAGATTAGGTTGTTAGAGAAAAGGAAGGATGTCACATCAAATGCAATGATGGTTTTACCGGAAGGGACACAATGAGGCGAAAGCGAAGAAACAGATGGAATATAATTGTTGAAAAAAAACTCTACAGAGAGGAATAGTTGCCTTCTTTATACCCGGGCCAAGACAAACTCTCAGATTTTGCAGATCAGCAGGCATGACTCAGGAAAAACCAACTTTTGAACCCTGCATGATACAACCACATCGATATTAGTGTTGATTCTTACAAAGATGCTGTTTAGAGATTATTCAGCATTTAGCATTAACTCCCTATCTCACCCAGGCCGTGTTGGTGCGCTTCCTGTGGGCGTGCATTTGCTCAGACCCGGGACCTTATCTTGGACCCCACGTACAGGTGGGATCCCATCGCGGAGCATGAGCTGCATCACGGAGAAGGCCAATGATGAACAGCAACTTTGCTCGATTTTTTTTCTTTTCTCAACGATGTTAATACATTCCAGCAGAATGAGAGATGTCCCCAAAACATGCGCAAGGCAGAATCAAGTGAAGTCCACTAGAGCTCACTAACAAAGAAAGAAATGTCAGTGCAACAACCGAAGCAGCAGGAACGATTGACATTGGCTCAGTCAGTATTTTTTTCCTTTAGTTAGCTTTTCATCAGATCATTATGATCAGCTTCTCAATCTTAACAAAGTAGCTGTTCATATTTAGATTAAATATGCTTCTCCTCTTTGACTTGGGGGCTCCTCCTGGCAAATGGTCATTTTGAAAGTCTTGAGTCCATTACAACATTCCTTGATCATGCCTTAATGCATAACACAAATCACAAGTCATTTATACATTTTAATAAGGTTGAAATGATTTTGTACAACTATAAAATGTACTCAAAAGCATCCAATTTCAGCATCGTAAATGATCGATTTATATTTTCAATCATTTTCCAGTGGTGCATTTATAAGTCTGGAGTATGCTATAAAACATATTACATCCTATTTATATAAAAGGGTCAAAGCTCATGGTGGGGGGGGGGGGGTCTAAACGGCAAAAGAGCAGCAGGTTCACAAACTACCAAAGGGGATGGAAGAAAGGAAGAACAACGCAAAAACGATTGAATAACAATGTCCAAAAGAGCAACAGAATGGGAAAAAATTAATTCAGCACTTTTACTGATATGATAAGATATTGTTCTTCATTGAATTGATGAGAATTTGATGATAATTTCCTTTTCCGAACACACATCACTCATTGTTAGGAAACGAACCATTCCTAAGCTGGGGGAGCTTAGGAGGGTTGTGGGGGGCTGAGAGAGCAAACGGAACAAGACGAGAATAAAGGCGGTAAAAAAAACCCAACAAAACACCCGACCTGTCTGCAATGTTAGAACAACAGACCTTGTGTTTTGATTCATCATGGGAGATTCTAATAATGGTGAGATTTCAGATAATCCAGGAGGCACGGATACAATGCAGGGGTGCCAGGCCACAGGGGAGTGCAACACTCCGTTGAGAATGGAGGCTTTTACATCTCATCCCACATAACTGCGGGGGATATTTCGCATTTCATACAACTGCAGCTTTGTAAATCCTACAGGATTTGTCTGAGTTGAGTGAAAACTTCCAGTGCTCTGCAACCTCTTCCCTGAACTTTAGATTCTGTAGAGAAAAAGTTTGCAACTTTCACGTTAATTAATGTTGCAGCTCTTTATCAAATGTGTATCCCCCCCCCCCCTATTTAAGTATAGTTTCTGTCAATAGGTTTCCTCCCGGTATTGTTGTCAGACTCAGGTAGCTAAAACAAACATAGGTAGCTCCTTTAAAAGGTAGAAGGTAAAAGAATGTCTGAATACCGGCCAGCAATTGCGATCACCTATTAGTGGGAAGCCATCTCTGGCACCGAATGGCCATACTAGGGGCAATCCCATTATTCAAGGCACAATTGTGTTTGTGTCGCGTATAATCACCAAATGGTGTTTGTAAGTGTTGTTACCTTTTGACCATACGTTCGGTACATTCTCCGCGCAATGTGTGGCTGGAGAAATCTAATGCATATGGTTAAATGTTTCCGTTTCATGGACATCAAGTTTTGTTATCATTACACATTTCCAGAAAGCTGATCACGTTAACACAGTGGTCGAATTCAACATCATGCACCATAAATATTTTCTGTGGAGCACTGTTTGACATTTGTCCTTCAGAGCATACTTCTGTACAGTACAGCGAGCATTATTTATGTACATCCCCGTCTGCTTTGAAAAATATTTCATCCAGACATTATTATGCAAACTGCGCAAGTAAATTTGGATGCATGGAAAGACTGTTTTACCCATGTTATCAGTTATAATACATTTATGCAAATGTATCTATGCAGTTGTTTAAATTACAGGTTCCATTTCATTTCTTGGCATTGTCTAAGTTGCCATTGTACTTGCACAAACGTCTTTTCCAGCAAAAGGGTACAATGATAATTTTACCGCCGACTGATTACAGATAGGACAGACATCTCAATAATTTGAGATGAAACCATCACCACTTAGCTGTTCTATATTTAAAAGATAGATTATTTTACCCGAGAGATTAAACAAAATATTTGTGCCATCCTGAGATCATGCCCTGTGGTCTGAACACCTGGTTCGCCAGATGACATGGTGAAATCTGTGTGGTAATGGCCATGGAGACTGCGGGTGTCAGTGCCAGACAGAAGAAGTGGATTGCATCTGCTTTGGGGGGTGCAGGAGGAGGGGCATGTGTGCTGCCAGCAGATAGGGTGTGGGGAAAGAGGGGTGGACACTGTCTGGTGCATGTATATCCAAACGTTGGGTGTTGCTGTTGATATAAACACTAAATCCTTCAGAGGTCTGTTCACACACCACACACATGCACACACACGCTGAACACCGATGGGCAAATGTTATCCATTCCCACTCCAGATTCTTTACTTCTGCAACTGCAGCCCTCAATTGTAGTACACAAACCATTGCTGAACCTCCATCTCCCCCATCACACCTCCTCACACCAGCTGCCAAAGCCATTCATCAACACAAGGCCTCTCCTCCCACCTCCTACCACCTCCACCATCGCTCAACATTTAGCAAATGTAATGGTTCGTTAACTCCCCGGCTTCCCAGCAACCAGCATCTGGGAAAGAGCCCCGCCGCTGTCCACATAATGACACCGGGGCATGGATAGGTACCTTGGCAGGTGAAATGAAATAGGGTCTACAAGAAATATCACACTATGATTGTAAATTGTGTTCCAGCAAGTTCAAACCATTGGGAAAAGAAAAAAAAAATGCGTCAAAACTGCAGGTTTTAGTTTCTAGAAGCAAGTTCTTCATCAGGACGTTAAGCATCCTTTCTCATCTGAAATGATCTGGACAAAAAGCTTCCATGCATCGTATGTTTCATAAAAAATGCTTTTGAGTTGGTACCATGAAAAATGAATAATTTCTGACTTTAATATGCGAGTGAAGGAAAATAATATTGGTGTAAGTTAAATTAGAGGCCACCTATTCATTAAATATAAATGGGAGGAATAGGGGGTGACGGGTTTGGAATGGGGTTAACTGATAAAAAATTTCTAAATTAAAAAAGGAATGGAAAGGGTGATTGGAGGGAGAAAGAGGGCTCAGAACTGTAGGAGGAATGGAGAGAAAAGGGAAATAAGTTTGGGATAAATTTGGAATAAAAGAGGGAAGCGAGGGAGGATGAAAGGAGCAGATGTAAGGGGGGTAAGGAGGGGGGCTAAAACTCCACAACATTTGTATGTGTAATGAATAGATTGCCCCTTAATGGGATAAGGACAGAGCACAGGTGATGTTGCCCAAATGACCGAACTCGCATATCCTTGAAGACGCTTACCACTACACTCAAGATCCTGCGCAGCATCCGGACGTAAAAGTATCGTATTTGAACTGTGGAGGGGCACCTCAGCAATGAGCTTGTTACAAACATCCAAACCTAAAGGAAGAGAAAGGTAATTAAAAGTGCAGAGAGATTGCTCTGACTTTGTGGTGAGGATGAGGCCTGTAGAGAGAAAAAAACCCCAAATCAACTGTCACTCCAAAGAAGTATCGACCCGCCAGCACAGTTTACTCAATGCTTATTCTCCGCTCTGTCAATATGATGTTGTCCACACAGCCAGTCCCTTGTGTAGAAGGAACCAACTGCTGGGAACTGGAGCTGCTTTACCACTCCGAAATGAACCTTCACCTTTCTTCCCATTCGGCCAACCTTCTAAACCCAAGAAACCGAAGAGATCTAATAGGATTATACGATTAAATATATTTTTAAAGAGTGCTGTTTTCATCTGGATTTGAACCCACAGCTTCCACATCGCAAGGTTAATATTGTACCTACACTATGATGCTACAGTCATTGGTCCATTGTGCATCCCTGATGTCTTTGTCCTTCCTTTTTAACATGGCATATGAAGCGGGTGGATGTACAAGGGGGAAATGTTTCACCAAAACCATGAGTGCATGAATACTCTATCATTACTCATTTAGTCATATGCCTGGTATTTCGATGAATTTTGCCAATACAATCTGTTTACCACCCAAAATAATTGACCCAGTGCCAAACATGCCAGCAATCTTTCTCGCAAAAAATCAAAGGTCGAAGTGTCTCCACTGCTCTGTCTGAGCTATAAGAATGTACCACTCAACGACAGGCTCCGCAGTACAATTTCGCACTATCAGTCATGGCAATGTGGTAATCACACTACACAGAGGCACTTAATTCCCAGGAGATGGACAGTAGGACAAAAATGCAGAAAAACAGAAGCACTGCAAACAATAGCTTTGGAAGGGGGAGAAGAGTTTGTCTCTCGTGCCACGTCTCTTTGGCAGTGAGAGGCAGTTTGGAGTCCAACGCAAATTGGAAGCCAATCAAGTCCTTTCAATCAGGATGGGCACATCTTGGGTTCTCTGCCTCCCACAGGGCGCAGGGGCGGCAGCTGGGGAAATTGATGGCATTTGCACAGCACCGCCAGGCACACTGATTAGTTGGGTCAGCCTCCGGCAGAGCTCCGCTAGACAGACACGAAACCGCAGGGCCGTGCTGCAAAAAGGGCCTGAGAATGTTTTATGATTAATTCTTACCATCCTCCTCTCTTTCCTCCACACTCGTCACCCAGCTTTCCCTTCCTCTTCTATATCTACACCTCCCGCCCCCTTTCCATGTCAGTCTCATCCGATGCATGATTTTTTTTCTCTCTCGAAAACTTGTGTGGTCTCATCGGTATGGAAGTTAATCACCCGCTTCATGATGCTGTGCACTTCAGGGTTGAGTTCCACATTCCACGTACATTTGATTGTCGCGTCTTAAGGTCCTTGCCCGATTCATTTGTGGGGGAACCTTTGCTCAAATTTTCCCAAAGTGTTGAAAAACAAGTATGCTTTCTTGATGAAATGTGTGACTTGCCAAGACATTTATTCCAAGAAAATACCATCCATGCTTTCTGGGGTGAAATAAATAATTAAATAATTAATGCTGTTTTGGTAGCCAGATGCAGAAATCTCAACGAACTGTCAACCAGGAATTTCAAATCCCTTTTCTTCTGAACTCCCCCAATTTACCACTATGACAACATCGAGATGAAGTATGAAAAACAGGGCGAATTTAGAAGTCCGTTCTTTCCACTTCAACTGTTACCACAATAGTGTCCCTCCCTGTCAACTGAACTGGAAAGCTAATATATGACTTTCAAGAGTCTCACTCCCCTGCCCCTCAACACTGCACCCTGTATCCAATGGTTTTCTGGTTTCACATCAGGCTCCGTGGCCAACAATCTAACAATTTCACAGCCTCTACTCCCAGCCTGACCGGACTGCACTAGGTTAACAAGCAAGCAGCAGATGCTTTCTTGTCTGACAGGCAAGAGTAGGCCATAAGTTAATTCAAACTTTGTATTATTACCTGTCTAACTGCTGTGATTGGTTGTTGTTGTTGTTGTTGTTGTTGTTGTTTTTTTTGGAAAACAGTATTTAGGATCTTGGGAGAGGATAGAGGACAGAGTGTATAAAGACAGTAGAGTGAGGGAGGGGAAGCATATGCAACAAGCAAGGGAATGGGCAAACAGGTGTGAGCGCGGTAACCTGAGGTTTGGGAAACGGAGGTCAGAGTTAAGACAAACTTTTGGAACTTTTGCCTTCAGTGTCAGCAAAAGCTGTCTTAGTTGGACTATATGTTGTTGATGGCCAACAGAGCACATCTTTGATATGCTTCAGGACTTCATCAGCAAACTTATTTTCCGAGCCGACAAGTTAATCACTCGATCTTCTCCCTGGAATAAGCAGGCAGGAGATCTTTTGATTTCATCAGAACATTTTCTGCTGCAGAATCAAATCCCGAATCATTATGTTGTACTTGCCATGTTTGGACCATATTTATTGATCCGGATGCAGCCTGTGGCATTCATCAATATGTGACTATGCGTGCCGTCCCTCGGATGAACGCAAAGCTGGGCATCCCGTCTGCATCAGTTGATGGCAGACACGTTTCCCAGGTTAACCTCCATCCGAAGGACGGCAAACACATAGATCAATCTCCCTGCCCGTGGAACACCAGGATGACAGTTTATAGCTGGGTCAGGATTCGAAACCAGGCTCGACAGATCAGCGGTGAGTGTGCACACCTGTAGGCTATCCTGCCAGCCTGCAAAATGGCTGGGATGAAAATTGAAATGGACAATCCATCACTATACGACCTTTAAATCATGAAATAGAACACACGAGCCACACTGCACCAACTGCGGGATAAGGACATGGCGATCTGTGAATTTTCTCAGTAAACCGCAATGGAAAATCATTCACAAGTGTGACTTGCGCTTGGATTTGGACGGTCTCACAAAGCTCCGGTGATGTTTGTTTCTCCATCGAAGAGGTACCTTTGCACTTTGTAGAGTGCTCTCTCCAACTTGCACGTGCTGGAAGCAGAATAAATATACTTTTCACCGAGTGAGCACACCTGGGTGATATATGCGAGCAACATGTCCCCTTAAAAGGGAACCTTTTTTTTTCTCCATTATATCCTTGGAATCTGGCATCTATCCATGCAGCAATCTGGGGACCCATCCTATTTTTGTTTTATATCGATGACCTTCTCGAGAAGCCACTGGAGCACTTTGCTGATGACTCAATTTTATGCTGTGAAACTCCTTTTCCCTGCAACAAAGGACATTCTGTTGCATTGCAGCAAGTTGATCTGGGAAAGATTTCAAATTTAAATCGTTCGACCACACAGGACATGTCGCTCTGATGTCGGGGGGGAGGAAATTCTGATGCGACAAACGTGTGGTCCAGGTTTATTTACGGAGGAAGAACTTTGAAGGAATATCAAACGTCACATCACTTCTCTGCTACTTGAAGTAGTGTCAACGTCGGTTTTAATCACTGGATGCTTACATGTGTGAACATGAAGTTATGCAACACATTGCTGGCCACGCAGCATTTCATCATACGTGAATAGAACTCCAAACCAGCAGCCACAGGCTGCGCACAAAATCAACGACTACGTGGATACAAAAGTTGTTGTTTATTAAAAACAAATCTTAATTTTATTAATTTTTGTAAAGAAGATATTTGTTATATTTTGATCATAATCAAATGTTTCATGTCACATCACTGTTGTATAAATAAATAAATAAAATAGGGGGGGGGGATGCCCCTGCGCTCACCTGGTAGAACCAGGGAACCAGTAGTAGGTGTGGATGACCCACCAAAGATGTAAATTACCCGATGGTTTGAACAAACTTGTGAAAGCACCGTGCAGAGATGATTCCTCCCAAGTTACATCTAAATCGGGTGAATACATTGGAGAAGAAGTCAAAACGAGATCCTGGAATCGTAATGACCTTTCACCTTGATACCTGACCTATACTTAACATGCAAATATTTTTTTGATCGGATTTGCAAGGCATCAGGAGGCCTTGGTCGTCAGAAGTTCTGCAAAGTTTGGTGAAAATATGACTATTAGTTTTAGCATCACGAGTGATGGAGGTTGCGTTCGAGTTTCATTGAAGTTGTGTGTGTGTAGTTTCGGAGAAGAAAGCGAATACCTATTTTGGGGGTCAGATCAAGCCTGGACCCACTTTGACCCTGAATGTTTTTTTTTTTAATACCGTGAACAAACTTTAGTACATGACAGGTGATGGAGGTTGCGGTGAAGTTTCAACAAAATCGTGAGTGCGGTTTCGGAGAACATCTGAGTGTTTACATACTGACTGACGGACACCGCACGATGCTAAGACCTCACCTGAACTATGTTCCAGGTGAGTTAAAAATTGAACCATTAATCAGAAAATGGAACTTCAGTAAGTATGTACGATGGATACAGCCATGTCTAATCCACATTTGTGGCCATGAAACATGTGATGCGACTTCCGCTTCTTAAGCTAATCGTGGACAAGACATGTGGCTGCCTCCAAAAAAAAATCACTGGGAAATTCACCGGAGTTGCAGTTACTGCTTCATGGTGAACTTATCATGGTGACAATAATGATATGAGATGAAAAAAAAAAGAAGTTGATCATGATCAGATATGTCGGAATTATCTGTTTGTAGAAATTTGTCTTTCGATTCAATTTTCATGTCCGCACAGATATAGATACATGCAAGTGATGTTAAACATGAAATCTCACACATTTCTTCAAATGCTATTCCTCATCCTGCCTCTCATCTTTTCCATCATTCTCACCTTGTCCTCTTATCTTCCTTCTGCTCCTTGACATGTTTCACCACCCTCTGGCATCTTCCTTGCCAATTCATCTTGGAGCGTTGTTGTGCTGTTGTGTCTGCACGATATCAAAGTAGAATGCCCTTCATTCATCAAGGATTTCATTGTATTTCGAGGCTGTACTTTGTGTGTGGCTTTGTTCAAATGTCAGTGAGGGTTAAAAAAAATTTTTTTCTATAGCATCCAGATCCAGATGTTCACCAAAATCTAATTCGTTCGTCCTCACCACGCACCCAACCTGGCCACCAAATTTTGTCCGAATCTCTGCCTAACATTTTGAGATATGGTGCTCATTAACAGACAGACAGACAAACAAGGCTGAAAACTAATCTCCGTCTCCCTTCGGCGGTGGAGGGAATAATCGTTATCGTTACCGTTCAAAGAATGAGGATATTCGGTGGGGCTGGTAGGATGGCCCAGCTCGACCTGGAGGTGTGCACACTAGCCTCTAAGCTGTCTATCCTAGGTTTGATAGGTCTATCGTCTATCAACGTGTGTGTTGTCCTTCGGATGGACGTTGACCGAGTGTCCCGTCTGCCAACATTAGTTGGTGGATGTTTAACGACAGACCAGCTGAAAACCATACTGACGAATGGCTATCGTAGGTGAGCCACACAAAATGTCTGTCCATCCCTGCTCTATAGCACAATATGTCATCACACTTCCAGCTACGTCATCCAAGCACATGATATTACTTACT
The DNA here is from genome assembly GCF_056783735.1 of Eptatretus burgeri. Lineage (NCBI taxonomy): Eukaryota > Metazoa > Chordata > Myxini > Myxiniformes > Myxinidae > Eptatretus > Eptatretus burgeri. The sequence goes on along the minus strand of NC_140964.1, from coordinate 40,708,609 downwards.
CAATGGAGGACTGAGAAAATGGCGGACAAACCAAAAGAGAGTTGCTGCTGTTGCTTTGGACAGAGAGAAGCAGAATGAACTAGAGGGGGAGCACTCGGGAGAGTGTAAAACCTCTGCCAACAATACTGCTGGGTCACTCAAGTGAACCTTATATCTTATTCATTAAATATGATGTCAACAGTGCTGACAGAGTTATAGTTCTTTTCTCCATTTTTTTTTTTGGGGGGGGGGGGGTGGGTTGGAAATCACTTAAAACATGAAAAAAGGCAAAAAAAAAATCGAAATTTTGTTGAAAAAAAAGTTGCAGAAAATTTTTTTTCTCGAACAATTTTTTTTTTGGGGGGGAGGGGTTGGAAATCACTTAAAACATGTAAAAATGCAAAAAAAATTTCTCAATTTTTTTGGGGGGTTAAATCACTTAAAACATGCAGAAATGCAAAAAAAAAAATTCTCGAACAATTTTTTGGGGGGGGTAACATTTTTTGGGGGGGAGGGGTTGGAAATCACTTAAAACATGTAGAAATGCAAAAAAAAAAAATTTCTCAATTTTTTGGCGGGGTTGGAAATCACTTAAAATATGTAGAAATGCAAAAAAAACAAATTTTTCTCTAACAAATTTTTTTTTGGGGGGTAACAATTTTTTTGGGGGGGTTGGAAATCACTTTAAACATGTAGAAATGCAAAAAAAAACTTTTTGGGGGGGGGGTTGGAAATCACTTAAAACATGCAGAAATGCAAAAAAATTCTCGAACAATTTTTTTGGGGGGGTAACATTTTTTGGGGGGAGGGGTTGGAAATCACTTAAAACATGTAGAAATGCAAAAAAAAAAAATTCTCTATTTTTTGGGGGGGGGGGGGGTAAAAAAATTTTGGGGGGGTTGGAAATCACTTAAAACATGTAAAAATGCAAAAAAATATATATTTTTTCTCTAACAATTTTTTTTTGGGGGGGGGTTGGAAATCACTTCAAACATGTAGAAATGCAAAAAAAAAAATTCTCTATTTTTTGGGGGGTGGATAATTTTTTTTGGGGGGTGTTGGAAATCACTTAAAACATGTAGAAATGCAAAAAAAATTCTCTAACAATTTTTTTTGGGGGGTAACATTTTTTTGGGGGGAGGGGTTGGAAATCACTTAAAACATGTAGAAATGCAAAAAAAAAAAATTATATTTTTTGGGGAGGGGGTAAAAAAAAATTGGGGGGGGGGGATTGGAAATCACTTAAAACATGTAGAAATGCAAAAAAAAAAAACATTTTCTCTAACAATTTTTTTTTTTGGGGGGGGGGACCAAGTCCAAAATTTAATGGCATGATCCTTGGACCATACCTAACCCCCCCCCCCACCAAGTTTCGTCGAAATCCGTCGAGGAGTTTTTCCGTAATACTGTTCACAAACAAACAAACAGAAAGGGGTGAAACAGTAACCTCCATCCATCTTCGAAGATGGCAGAGGTTAATGAACTCTTGTCAAGTATCTGGAATGAAAAGGTTTCAAAAATAATTTCAGATTGTTGAATTCTTGTTTTCACCATGCATACAATTAATGGCCAGGTAACATGATCACCTGTATGGCAGCCTGTGTTTGCTGCAACCCAGGTACCGACAGAAAAGTGAGTCTGGCTGCTTGGCACTGCTTATATGGGTACACTCATTGACATAGCATGACATCACAATTCAAACATGATTGAAGAGACATTGCTTTACTCTCACATGAATGATGAGGGTATAAGGATACAACCACCAAATCGACACAGGACATGGTGTTTTGAACCTTGGGTCCCAGTATCATGAGACATGGGCTCAGATGTGAATGCCAAACAGGCCGATCCATAATCTTACAAACTCTATTCTCATTTACATCTTCTAAAGTTTGGATGTTTTATTAGCCATCTTGATCCATAGTTTACTGTTTGAACTTGTACCTCCAATTCCCCAAATTCGTGATCTGCCAGCCAACAATTCCACTGGGAATCTGGGATTCAGTGCTGACCTCAAATTCAGTATGGTACATAGTCTACCGCTATGATGTTATGAGTTGAGATGAGATTGAAGAAGATGTGGAAGATGGTTCCACAAGCCAGAAAAAAATAAAACAGAGGAATTTATGAGTTGAGATGAGCAATGTCCATCAATTGGTCCAGAATAATTTAAACTTAAGGTGTTAAACATCAGCAAATCATTGAGCGTCCTTTCACTGACAAAGTGTGTTCCATAATGATGAAAGAGGAATCAGGAAGATGAAGCACCTTTACTTAACCTCATTACGTGAAACATCCTCTCTTTTGCCCGTTCCACGTCCCATCGTTTCCTCCCTTCATTTCTTTCCTATCACCCCAACATTTCCACCTTACCACCACACTTTTTCCTTGGAAAATACAGTATTTCAAAGTTATGGCCATGAAACTGTGCACGTCGTACAGAAAGCTGGGGTGGAAGAAAATCTGCAAACGCGACGCATCCAGATTCAGCAATCCAAGTTTATACTTATCTGGGATGCCACTGCCATGAAGGGTATTAATATGCATATCTCTCGTCTCTTTGTGCCCACCGCCGTGCACTTTTCCGCTTATCTTCCTCTCTTCCTCACTTTTATATCCACCCAGTACAAAGTAATGGCTATAAATCTGCAATGGACGCAGCATGCATGAAGTTATCTTTCTACTCAATCTCTATTCTCTATTTTCTGCTGCCACTCTGGCACCCTCCTTTTCCTCCCCCATCCTTTCTCCATGTGCCTCCATTTTTTCCTCGTACTCAAGCACACCTGCCTCTAGACTAGCCAACCTTTGTTGTTTTTCTTCTAATCAGCCCCCTGTTAAATTAAGGATGGAAAAGCGTTCGACATCTTCAACGCAATTAAAAGTACGAGTTCCTGAGTAATGCTTGAACTGGTAATGGATGTATAATTCAGGTTTCTTTGACACATATGTCGAGGCTCATTGAGGAAGAGCTTGCTGGCATTCGGTGGAAGGAAAGGTCAAAAGCACCGACAACAGGGTGGATGGAACATGTGGACAATGGACGTTCAGACAAACTACTTCAGGACAAATGAGTCTGCAGTTTGATCAAGAGGACGGGACAAGCATGAATATAAAAGTTGGAAATGGGAGACAACTTCAGGATGAAGATGGACTGCCATCTCAAAGAGGACCATTAACAGGGTTCGACAAACGAGAGGCACAATGGTTCAAGACGTGCCAAGGTTTTATCATTTTCAATATATCATGAGTACATAAATTGAATATTCCAACAAATACATTTTTTTTTTTATCAATCTATCCGAGTTATATGTTAAATTTTTAAATGTATATAAAAGAACCTTGGGATGTTTTGGAGTATTGTAAATATCTCGTTTGGATAATTTTTTTCCAACACCCAAGTTGTAAGTGTGGAAGGAAAGAGCATGACAGGACAAACTCAGGCATACAATGGCAATATACACTATGTATGTTTTTTTGCATACATAGTCGAGGCTCGTGGAAGAGCTAGTATACTGAACAGATCAGGACATAACAGCAGGACACAAAAGAAACAGTACAGAGAGTCGAATGCCAAGATCGAGGGACACTTGGACAAAGGGTGAGGGGAGGAATGGGGAGCAGGAGAATTGGGTGGAAAATATGGATACAGAAGGAAACTCCAAGAAGGGAAAACTGGGAATTTGGATGGAGGAGGGATTGAGGTGGTGGGGGGTAGTGGGAGGGGGTAACGAGGGTAGATAAGATCATGGTTTTGGATTGGGGATGATCTGAGATGGTGGTGAACAGTCGCCTTGAAGACCTGGAGGGAAGAATGAGATTGAAGAGGATGTGGAAGTTGGTTCCACAGGCCGGAAAAAAATAAAACAGAGGAATTAATGAGTTGAGATGAGCAGTGATCCTGGATTTAGGTAGTTTCACCAGAAAGGGGTTGATGGTGGACCGAGTGTGCCCTGCAGTAACCTGTTGGGGACAAAGCAAGGTAAGAGCAAAGGGTGCAAGACCAGAGAGGAGGATGCAATGACCAACTAAATAGCAAATGGAGATGTCATATTATTATCTCTGCAAATTTCTTAATCAGTCCAGATGTAAATGTTTATTTACTTTTCCAACTTTCTTTATAGGGATGATATATGCATATATATATATATATATATATATATATATATATATATATATATATATATATATATATATATATCATCCCTATAAATATATATATATATATATATATATATATATATATATATATATATATATATATATATATATATATATATATATATATATATATATATATATATATATAGGGATGATATATGCACACTCATCTTCAGGCTGTCTAGCTTGGGTTTGAATCCCAACACAGCTATTGACCGAGCTAGGTGTTTTACATGCAGGGCAAGGCATCAGTGTGTGTGTCGTCCATTGAAATGACAAGCCAGAGAACCGGTCAGCCAGCGCTGGTCATTCGTTGGTGGACGTTGAAGATCCCACAGTGTCTTACGAGAAGAGTAGGCGAGTTATCACTGGCACCCTGAACAAACAAGCCGGTAGGTGGACATGGGTAGTCGCCTACCCAATAGAACCTGACGTGATGGGACCGTTCGATGGGGAATGACCTGAGGATTAAGCACAAGAAAATTCATGATTCTAGCTTCAAGGGTTAATGCTGCAGATTGTTTTTTCGTTAAAATACCCCCACATTTAGAGGTTTTTCGGCCGTTGCTAGGCAACGGAGGGGTCCATAGCAACGGTTCTTTCTCACACATAACTAGGACAAACCATGAACCTACCATACCAGTTTCATGTATATCTGACATAGTCTCTGAGATATAACGAACTTCGTTTTTATCTTGCCAAAACAAAGTTTTTGCAAGATATGTTAGTCAGCTTTTTTTTTTTTTTTTTTTGTCTGTAATCACATATAAAAAATTCTGCAGAGCACAGTTATCATTGGAAATTTTTGTAACTTTGCATATCAGAGGCCTATAGAGGTCCCTTTCAGTGCACAAAATTTTGAAGGTCAAGGTCAAAGGTCAAGGTCACATTGTCGCAAATCAGGGGAGTCGACGAAACCCTTATTTTTTGAGTAATTTTGATCGGATCGTCTTTAAACTTCATAGGAATATAGTTCATGGTCTGGCGCTCAGCTGATTAATTTTTGGTGGCGAATGGCCTTGACCTTCATATGATTTTTTTTGTCTGTAATCACGTATAAATCACTCTGCAGAGCACAGTTATCATTGGAAATTTTTGTAACTTCGCATATCAGAGGCCTATAGAGGTCCCTTTAAGCACATAAAATTTTGAAGGTCAAGGTCAAAGGTCAAGGTCACTTTGTCGCAAATCAGGGGAGTCGACGAAACCCTTATTTTTTGAGTAATTTTAATCTAATGGTCTCCAAACTTTATGGGAATGTAGTATATGGTCTGGCGCACAGCTGATTAGTTTTTGGCGGCGATTGGCCTTGACCTTCATGATTAGCGCCTGAGGTCAAACATATTTGACTCCAAGGTCAAATTTTCAAGTTTTAGGAACCATATCGTGTAGTACCTCAAATTGAACACCTCGATGAGTGCTTTCTAGATATGTCAAGCTTGAGACATTATGACGTCATTTGGTGACGTTATGAGGAAAACACATATTTTTCATGGTTACTCTGTAGAACGATTCTCATCGGAATCTCTCGTAGGCAGATATTCCTCAAGGAGTCGCTCCTGGTGGATAGCAGCTCTGTTCACCTCAGTGTGACCTTAAAGAAGTCACACGTGGTCACCTTTTGGCAAGACAGTTTATTTAATTGTTTTCGACCAGGGTTCATTCAAAGTCCATCTTCTCCGACCGTTTTCATAGGATCCGGCTGGAAATGTTTTAACAATATGGCTGAATGTACTGCCCACAGTCGCTCGTGGCCCGATTTTTGATTTTCGAAAAAATAAATTTTTTATGATTTTTCTAGAATTTCAATGTCCCGTTGCTAGGCAACGGTGGTGTCCATAGCAACGGTTCTCATTTGCACACAACTTGGTCATGGTATGAACCTACCAACCAAGTTTCATCGAAATCGCCATTGTATTAACTGAAATCGCCATTTTAAATACTGATAATAAGGGTAGATCAAATCTCAAAAAAAAAAAAAAAATTCGACTGCATCGACGACCTAACATCAAATTCCTATCACCTTCAGTTGAACGTCACGCCTGACCAGCCGATCATGAAAGACTTCAGCCAAAATCTTTCCCCAGCCAACCCCACAAAAAGGTGCGAATAATTGGGGCCATAGTCGGAGCAGTAGTAGTAGTAGTAGTAGTAGTAGTAGTAGTAGTAGTAGTAGTAGTAGTAGTAGTAGTAGTAGTAGTAGTAGTCGTAGTAGTCGTCTATCACTATGATGTTTTTAGTCCCCTCTGGAGAAACCGGAGGGGACTATAGGTTTACTCTCTATTTCTCCATCTGTCCGTCCGTCCGTCCCACCTGTAGTTTTTCCGACTTTTTTTCCTATACCCTTTAAGTTATTCAACTGAAACTTGGTACATGGCTTTAGTATGATAAGCTACATAACAAGTTGACGTTTAAAGACATTTTGTCAATTTTTCACAGAGTTATGCCCTCTTTCGGTTTAGAAAATATCACATAAACGGGACGGTGTTTTGCTGCCGCGACTCCACCCCACTGCTTTACACCCATTGGCTGGACAGCTGCCCTGACTCCACCCCACTGCTTTACACCCATTGGCTGGACAGCTGCCCCGACACCACCCCACTGCTTTACACCCATTGGCTGGACAGCTGCCCCGACTCCACCCCACTGCTTTACACCCATTGGCTGGACAGCTGCCCCGACTCCACCCCACTGCTTTACACCCATTGGCTGGACAGCTGCCCCGACTCCACCCCACTGCTTTACACCCATTGGCTGGACAGCTGTCCTGACTCCACCCCACTTCTTTACACCCATTGGCTGGACAGATGCCCTGACTCCACCCCACTGCTTTACACCCATTGGCTGGACAGCTGCCCCGACTCCACCCCACTGCTTTACACCTATTGGCTGGACAGCTGCCCCGACTCCACCCCACTGCTTTACACCCATTGGCTGGACAGCTGCCCCGACACCACCCCACTGCTTTACACCCATTGGCTGGACAGCTGCCCCGACTCCACCCCACTGCTTTACACCCATGAGCTGGACAGCTGCCCCGACTCCACCCCACTTCTTTACACCCATTGGCTGGACAGCTGCCCCGACTCCACCCCACTGCTTTACACCCATTGGCTGGACAGCTGCCCCGACTCCACCCCACTGCTTTACACCCATTGGCTGGACAGCTGCCCCGACTCCACCCCACTGCTTTACACCCATTGGCTGGACAGCTGCCCCGACTCCACCCCACTGCTTTACACCCATTGGCTGGACAGCTGTCCTGACTCCACCCCACTGCTTTACACCCATTGGCTGGACAGCTGGCCTGACTCCACTCCAATAAAATCATGTGCCACCATTGCATGAAGCAGCACAGATTGGCAGGCCTCATGCCTTAGGCCTGGGTGTTCATCCATGGCTCAGTGCAATTGGAATGATCCCAGGTATATAACCACGATGTATTATAGATGCACATAAGCCGTACGCATGTTGTTGCTTCATGTATGTACATCTGGTTATTACCTTCACCCCCGAAGGTGAAGGAGATTATGTGTTCATCCCTTTTTTCTGGTTGTCCTTTTGTCTGTGTGCAGTATATCTCAAAAAGTTTTGGACGGATCTTAATGAAATTTTGTGGACAGGTTCTGTGTGTGACAAGGACGAACTGATTAGATTTTGGTGAAGATCCTGATCCAGATCCGACTACTAGAATTCTTTAAGTGATTCTTCACCATTGAGAGAAAGGGCCAAAAATAATATATAGCACGATGTCTCAAAAAGTTGTGGACGAATTCGAACGAAACTTGGTGGCTCACCAAGTTCGATTTTGGTGAAGATCCGATTCCGGATCTGGATACGAGAATTATTTATGTTTTTAAAGTGATTCTTCACTATTGAGAGATAGGGTCAAAAACGATATATAGCATGATATTTCAAAAATTTAATTGGCCCGATATGTTCTCGTGGATCAGACAATTGCGTGGTGGAGGCATGCGCTCCACCGAGTGACCTTCTTGTTTTAATATGAAATTGGCAAAGCCTAGAAACGAACGAAACACAATTGGTAAGAGTTTCTTCTTCTTCATTTTGTCTCCGGTATTGGCTCAAGTGTGGGTTAAACGCTAACAAATTTTTATCTCCCAAACATTCATTGGGACCGGTAGGGGACATGTATTGCAAAGAAATTCTCACTCTTCTTTTAGTTTATGTCATCATATGATGCAACTTCAATAGACTTTCTTTGACTCTCTTGCACATACTTCACTGTGATTCTGCAACGTCCGTCATTGCCAAAAGTGAACCATTGCTCTACTGAGCTACCCACACCAATGATAATCAGGGTCTGTCCTTGAGAAATGACACTCCATACGTGCTCCCAGGCAAACGGATGGCAGATTCCACCTCGTGGTGAACTTGTTCGAGAAACCAAGGTCTTGTTCAAATAAATGGTTGCAATAGTTCCTTCATTGAACAAAGGAAGTCCCAATAATGCAATCCAATTTCTTCCTCATTTAATCCAGATAATTTGTCTATTTGCATCTCTTGGGGGGGAAAAGGGGTGGCGATCAGCATATGGTAACTAAGGGTTATCTGCTTGTAAACTCAATGTCTCCTGTTTCAGGTTGCTCCCACTATAAAGGACAGACAACTCCTGGGCAGTAACTCTTATTAAACTGGCTTTCTTAGCAGGATAACATCTTCGATTTTTCTCCATATTAAAACTTTTGAAGGCATTCACTGGCGTACTGCTTGCAAAGCTGCTGCCGAGAGACTTCTTTTCCTTGTTCGGCCAATTACTTCTGATCGCCATCTATCACCAATGGAATGTCTGTGGTCATAAGAGCTGATGAAGCCATCGCCTGATGCTTTCTCCTCTCTCGCTTGATGCGAGCTGATTCGCTTGCCTTGTTTTTTTTTTTATTATTAAAAGCTTTGTGGTTTCATCAAAATTTGCCTGCTCTTACATGAAAAAGCAGCACATTTTCCTTTCTCCTTGCATCTTGCCAAACCTTAGATTCCTTCAACTGTTGTTGCTTTATTTTAAGAATGATGTCCCATAATGCATTCGCTCTTACAACCAATGTGTGAACTTTTGACAGCAAGGTAAATTTACCAAAGCTTTAAAGACAGCAAGCTTCAAGAGAACAATGGAAGTGGTTATGCGGAACATGCTGCTTGTGACTGTGTTGTACAATGGCGCAGCCCAGCGCACAGACAGCGCAATGGAAGCACCGATCAGTTCCAAGATTCCAAAGTAATTTGATTTCTGATTAGGCTTTCAGTAATCTTCCATGCTTCATATTCCTCATGACATTTCTCAGATCCAACAATGGTCCGCTAGTTACAAAAAAAACAACAGTTCGACCAACTGGTTCATGTAGCACTTGGGTGGTAAATTTCATCATGAATGAATGGTTTGCTATGCCGCTGATGCAGTTTCCCCCCCCCTGTAGATTAGGTCGTGGATGTATAATCTGGCCAGTGCATCATGACCACAATGGCTGCTCTTTTCGAACGGTGCAGTCGGATCTTTAACGTCCAAAAGTGAACGCCAGCGAACGCCAGCAGACAAGACAGCAGGCTTCACAACTCTTGAAGGACAACGTATACTCGTTGATATGAAGCACCGGGATGAGAGTGGAGAGTCGTTTTGGGAACGGAACCCAGACAATACAGCCTAGAGGTCAGTCTGCTAACTCAAAGATACTCTACAAGTCTATTTTTCAACGACATAGTCGAGACTTGTGAAAGAGCAAGTACTAGTACACTGATCAGATCGGGATGCAACAGGAAAAAAGGAACAACAGAGAGAGGGGGGAAACACCATCAGCAGAGCTGCAGGCCAGGACAGAGTGGGGCAGACAAAAATGGGTGTGGGGAGGAATGGGGGGCAGGAGAGGATGCAAGCAGTGTACATGATGGATACAGAAAGGAAATCTCAAGAGGGGAAACTGGAAATTTGTAAGGAGGATGGAATGGGGTGAGGGGGTGTGGGGGTTAATGAGGACAGAAAAGATCATGGTTTTGGATTGGCGACGATCTGCGATGGGTGGTGAACAGCTGTCTTGAAGACCTGGAGGGAAGAATGAGATTGAAGAGGATGTGGAAGTTAGTTTCACAGGTGGGAAAAACGGAATTAATGAGTGGAGATGAGCAGTGATCCTGAATTTCGGGAGTTTCACCAAAAGGTGGTTGAAGGTGCACTGTGTGAACCCTGCAGGAACCTGGGAAAGACAAAGCACGGAAAGAGCAGAGGGTGCAATACGGGAAATGGGGCAGCAGAAGACAGAGACGCCACCGACCTGTCTGCGATGGAAAAGTGATAGACCCATAGACTCAGCTTTAGTGTGGGACATTCCAATAATCTTTAAGACCTTGGTTTCCACAGTGTCAAGCTGAGCAAGATGTGAGGAAGGGGAGAGCACTACTCCATCAAGTTGTGGATGAAGACCTTGTAGGTGTCTAGGAGTTCAGATGTGCCAAGGAAGGACTTTGTACGATGGAGGATGCCCAATTGGTGGCTGGCTTTGGAGGCCAACATTAAAATGTGGTTTACCCAACAAATATCATGACTGATATTGAGCCCCAGGATTTTGAATGACTGAACTTCCTCAAGAGAATTGGAAAGTAGTTGGGAGAGTTTGTTTACGAGATGGTCCTTTTGGAGAGAGATAGTGAGAGTGTGAGATTTGTCAGGATTGAAAGGCATATTCCAAGTGTTTTACCAGCTTGCTATTTTGTCAAGGTCTGAAGATAGGGAAGAGACTGCAGCCTGCCTGTCTAAAACATGAGGGATGTCACAGCAGAGGGTGGAGTCATCAGCAAATATATAAATAGGATTTTCCAGAGAGTCAGAGAGATCATTGATTAGAAAAATCTGATTATGGCCCAGAATACTGCCTTGGAGCACTCCAGCCTTGACAGGGAGAGGAAATGAAAGGATTCCATTGAGTGCCACATGTTGGGTATGGGAGTTGAGGGAGTCAGTAAGCCATGTGTGGAGTTTGCCTTGGATGCCATTGGCAGAGAGTTTTGAGAGTCAAAAGCATGAAATATGTCCAGAGAGACAGCCCTGATTTCATATCTGATATTGAGGGCCTCCATCCATTGTTGGGTGAGTAAAAGCACCATGTCTAAGGTGGAGTGACCTGGTCTGAAACCAAATTGGTGATCTGAGATTAGGTTGTTGGAGAAAAGGAAATATTTCATATCAAACTGCAATGATGCCCTTTCTCGTTCTTCCTTGTTGTCCTGACAATTGAGGGATGAATGGAGTTGGCATGTTGATGAGTAATGAGGTGTGAATGACATGCATGGCAATATTTTTTTGGATCAATGATTGAGTGAATGGTACAAGGAGGATGCTTGTCTGGAGCAATGTACACCACCCTGGTGCAGACGATCCCTCACCTGCATTGGCGTTAGATTAGAGGGGGTTTCAAATGTTTTGGAACAGGATATCATTCTGCGGTTGGTGTTGTTGGTAAGCAAGTTGTGTTTTGCTGGGTGCACAAGCAAATTGATGGGCTGGGAGTATGGCTCATTGATGGTAGGTATGGTTGTGAAGGCCAAGCGCTGGGAGCGTGCAGGCCGTGAGTGGGCCATGGGCACAGAGAGGCAAGCCAAATCAAAGTCCCAGGTACCTATGTAGAGGGTCTGGACACCAAGTGTGAAAGAGGACACCGGGGAGGTGGGAGGAAAGCTGGGAAGAGTTCCTCCCATAATTTGGAATTGAACAGGTAAGCTCAGTAGCGGCCAGGGGATCCCATGTTTGATTGAGCATGTGGGCAGACCTGCAGGTGGAGCCACACTGTCCAGCCACAATATTGTGCGATGGCACAGATAGAAAAATTGAGGACTAGGCCCAAATGTGATGAAGCATCAATGTGTGGGATAACGGGTAAATTGGTTGTATAGAACTACTTTATTGTGGTGCGGGTGTAATGATAAAATAGAAATGAGCTTTGTGATGTTAGGATATATTAGGGATGCTCCCCCATGGTACCCTTTTTATATGCCTGCGGTCGTTGGAGTAACAGAATAGGGTAATTTAATTTTGAGTGGACCCATTGTGTCCTAAGTTTGTAGTGTAGGGGCAAAGCATGCCCCAATCGGGCTACTCCACCAGCGAGCCATGTGGTGCCTTGCCACCTCATAATGTTCGTCACCATTTCTTTTTAATGTTTTTATTTTCCTTCTTGGAAGTAGGATAGCTGGAGTGGCTAGTCGGTTCAGGAGGGATAAATTAGCAAGCAAGGCTTAGAGGGACAGGAGCCAGGTTAGAGTTAGGTTACAGCAGTGATCTTTACTAATTTTTTTTAGAGAGGGGGAACTTTTGCCAATAAAACATCAATGTGAGAGCCGCCGCCCTGCCTGAAAGACAAAATAATGCAATCCTTAATGCAATTACGTCATATAACAGCGAGGTTCACTGAATAGAAGTTTGCATGTGCAATAAAACAATATAGTCTTAATTATTAGAAACCAAAAAATGTAATATTAAGCCACCTATTTCAAATATGTGTTTCAAGCAAAACAAGGGGGAAAAAAGACAAAAAATGTCATAGCACCCGTTGTTTTAGTAATTTTGCTGTACAGAGTTAAAGAGCTTGCCCACATTTATTTACAACTAAAATGGCTGCCTTGCTTCCAATTGGCCATCTTTGATCAAATCACAAAATAAAGTGAAGAGAATGTGTACGCCATCAGGTGCTGTGCTTGTGCTAAGTTTGAACACAATTGGACCATGCATGTCTGAGAAATGGTTGGGGACACATTTAAGTAAGAAAATGGCCACCAGTCGGCCATCTTGAAACTGTTGTCGAAACAAAATGACGTGCATACGTAAGTCATCATTCATTATCTGTGTGCCAAGTTTGACCAACATGGATATATGCATGTCCGAGAAATGGTTGAGGACTTGTTTGATAACGGGTTTTTTTTTACAACTAAAATGGCCGCCAGTCTACCAGTCGGCCATCTTTGATCGGATCACACGTGTGTTCACGTGTGCACGTGTGTTCCATCAAATACTGTGCTAATGCCAAGTTTGAATAAAATCTAACTTTGCATGTCTGAGAAATGATTGGGGACATTTAAGTAACACAATTGCCGCCAATCGGCCAACTTGGATCTGATCTCGAAACAAAAGGACATACTTATGTAAACCATCATTCGTTATCTGTGTTCCAAGTTTGATCAACATCGGTAAATGCATGTCTGAGAAATACTTGAGGATGTGCTCAAGATTGGGTTTTTTTTTTACAACTAAAATGGCCTCCAGATGGCCATCTTGGATCTGATCTGGGAAAAAAAATGACGTGCATTTGTAAGCTATCATTAATTATCTGTGTGCTAAGTTTCAACAAGATTGGTAAACGCATGTCCGAGAAATGGTTGAGGACATGTTCGATAACGGTTTTTTCTTTTTATAACTAGAATATCCGCCAGTCAGCCATCTTTGATCGCATTGTGAAACAAAATGATGTGCATATGTATATCATCATGCGTTGTCTTTTTGCCAAGTACGAGTAAAATCAGTCCATACATGTCTGAGATACGGTTGCGGACACACACATGCACACACGGAAACAAAAATCGAGACCAAATGCTTCAGCCCCCATTTCGAACTAAGTCCAACGGAGGCTAATAATACAGATAATATTACAATATTAATCACAATAATACAATAAGTTCGATTTCAAAACTTACTTTCAAAGCTGGATGAGCGGAAGTGTGCCTGATGCTCCACGACCCTCTTCATACAGTATTTGTAATCAGTCATAGCAATCCTTGTGAGGCATTCCGAACGTTAATTTGTCAATCGGTTCCTCTGTTTTCTTTTCACAATGTTCATTGTTGAAAAGGTTGCTTCACGCGTCTCTGCACTGACATAAAAGGACAGCAATTTTTACACACAATGTTTGACAGTTGGGTATTCTGTGTCAGGGACCATGTTCCAGAAATTATGAGCACCTGACTGAAGTTCAGGCCACAGGATGTCATTTGTCTGAACCTCAAAGATTTCATACTTTTCAGTTTTGCATGGTCAGAACAGAGGTCTGTGATGACTGGTGAGTTGAGATGACACTGGCACGTTGATGGGTTCTCAATGAAGTTAAAAAAAAGTCCTTGTACTCCATCACATCTTTGAATCTCGATTCAAACTCTGCCCACATTTCCTCCAATATCTGCACAAATTAATTGTAATTGAAATGTTTCAACAGCTCAGCATTTTCTGATTGTGATTCTTTTTGAGTTTTGGAAAGTGCACAAACTGTCTGCCAGGTATGAGCAGTGTTGTTATGACAAGCAGCATGTTTCTGGGTATTTATGCAGTTGGAGATTCAGCGCATTCAAGTGGCAAGTGAGGTTGGTCAAGAATGCTAGATGAATTACCCACTCTGGGTTTTCCAACTCTGCTTCCCTTTGTTTTCACCAAATCCCTGAATATGATGAAGGACACTCAAAAATCGCTCCAGCACTTTGCCATGCGACAACCATCTAACCTCTCTGTGCATCAACAGATCGCCGTACATGGTTATGGACTATGCCTGGTGTTGGCTTAATGGCTAGAGTGGTGGGCTTGGGATCCTTGAGTCCTGAGTTCAAATCCTGCTTGGTTGTTGAATTAATACCAGGTGGGGTTGACTCAGCCTGTCATCCTTCTGAGGTTGGCAAAATGAGTACCAGCTTGCTGGTAGATTGTGTCCAGGATTGTGCCCAATAACCCAGGAGATTGCTTAGGCAGCACCAACGCTCTGCACAAATTATGGTCCCAATGGATGGATGGATGGTCACAGACTTATAAGGTCGTGCTCGAAACTGTCTGTGACTCAGTGCACTTCACATAATGAAATTGACCAAATTGACAAGCAGCCGCGTCACACTTTGCATCTCAGAGCTTTTGAGTTTAGCTTCCTGATGTATGATGCAATGAAAATTGATGAACTTGGGTATTTCCTCTGTTTTTTTTTGCATCAGACCGATGAGACCGTTGTCCTTTCCTCGCAAGTTTGGAGCACCGTCAGTGCATACCGAGGCCAACTTAGACCAGTTCAAGTCATTTTCGGGGGAAAAAAAAGTCGAGTAAGCCATTAGGAATATTTTGCCCTCTGGTCTGACCTTTCAACGGTATCAAGCACAACAGTTCCTCAAGAAACAATTCCTCCTTTGTCACACACATCCGTGCTTTCGTCCAGCGCTATGCTAAAGCATGGCGCAGCCATTATATCCTCCGTTAGCCATTGCCGAATGTCTGTCGCGATTCCCTCCAGCTCCACCCTTCTCATTACGGTTGTATCAGACTGCTGTAGTCCTCTGATTCGCTTTAGGATTGCATGCTTGTTGCTGAAGTCGGCATACATTATTTCCGCAGAGGCCAAACTCTGCATCAGTGAAAGCTTTCTTGCGTCTAGCTAAAATCCACTCCATTTCAAATGAAGTTTCTGTCAAACTCTTGCCAACACACCTACATCTCTGAACCCATTTCTACTGGCCTGTAAGCAAAGCAGTGAGTTGCTCGATTTTATTTTATCCATAACTGACGACCAAGTGGGTATTTAGTAAATACCAATGAAGTTGGCAGGTGTTTTTTTTGTGTAATGGCGTTCGTTCAAGATTGCTGCGCTTAAAAGTAGAACATGACTGCATATAGATTAGGCAAACTGACTTTGCGGCAGATTCGTTCAGTACAAAGAAAAAGTCATCCATTTTTCTTGAAATTGTCTATCTTCTGCTTCCAATGCATGCATCTCTCTTTTATTGTTGGGCTGTGCCTCTTTGTCTACATCTGTGATGCCACTCCCTCCAACCGCTCAATTTTCAACAGTATTGGCTTAAAAAAAAAAAAAAACTTTTTCACTGTTTGATTTTCAAATTAAGAACCAATCCATTTTTTTCTTCCCTTAAAGCTGGCATCATTTTTCTTTGTAAGCGCTGCAATTACCCCCCTCCCCCTCACCCAACGTACTTTTCTTCATTGTGGTTAACTGGATTGCAAGCATAATATTGTTTGTACGTATACTGCCACCTACTGATGTAGTTATGTGACCTCTATGCTTTGTGTTGGAACACTCATTTAAAACCAATGGGTCAATTTGTCAGCATTTATGGTGGATTATGATGGGGTTCAAATCCCTCCCTCGCCATTGAATTTATACCAGGTGGGGTTGATTCAGCCTGTCATCCTTCCAAGGTTGGAAAAGTGAGTACCAGCTTGCTGGAATGATTGAGCCATTCGAGTGTCCTGCGTCGGAGTGGCGACCCATCCAGGATTGTGCCCAATAGCATAGGAGACTGCTTCGGAAGCACCGACGCTCTGTACAGAGTATGGACCCAATGGATGGATGGATGGATGGACGATGGGGTGTTTTCATATTTGTGGTGTATTGTCAGAGTCTGCATTTTAGGCCACCAGAGGCCAGCTTTGGCTCACGGGCCATGCAATGAAGAACACTAGGTTAGAGGGATTTTTAGAGGTCGAGTTAGTGTTGCGGGATCTTCCCGACATCTTTGTTAATTGTACTTTTTCACATTTCTTTTTATGCATTCTAATTATTACTTTTTCTATATTTCTCTCTTTCTTTATGCATCTGTCTAAGGAGAAGCAAATTCTTCCAGAAAATTTTCTGTTAAGGTTCACTTGGCTGTGCCTCCATGGGTTTGAGAGTAGTGGTGGTGGAGTAGTGGCTGAAACCTGAATCAGATCCAAGTTCCTCCTGATGACTCCATCTTTGCTCTTTACCTAGTCGGGTTCCTTCTGATGACTCCAATGCAGTATTTGATCTTCTGTTTGATTATGTTTGTACCTTATACTGATACTGTGTGGACTGAGCTTCCCCGCTGATGCACCGCTGGTAGCTTGTACATGTTGCTGCGTTTGAGCCTGTGGGGTAACTGCTGAAATCTATCGATCCGGGTTCTTCCCGATCTTTTTGGTCTTTGTTCCTTTCACATTTATACTTTTTCACATTTCTCTTTATTCATTCTAATTCTTGCTTTTTCTTTCTTTCTTTCTTTATCTGTCAAAGGAGCAGTGAATTATTGCAGAATTTTTTTTTCTGTAAGGCTCACTTGGCTGCCTGACCTGCTGCCACCACATGTCGCTGCCTGCCACAACGGGAACAAGATCAATCTAAGGCCGGCCAGCAACACCTTGTGGCCCGGATTGCCATGCCATGCCATGCTTTGTCTGTGCCCTGCCGCCCTTGTCCTGCACACCCCCCTCACCCCCCCAAAAGGACTGCTCATCATGCTTGAGGGACAAGGATCCTGCATGATGCCATCATTTGTGTTAACCAAGGACCAATTTATGGCCATGTTGGCCATTTGCTGAAGGGAACTTTGTGAAAACCAGCGATGGACCAGGGTGGAGTGTAGATAGTGTACAGTGTTTGAACCCACCTGGTCAAATGTATTTAGATGTATAATTGGTTCATGAAAAAATATTTTCACAAAAAAAATAAGTAACCACTATATTCGTTATTGTTGTGTCTGTCTGTCTGTCTGTCTGTCTGTCTGTCTGTCTGTCTCGAGCATAGCTCCATGGGTTTTGATACGATCCTGATAAAATTTTGGTGGGAGGTTTATATCATGATCTAGTTGTGTTTTCCTGAGAATGGGCGTGGTGCGCCCATTATGGGCAGAGCCACGCCCCAAAAACATGTGTTTTTAGGGGGTAGCCAATTTGAATTTACATCTTCTCCTCGGGGGTTTGTCGAATCTGACAGGGGTTTCGGTATTTAGTTAGCTCAATGGCACCTGCATAGCCCCACGGAGCTTGATTTTTCATTTTCATCACAAGGTCAAGGTCACAAGGTCACGAACTTAGAAAATTGCGAATTTTGACATAAAAATCCATCTTCTCCAAGGGGGGTTTGTCGAATCTGGCAGTGGTTTCAGTATTTGGTTAGCCCAATGGCACCTGCATAGCCCCACATAGCTCGATTTTTCATTTTCATCCCAAGGTCAAGGTCACAAGGTCACAAACTTAGAAAATTTCGAATTTTGACATAAAAATCATTCAACCGCCCAAACTTTGAGAGCTAGGATGAAAATATTTTTTATACATAATCTTGAGGTAATTCCCCACCTAAAATCTTAAAACCATTTTGCTCTATCTCGAACACCTTGCCCGTGGCACCCCCTTCAAATTTTTTTTTACGCTGATTTCATCAAAGTATGGATAATCCGAGGAGTGCGAAATGTCATATAGCCTATTTGACGTTATATTGTTCCTGGAATGTTCCAGAGGAAGTTTTGCACCAAAGGTCTTAATCCTTGACCTTTGACCTTTAAAGTTCACAAAGGTCAAATTTTCAAAGTTGTGGGAATCGAACCGGGTTTTCGACCTTCTTCGACGAACTCACTCCAATAAGCTATAGCACGTATCCTGTTTCCTTATTTTAATGTCCACAACATTGTTTTGTGACTTTTAAAAGTTATGCAAAGGTCAAATTTTGAAAGTTGTTGAACGAAACCGGGTTTTCGACATTTTGCAGCTCATAACCTGTCACTCGTACCACATCATGTTGATCATTTTTATAACTTGGTTAAAATTATCACATTGTCTCATCCTTGACTTCTGAAACAATCTACATCGTCAAATACCGCTCGTGAACCATTGTCGTCTTCAGACTTGTTGAATTTAGAATTGTGTAGACACGTGTGTGGAGTGAAGGTGTAGGTATAGTTACACAATGCATTAGTTTTCATTGTTATCTTGCCAAAACGAAGTTTTTGCAAGATATGTTAGTCAGCTTGTATGTTTTTTTTTGTTTGTTTGTTTGTTTGTTTGTCTGTAATCACGTATAAAAAAATTCTGCAGAGCACAGTTATCATTGGAAATTTTTGTAACTTCGCATATCAGAGGCCTATAGAGGTCACTTTCAGTGCACAAAATTTTGAAGGTCA
The DNA here is from genome assembly GCF_056783735.1 of Eptatretus burgeri. NCBI lineage: Eukaryota > Metazoa > Chordata > Myxini > Myxiniformes > Myxinidae > Eptatretus > Eptatretus burgeri. The sequence continues at coordinate 40,689,574 of NC_140964.1, read as the reverse complement.
AGGTCAAAGGTCAAGGTCACTTTGTCGCAAATCAGGGGAGTCGACGAAACACTTATTTTTTTTTGAGTAATTTTGATCGGATCGTCTTCAAACTTCATGGGAATATAGTTCATGGTCTGGCGCTCAGCTGATTAATTTTTGGTGGCGATTGACCTTGACCTTCATGGTTAGCGCCTGAGGTCAAACATATTTGACCCCAAGGTCAAATTTTCAAGTTTTAGGAACCATATCGTGTAGTACCTCAAATTGAACACCTCGATGAGTGCTTTCTAGATATGTCAAGCTTGAGACATTATGACGTCATTTGGTGACGTTGTGAGGCAAACGCATATTTTCATGGTTACTCTGTAGAACGATTCTCATTGGAATCTCTCGTAGGCAGATGTTCCTGGAGTCGCTCCTGGTGGATAGCAGCTCTGTTCACCTCAGTGTGACCTTAAAGAAGTCACACGTGGTCACCTTTTGGCAAGATACGGGTCACCCTGTGGGTGACATTGTTTTTATTTTTATTTGTTGGGACATGTATGAAACTTTTCCAGAACAAACAAATGTCACACTCAGGGATCCAATTAGCCAGGTAATTGTGTTAAAGGGAACTACACCTGATATGCACTGGAGCCGGCATACTCAAACAGAGGAGGGGGGGGGGTAGTGTTGCAGTTTTGAAATACCCAGGGAGTTACATCCAACACATAGGAAAACTAGAGTTTAAGTATATTCGTAGTATTTTGTTGAGTCTGATTGTGTAGCAGGTACGAACCTCCCTTTGTAACTCCTCTTTTTCAAAATCCCCTCTCTTCTCCATATATATCTCTGCACCGATTTGCAATACATCAAAACACACCTTGCAACATTACACTTTGCAGAAATCACATTGCATTATAACCCCATTACATTACAAATCCACCATCAGAAATCATCATAAAGTGGAACGGACCGAAGTGCAAACAACATAGCGGAGTTTAAGCTGGAGGAACAGGTAGCGCTCCATTGGGGAGGCAACCCTGCGAGAAACAAGTATCGCATCTGGGCGGGTTGGCTGTCGACTCCGACACAGAGCCAGGGGCACAGTACATCAGAGTTGCATGGCAGCAGCAATGCTCCAATGAGAAGGTCGCACCAATTAACCCCAAGCTGCACCGGGATGCTAGTCGGTTTGGAGGCCATGTCTTGGCCGAGGGCTTTATAAGTCTGGGAATCCCAGGACTCATAGTCATGTGCATCCATGGAACAATGGCCGCCAGAAGCACTCTCAGAGGAATGAGCCAAGTGAACACGAGCCTCTGCACAGACGGGTTATGTTGGGAGCGATCGAGCCAACTGCGAAGTGTTAATAAGTTACACAGTTCTTTCTCTGGGCATTCCTGTGATTACACACTGACTTACACTATCTTTCTCTTGCTTTCCCTATTTCTAATCGTTCACTTGGAATGCAAAAGAAATCACATTGCATTATCACATTGCACAATCAAATCACATTGCACAATCAAAGGTTGCACCATCGACTCGTTCAGAGCTGGGTTACTGATTTGCATTCAAGATTTCCCCTTACGCATTACGAAACATTCACCACATTTTCCCCCATACGGCGCATCACAACATCATCCTTTCTTCTCTTCCCCCCTACCCTTTTCATGATGGAACCACCGTAAGCCCACAGGCTTACGACAGGTGAGTGAGGGGTCTCCAACAAGCCCCTCCTTCTCTATCTCTCTGTCTATCACTCTTACTTGTCTAATTTCCCAGAGTGAATCAGGCACCATGTCTATAGTTTTATGATAAGGTGATTTTCTAAGGGGCTTGCGTGTTTGAGGGTAAGACTTTCTTTCTTGAGGGTAAGACTTTTGCGGGTAAGACACTACATTGCTTGCAAATACGTGCCTGTTTGTTTACATGACCAATTGTTTCCAACCTGCCCGATTGTCTCTTACTCCATTGGTTAGACACCATTGGTTAGATGGAATTTTTGTCTCGCTGTTTCCCTACGTTAGACGTTAGTCAGCATCCTACTGATAGGAAAGGAGTGGGGCGCTGAGAAATGCATGCCTAATCTGGGCTGTATCAGCATCAAACTGAGCCACTCATCTTCGTATGAAATGTCTTTCAGGTGCCGGTTTGTTCATTTCACGCTGAAAATGCCTTTGGGCTCGAATGTTGAATCACATTCATGTACAAATCTCACAATTTTTGCTTTCTCTTGAGCATTTGTCATTATATCAGAAAATGGGGTTTCTTCTGCAACAGAAAGAAAACAAGAGCGACAATTGCTTTGCAATACATTCCCCCTACCGACGTGATATTTTCTAAGTTCATAAAGGGCATTACTGAAAAATTGACGAAATGCCCTGAAACTCGAACTTGTTCTGTAACTTATCATAATAAATCCATGTATCAAGTTTCAGTTGAATATGTGAAAGGGTATGGAGAAAAAGTCAGAAAAAAAAAACACAGGTGAGGCAGGCGGACGGCCGGACAGACGGACAGACGAAAAACAAACCTTTAGTCCCCTCTGGTGAAACTGGTAGGGGACGAACAACAACCAATATTCACAACAGTCGAAAACTTACAAGTCTAATGCATGTATTCATATCAAACTTACATCGGTTGCTCAAATAACAATAAAACTATTCAACGTTCATTTTGGTATTCCATTTTCGGACACCACGTGTGTGTATATACAGAGTGGGGCACAGAAACGGGCGATTTTAAAAACTCAGTAATTAAACAAACGTTTTGTATTTGCCAAATTACAAATATATATCATTTATTTCTTGAAGATCACATCCTCGAGGTGACCTCCGTCTCAGCACAGGCATTCCTCCAGTCTTCCATGCACGTTTCCAATGACGTGGCATAGCATCTCCAAAGAAATTCTGGCAATGTTTTTGATGAAGTCTTTCTTTCAGCTCTTCAATATTGTGTGCGTGATGAGTATACACTTTTGCTTTTTATTTGCTCCCATAAAAGAGTCACATGCTGAAAGGTCTGGGGACTTTAGAGGCCAAGTAATGTCACGATTCCTGCACATGATGTGGTTGTGAAAAGTAGTGGTACGGCGGCCATTGACGCTGGCGGTATGAGATGTCGTGCCATCTTGTTGAAACCAACTGGCCTCATTAACTTAAGGAAACCTAGTAGCTAGTTGATCAGTCAAAAAAAGTTGCGATTATGTTGGCATAGCAGAGATCGGTTTTTAAAATTACCCGTTTCTCTGCCCCACCCTGAATATGTATGTATATCTATACACATACATGTTGCATATTTGGTCACATATAAGTTGCATATTTGGTCATTGAATTCAACCACAAATTATTTGAGGTCAACAACTTAGGTGAGATTTATAAAATCCTCAATTTTCATCCAATTGACTTGAAATTTGGAGAGGATGTATATATATATATATATATATATATATATATATATATATATATATATATATATATATATATATATATATATATATATATATATATATATATTTTAGGTCACTGAATTCAACCAGCCAATTATATTTGAGGTCAATGTAGACCCAAAGGACAACTTAGGTCTAGTTTCTAAAATCCTCAATTTTCATGCCATTGACTTGAAATATGAAGAGGATTTGCATATCAGGGCCCGGTTGCTCAAAGCATCGTTAAACCTGTCATTAGCCTAACGATTGATTAAACCAATCATTAAATTAATGATAGGTTTAATGCTGTTGCTCAAAGCTTTCGTTAACTTCAACGATCGATTAAATCCCTCCTAACCTTTGAGCAACACTGTTAAATCCTGTCATTTGCTAATCTATCGTTAAGGAATTTAATGATCGATAAAGCCTAATCGATCATTAAATTTAACGATTCTTTGAGCAACCGGGCCCATGCCACTGAATTCAACTATCAAGTATTTTTGAGGTCAACATAGGCCAAAAAGTCAATATAGTCATTTCTAAAATTGTCAATTTTCAACCATTTGACTTGAAATTTGTAGAGGATTTGTGTGTTTTGTCATTTAATTCAACCACCAATGATTTTTAAAGGTCAAATTTGTTTTACTAGAAGCACCTGCTCCCTACAGGAGCCGTCAAGGGGATCATGTTATGCCTATTTTACTCCAAGGGGTCCCAGGATTACACACCCAAAAAATGGTTGTGATCGGTTCAGTCATTTTTGCGGTACCTGGGAACAGACGGACGGACAGACGGTAAATTATAGTAAGATGGATTTTGCAAATAGCATGCTATGCATGACATCTTTCTTGTTTGTTTGTCCACATAGAACATGAGTATTTTTCTCTGCAACTGCTTGTCAGATTGAGACTAAATTATCACCAAAGGAGTAACTACTCATGTAGAATGGTTTAACGATCATTATGACGTCATAGGCCACGTGGTGTGGTAGCCATCTTTGGGAAAAGGAAAAAAGTTTAGACCTCTGTATCTCCGAAACCGCACCAAGGAAAAAATTGAAACTTGGCACATGGCGAAGACTCCTCATGGAGAATAAGTGTGATTTTTTTAAATGATGTCATAGGGGCCTTCATTATGATGTCATAATTGCATACGAAGAACACTACATCCAATCAGTTTGGAAATTTTTGAGGGCTCTCCAGGGATAAAGTGATGGACAGAAAATAAAATGACGTCATCAGTCGTGTGGTTCAGCAGCCATTTCGTTTTTTTGTTTTTAACCTTCAAAAATCTTCTCTGAAACGGCTGAACAGATCGAGGCAAAACTTTACTAGTATGACTGCCTATCCATAAAGGAACAAAACGTTCACACATCATAGGTCACATGGTTTGGCAGCCATATGGGATTTACCCAAAAACCTATAAAAATATTCTTCCCCAGAATAGCTGGACAGATCGAGGGGAAACTTCACATATATGACCACCTATCCATGAGAAACAAAACGTTCACAAATATGATGTCATAGTACACATGGTTTGGCAGCCATATTGGATTTACCCTCAAATCTATAACAATCTTCTCGAAAATGGTTGGACAGATCGAGGGGAAACATCACACAAATGTTCCCCAAGCCTTGTTGATACCAGGGTATTCACAAATAATTGATAGGTCACATCATCCAGCAGCCATATTGGGATGAGCAAAAATGTTAAAAAAAAAATTATTTCTCTTGAACCACTTAACAATCAACGCCAAGCTTCACAGTTATCATCTAGTAGTGATAGGGAATATATGCTTTAAATTTCAACTTGATCGGATGTATGGTCTGGCAGCCAGAATTATTTAAATTTTTTGATCTGGGTTCTTTTAGATTTATTTATTTATTTTGAATAAGGGTCATTTGACTGTGCCTGGATTAGTTTGACAGTATAGGTGGGGTTGACTCAGCCTGTCATGCTTCCGAGGTCAGCAAAATGGGTACCAGCTTGCTGGGATGATTGAGCCATTCGAGTATCCTGCGTCGGAGTGGCAACCCGTCCCAGGATTGTGTCCAATAGCTCAGGAGACTGCTTGGGTAGAACCGACGATCTGCAAGGAGGATGGTCACAATGGATGGAATGGAGTAGTCGCTAGTAGCTGGTCGCTGGTTATGGAGTAGGTGCTTTCACCAGAACAAAATATATCTCACACATTTAAAATGTAATGACGCATTGTAAATGAAGTCCTGCTGATGATTACTCCTTCGTCGTCTCTCCAGCCGTTGGTGAAGAAGGAAGGATTTATCGGCGTTGAGCCGCTGCAGCTTTAAAATGGCGGCGAAGATGGCAAACAGCAAAGGAGACTCTTTCGTTGTCGTCATGATTGTTTAACCAAATAAACGAAATCCACTTCGCTAAATAGTCTTGGTAATGTCGAACAAAAGGCACTAATTATTAAATATTGACGTGTTGAGTGACTCGTGAATAAGGATAGGACAAGCCGGGAGGCGACGATGGTTCATGGGCATTATTGAGGAAGCCCTACCGTAAAAACCTATCTCTTCCGTCAAAATTGACCAAATCAAATCGGATTTTTTTATATGTTGTACTTATGGACATTATGCATAGCTTCGGGGAAATGAAATTGCGAGAAAAAAAAAAGTTCAAGTGGGCGTGGCTCCGCGCACAAGGGGCGTGGGACGCCCCTCATACAACAAGGACAAATGTGTCCAAGAGCCGCGTCATAAAGGTTTTGTCTTCACCAGAAGAAGAAGAACAACAACGCGGAGCTCTCTTAGAGCCAGCGTTCGCAACGCGACGCCGCTAATAAAAAATAAAAAATAGATATATAAATAACAACTTCCGATATTTCGTCACGTGCCTTGATGGAGCCAATAGCGAGACCCGTCATGGAGGCTACTGTTCATGACGAGAAAATCGTGTATTTACGAAATTACAACACATTAAATGGAATAATCTTTAAATAGTAACGTGAACTTTTCGAAACTTTAAAGCAAATGTCCGAATATATTAAAAAGTTGATGATAGACGCTCTCAAAAGGCACCGTCAATGCGAGGATGTGTACAAGTGTTTAATATTTAAGGAGATACGGATGTTGTATAAAAGAGCCGCGTCCTAAAGGTTGAAGAAGACGCAGCAGCAGCAGCAGCAGCAGCAGCAGCAGCAGCAGCAGCAGCAGCAGCAGCAGCAGCAGCAGCAGCAGCAGCAGCAGCAGCAGCAGCAGCAGCAGCAGCAAAAAAGACACAACTGGATCCCATGAGCGATTGGCTGCAAGAGTTCACAATTTGCTTCATTTCAAATATTCGGGAAAAAAAACGAATTCATCCGATTCCTATCCAGGTTCCTCCTTCTCATGACTCCAATGCCGGACTAACCCATTTGAAATTAATTTATTTTAATCCCATTCTGAATTAAATTGACTAATATTAATAGCGTCACGGGTCAGGTGTCCGATCAAAGTAGCCGGTCATCACTGCCGGCAGTTATAAAGTGGACTTCTAATTATACGTCTGATTGATTCATGTAACGAACCAGACACAAAAACAAGTTCTGACGAACGTCTGCAATCTCTTATTGTCCTTTTTCTTCTTTATTTTATAATTTGTTTCTTTTTCTGATTATTAATCGGAATAGCGACGCAAACGAGAAGAACTCTTTGGGGTGTATTGTTTCAATCTACGCGTTATGGCTGGCATTCCCTCTTTTTAAGTGCTTGATGCGAACGATTTAATTCCATTTGATAAACCACATTCCACAACACGTAATGTGGTTTTTAGCAATTTGCACAATTCCTATTGAAAGGATTTGTTGAAAAATGTGGAATATTTAAAGAAAACAAGTTTAGTCGTTCTTCCCAGCCACGCAGGAGGGTCAAAGTGAACACCTGACGGGGCCTGCGGAAGCGTTTCTCGGGTTCTCGGGTTCTCACGGAGGAGGCAGAGAAATCGAGCAAGTCGGACAAATAAGAGACATCGACAAGTAAACGAGTTGTCCAGCGTCGCTATTTTCGTCTCCACAACCATGGGCACCCGAGATGACGAGTATGATTACTTGTTTAAAGGTAAGAGGATCCCGAGTCCGTTTCTGGGTGTCTCTGTCCACTCGCGGTGTTTACTCTAACGTGGACGGGATGACGGGTGTTGTCCACCTTGCCCGGCTCCATCCCGACGTTGGTTCCCTTTGGGCCGACGCTCGTGTTCAGGGAGACCTCATCGTGTTGTGTGTCTGTTTGACCGTTCACGGGCATTCTGATCGTTTTGTGGAGGCTTTGGCATTTATTTTTTCCTTCTCATTGGGAAATGATTATTTTGGTTGGGGAGGGGATGGAGGGGATGGAGGGGATGTATGCATCGCCAAATGCTTGTTCTTGTCGCTTTACATTCCTTGCATCTTGGAAATGAAACGAGGACCAAACTCGATCTGGAAACGGTCTTCGTGTCACCATGGCAATCGTACTCGAGGCACGTGAACATCGCTATGTAATCGATGCCCGTGCACCTTGTGACCACGGCACCATCCTAAAGACACGTGCACCATATGACAACGGCACCATCCTAAAGACACGTGCACCATATGATCACTGCACCATCCTAAAAGCACATGCACCATATGATCACGGCACCATCCTAAAAGCACATGCACCATATGCCCACAGCACCATCCCAAAGGCACATGCACCATATGCCCACAGCACCATCCCAAAGGCACATGCACCATATGCCCACAGCACCATCCCAAAGGCACATGCACCATATGACCACAGCACCATCCCAGAGGCACATGCACCATATGACCACGGCACCATCCCAAAGGCACATGCACCATCCCAAAGGCACATGCACCATATGACCACAGCACCATCCCTAAGGCACATGCACCATCCCAAAGGCACGTGCACCATATGATCACTGCACCATCCCAAAGGCACGTGCACCATATGACCACAGCACCATCCCAAAGGCACGAGCACCATATGACCACAGCAACATCCCAAAGGCACGTGCACCATATGACCACAGCACCATCCCAAAGGCACATGCACCATCCCAAAGGCACGAGCACCATATGACCACAGCGCCATCCCAAAGGCACGAGCACCATATGCCCACAGCGCCATCCTAAAGGCACGTGTTTTGTTTTTAAAAAGTACAAAAACTCTTGACATTAAATAGAAACAATCAGATAGGACATCCATCATTTCCTCTGTGAGGGTGAAGATTGTAACATACAGCATATGGTAGGGTAGCCGCACAACTTTCGCTGTTTCCATTTGATAAATTGGTTTTACAGCTTTGCTTGGCTGTTTCTGAAGGGACAGTCTGGTGATGCAAAAGCAACTTTATTTATTTTGTTCCAATTCCGTTCTGTAATCCTTGCTGGTGGGCATTTATGGGGAAGGACCTGGAGGAGTAGATATGGTTCTGAGAAGAATGGCAGGAGACTGTGGCGGAAGTGATGAACTTTCACCATTGCATCCTGTTTGGTAACTTGGCTGCACTTTTTTTTTTTTCTTTGCCTTTTCCACATGACCATTGGTGGTAGGTTTATTATTATTATTATTATTATTATTATTATTATTATTCTTATTATCATTATTTTTGGTTTGTTTGTTTGTTTCACATGATCCATTTTCTGACTTGCTCAGCAATGGCGACTGTCCAACTGATGAACTTGTCCGACTGGTTTGGTCGGTGATGAGAAAAGGTAAATGATTTGCTTGGAAGTGATGACTGGAGTTAATCCATTTTCAAACATGGTTCATTTGGTGGGCGTCTGTTTGTACATGGGAACGTTTGGGAGAAGGTGAGGAAAAGGGGTGTTCAGTGAGGGGGAGGGGGAGGGGGCGGCATTAAAAATTCAGTGGTGGTTGCGTATGTATCGAGATGGATTGCCACTTCATGCATTCTTTGTCAGTTGAGTACTGTTGAAGGTTCATGGAAAGCAGTGGAATGATAATGTGTCCCTGTTTGGAAGATGGAATGTTACATCTGAATGTTTATCCTGTTTTGGTCCTTTTTTTTTTTGTTTGTTTGTTTGTTTTTGCTGTTTTTGGAAATTTGTTTCCTCTCATTTGGAGTTTGCCTTTTAATTTGTATATTTATTTATTTATGAAATGCCCCTTTCTCTGTGGTTGACCTGCGTCCAAGTCAAGCCCAACCTTGTCATCCCATCAGTCTGCTCTTGTGTTGTTGGAATGCGTGAAGATAGATATCTGTGCAGCTTCGGGATCCTCACCAAACCTGTCTTGACTGTGAACCGGCAATTCTCAATCCCACGTTTGTGACGGGTTAATAAGCCTCCTGGGTTCGAAGACCGGATGTTTTGTGAACGATCATCTTGCCAAACAGCCTTTGAGATCAAATGATATCGAGAGAATAGTTGTGACGTCTTTGTTCTTGGAATGGCGTGGGCTGATGTTGAAGGGTGTTTCCCAAAAGTGTGAAAATGAAGACGTGTATCGCCGTACACGAGCAGCATGGGTGTGTCCACATCCATGATGTAATTTTACATGTATATATATTTTTTAAATCTAATTTTGCTTTTGCCTGCTACAATGACTTTGTGGTATTTTGTCTCATCAAAATGCCGCACCTTCCATTGCAGTCCTGTTTGTCATTCCTTTATTTATTTTCAAAATATCTTGCGAGGTTTGAGGAGTGTTGAGAAAATGGAGGATGAAGGAAAGGTATGTGGCTTTAATTTATCATGCATTTATTTTTTTTTCTCTCTCTCTCTCGGTGCAGCGAATGGTCATCCGAGAAGTATGCATAACATTCTCAAGCCTACCCACAGCAATGCAACAGGGAAATCAGCGAGAAACACACAAGTAAATGTTTGGCTACTTTTAGTAGAAAGGTTGGCTGTCACTGATTAATTTATTTTCACCTCTGCCACCAAAGGTAGATGGAGGTGATGTTTTCACCCTTGTGTGTTTGTCTGCCTGTGACCAAGATATCTCAGTTTTGGAAAGATTCAGACGAAACTTTGTGGACAGGTTGGGTGTGTCGCAAGGACGAATTGATTCAATTTTAGTTTGGATCCTGCCCTGGATCCAGACACAACAACTTGGTAATTTTTTTTCTTTTAAGTCTTTCATCACCGTGTGGCAGTCACCATTGAGATGTGGCCAAAAAAGCGATATAGAGCATGATATTTCAAAACGTTGTGGATTCTTTGGGTTGGTGACAAGAACGAGTGGATTAGGCTTTAGTTCAGATCCAGATCCTGCATATCTGTGGGATACAAAATGCAAACTGTTCAGCCTGGAGGAGGTATGCGTTCTTCCGAGTGCCGTTCTGGTTTATTTTTACTGTATTTTAATTAAGAGTTTGGAGCTTTGAAAAGAAAAGTTGAAGGATTGGCATTTGATGGTGTTATGCATGTACTTGTAAAAGTAAACTTTCATTGCTCTGTGCATGAAGGTGGCTGGTTTTATTGTGGTTCAGGATTTGATTTGAGTCTCCTTCGGCTTTCCACCTCACGTTTGCAGTTATTCAAACCTTGTGTTTTATGTCTTTTTTTTGTTGTTGTTGTTGTTGTTGTTGTTGAGTTGTTTTTGAAAAGGGGAAATTTCTCCCATTGTCTGCCCTTGCATTATTTGTGTTTACAAGAAACAAGATGAGCAGGGATTGACCTGGCCCTCCAAGAGTTCAACCACATTCTGCAACCTTCTCAATTATAGTTGCGAAGTATAGAGCAACTCATAGCATGCCTGACTCAATAAAATGGTGCAGAGTCCCATTATATTTTTCTTGCAGCGAAGATTCATCGATCTGAACAATTCTAGCTTGTTGGTCAGAACAATTTTATCCCTCTGTCTGAGTATCCTGGGCATCTGTTTTTGGTCCATGTTTGTTTCTCTTTATCTGCATCTACTTGGTACAATTTAACAATTTTGAGATCTGCTTTCATTGCAATGCTGATGATGCCCAGATTATTTATATATATATATATATATATATATATATATATATATATATATGTATGTATGTATATGTATGTATGTCGGGGGCGTGAAGACTACGAGGAGGGAAGGGGGGGGGGGAGGGAGCTTCCTCAGACTCCCACCAGACTCTCCGGAATCGCAGACCATCGCACACGAATAACTCTGTGACGCGGTGGGTCGCTAATCTACCGTGAATGCCAATAACTCGACCACGTGACTTCTGGTCCTCTGTCTAATGAATACCGGTGATCTAATTTCCAGGGGACACTCCCTCGGTACATCTTGTTCAAACCGGATCAGATGCAGCCAAGCGTAACTGCCCGAGGACGTACCTTCTCGGAAAACAGATCGTTGGGGGATAACGTCCCGGCTAGGATACGGACCATGCTAAACCACTGAAGGAAAAGATGAAAACGAGCTGGGAACGTTCATTTACAATCAAGCGAGGAAAAGTATGTGGCACAGTGAATGGGTCTATTCTTATGTACAGCAGGGATAGCAAGGAATTTGTGGGGTGTGACAAAAGGCAAGCAATTTACAAAAGCCAACAGAGCAGACTTCTTCCATGATATCTTCGACAATTTTAACTTATGCTACGACAGGGACACACGCACACACGCACACACGCACACACGCACACACGCACACACGCACACACGCACACACGCACACACGCACACACGCACACACGCACACACGCACACACGCACACACACGCACACACGCACACACGCACACACGCACACACGCACACACGCACACACGCTAAAGATGAGATGGGCAGAAAGAGAGCAGATGAGGACTAATGGCCTCGCAATACCTGGCACGGTTGGCCGACCAACGTAACCCAGTACACTTTGGGGAGGTCAAAGGGAGAAATACTGGTGTCTCAGGTGTGGGAGCGATAAGTGTGGTGTAGTGCAATATGGGGGTGTGGTGCCATGCCAGAGGAAACTGTGATTGCGAATCTGTAATGGATGCTCTTTTGTGCATCCAAAGGGGACGAGATAGAGGGGTGGAAAGAAAGAGAAAGAGAAAAGAGATGTGTGAGGTACAAGATTTCTCGCCTCGTCGTGTATAGGTCTGTGAGTGTTGCCTGTACCTCCGTGGGACGCTCCGCTTCAGCGATCCCACCTCAAGAGTCGGCGCATTATCTCCTGCTTGGTAACTTTGCCGAGGCTCGTGGAAACATGTGCTCCGCACTGGTCCCAGGAGAACCTCTGTTGCACACCAACCATGAGTGTAGATGCAGCAACTGGCAGACAACGAGGAGCAGTGAAGAAGAGGGCAGAGAGGTGAAGGCAGGCAAAAAAGAGGGTGAACGGCTTTGCGATCCGCCTTTTATAAGCCTTGGGCGAAGGGTGGGGTGACAACCTGAATTGCGCTTCCCTATTGGGCCATGGCGGTCCCTGCCACGCCAGGCTCCTGGGGCCGGAAGTGGTCTCATTCTTACATCCGGCGCGACACGTTGAACTCCTGGATCGCCCCCCCCCCCCATGATCCCCATCTCTCGCCGCCCGTCCTGCCGTGTTCTGGCGACTGGGCGAGTGTTGTACTAATCCCGCGTGCCCATTCGGGGCATCCCTGGTGAGGTGCGGTTGTTGCTGTTTACATCCGTTGCTTGTCCCCACATCACGCAGTCCGAGTAACCTGAGCCGTGCAGCACGCCTCTGTCTCGTGGAGAATTTCATCGATACAGAGGTACGAGGAGGCGCTGGATAATTTTTTCCTGTGTGTGGAAGATGGTGGTCAAGATGGTGAGCGAAGGTTGAGCAAGGTGAGGCGCCATTGTAAATTTGCACACGGATTTGAATGAAAGGGCGTGCCATGTGCGCGCCGGGCAACATCTTTGTTGTTGTGGGGATTCTCACAGGAGGCTGCTTGGTGCTGTTGTTCATGTGTGTGCTTGCTTGCTTGCTTGCTTGCTTGCTTGCTTGATTTGATTTGTATCATGGATAAAAGGAAAGGGTTGAAATGGAAGATAGAGATGTAATTAGACCGAGCCACAAGACCAACGCAATGCACTTCGTCCCGTTAACCCACTGGACATGAGGGGGAAGTCTGACTGCACGAAATAAGTGCCTTGGGATCACTGTATGTTGGGTGCCATTGCCTTGAAGGCATGCGGTTTTGCCGAACTGCAACAATGAAAGACATCACCTGGAAGGTACCAAACATTAGTATCAGTGAGTGGTTAGAAAGACCTTTATATCCTGCCGGACCCTGACATTCATGGACCCCCATGTATTCCCAGGTAATAAAGCATGACCTGCTTCTATATTCGCGGATTGTTATCTTGCCAAAACAAAGTTTTTGCAAGATATGTTAGTCAGCTTGTATGTTTTTTTTTATTTTTTATTTTTTCGTTTGTTTGTCTGTAATCACGTATAAAAAATTCTGCAGAGCACAGTTATCATTGGAAATTTTTGTAACCGCATATCAGAGGCCTATAGAGGTCCCTTTCAGCACACAAAATTTTGAAGGTCAAAGTCAAAGGTCAAGGTCACTTTGTCGCAAATCAGGGGAGTCGACGAAACCCTTATTTTTTGAGTAATTTTGATCGGATCGTCTCCAAACTTCATGGGAATATAGTTCATGTTCTGGCGCTCAGCTGATTAATTTTTGGTGGCGATTGGCCTTGACCTTCATGGTTAGCGCCTGAGGTCAAACGTATTTGACCCCAAGGTCAAATTTTCAAGTTTTAGGAACCATATCGTGGAGTACCTCAAATTGAACACCTCGATGAGTGCTTTCTAGATATGTCAAGCTTGAGACATTATGATGTCATTTGGTGACGTTATGAGGCAAAAGCATATTTTTCATGGTTACTCTGAAGAACGATTCTCATCGGAATCTCTCGTAGGCAGATATTCCTCAAGGAGTCGCTCCTGGTGGATAGCAGCTCTGTTCACCTCAGTGTGACCTTAAAGAAGTCACACGTGGTCACCTTTTGGCAAGATACGGGTCATCCTGTGGGTGACATTGGTTTATTTTTTTTGTTCGTTTGTTTTTATTTGTTATTATTATCATTATCATTACTCGTACGTGCCTGTAAAAAAAAAAAAAAATAATAAATAAACCACACAGGCCGTTTCTTCGCTCTCACGTGCCTGTACGTGCGTGACCCGGAAGTTCAATATTATTCACAGTTACGATTATTCGCAATTTATTTTTAATACCCAATTATTCAATTAGCGCCAACGTATTTTACCTTTTCGCAATGTCGTGGCAAGGAAAAACAAAAAGAGAAGAGAAGAGAGAGAAAAAATTTACTTCCTGGTTCGGAGCATACCAGCACTCTGATGTTACCGAAATTTATACACTGTCTAATATGAAAACGATCATAACTTGGGCCATTGTGTTTATCTATAAATGCGCATAAGAAATCGAGAAATTATTAGAATACACGAAGTCATCACTCTCCGGAAGCCTGTACGTTGTAACCCGTAATGGGGAACGCGGCTGTGCTTCCCTTCCCCATCGGCCACGCCCACGCAACAACGTGTCTTGCCATTGGTTGGTAAATAAATGGCCATAACTTGGGAAGCACTTGTCCGATTAATATCAAACCTTGAAAAGGCACATCCTCAGGTCCCCAGCAATATACCTGGCAAGTTTCAAATAGATCGGACCAGAGGTTGTCGAGAAACAGTGTACACACGCGCACACGCACACGCACACATACATACATATACACACACATACACACACATACACACACATACACACACACACATACACACACACATACACATACACACACATACACACACATACACACACATACACACACATACATACACACACATACACACACATACATACACACATACATACACACACATATACACACACATATACACACACATATACACACACATACACACACATATACACACACACGTTGCTGGAATTATAGATAGATTATTATATAAACACTTCAGGACTGGTCTCCTCTCTCTACCTGGGAAATTGGAAATCGGTCAGCATCACAGCATTACTTAAAAAGGTGTAAAAACAGATCCTCTTCACGACATCCCAATAGGCTAACTTCCAATCATCAGTAAGGTCACGGAATCCATCATCGCATCTGACATAAAATCATTCCTTTTCTCCAACAGCTTCATCTCAGATAATCATTTCGGATTGAGACCTGGTCACTCTACCTTGGACATGCTGTTTCTACTCTCCCAACAATGGATGGAGGCCCCCATTATCAGACATGAGATCAGGGCCGTCTCCCTGGACATGTCTCGAGCTTTGATATTGTCTGGCATCCTGCCTTGCTCTCCAAAATGTCTGCCTATGGAATCCAAGGCCAACTCCACTCTTGGATTACTCGTTTCCTCTGCTCTCGTAGCCAATGTTGAGCACTCAATGGAATCCTTTCTTCTCTTCTCCCTGGCCCAGTAATATTCCTTATCTTCATCAATGATCCCTGACTCGGATAATCTTCTTTATCTATTTGCTGATGACTCCACCCCTCTGCCATGACATCTCTCATCCTTCAGACAGGCAGTCTGCAGCCTCTTCCCCCTCTTCAGACCTTGACAAAATCACAAGATGTTCAAACACTTGGAATATGTCTTTCATTCCAAAAAAAAAATACTCAAACTCTACCTCTCTGAAAGGACCGTCTGCAAACCCTCATGTCTACTTTCTTAACAATCCTCTTGATGGAGTTGTCATTCAAACTCCTGGGTCTCACTCTCAGCCATGATCTTTCTTGGGCCCCAGGCAAAAATGCTACAGTTAGAACGTACTCTCATATACTACAGTTGGTAATCTGTCCACCTACAGTTGTCTGCATAGAATTACAATAGGAAAGAAATCCTATTTTTGCTTGGGGGCAAACCACATTTCAAAGTTGGCCTTCAAAGCCAGCCACTGACTGGGCATCCTCCGTTGTGCAAAGTCCTTCCTTGGCACACCCAAACTCCGATCCACCTGTTAGGCCTTCCTCCGCAGCTTGATGGAGTACTGCTTTCCCCTCTGGGCTGGCTCCCCTGCCTCACAACTTGTTCAGTTTCACACTGTGGAAACCAAGGCCTTTAACATTATTGGAATCTCCCACAATTAAGCAGAGTCTCTGGGCTTATCACTTCACCATCACAGACATGTCTGGTCTGTTTTCCACTCATTTCTGGTCTTGCACCCTCTGCTCTTTCCCTGCTTTGTCCCCCCCCCACCCCACCCACCACGGGTTTCCGCAAGGCTCACATGGTCCACCATCAACATCCTTTTGGTGAAACTACCTAAATCCAGGATCACTGTTTACCTCCACTCATTTGTTCCTCTTCTTTTTTTCTTTTTTCCACCTGTGGAATCGACTGCCACATCGTCTTCAATCTCATCCTTTCCTCCAGGTCTTCAAGACAGCTGTTCATCACTATCTCAGATCATCCACAATCCAAAACCATAATATTTTCTATCCTCGTTAACTCCACCCAAATCCCTCCTAATTGTCAAATCCTTGGAATTTCCTTGTTTATCCATCTTGTCCACCCCATGCATGCATGTTTTGCATTCTGTTCTTGTCTGCTATGTCCTGATCCGTTGAGTTTACTGAACCTCTTCCACGAGCCTCGACTGTGTATCCAAAAAAACCCCTCAAGCGTGACATTTAGGCTTGCACCATCTCTAATCTCTGTCGTCAGCAGTGCAGCACAATAGACAACATATAAGATGACTGAGAACTAAAATATTATCCTGAACTTTGTGTTGACCAGATCTTTCAATAGTCCTTTTCCTCTCATTCACACAACGGTGTTGGCTGACATTCCACAACATGGTCAAGGATGGTTGTGGAATCTTATTACTACTTTTAGATGCACACACCTCTTGGGATGAGTGGACATTGTCTAACTCTAAGATATAAAAGTGATGCATATCCAAAGCGAAGGGCACTCGGTAGAGCACATACCTTTGCTTAGATTCGGATCTTCACCAAAATCGAATCGATTCGTCTTTGTCACACACCCAACCAGTCTACCAAGTTTTGTCTGGATCAGTCCACAACTTTTTGAGATATCGTGCCATATATCGTTTCTGGCCCCATCTCTCAATGGTGATGAATCACTTTTTAAAATTCTAGTATCCAGATCCGTAACTTCACTAAAATTTAATCATTTTGTCCTTGTCACACACCCAACCTGTCCACAACATTTTGAGATGTCCTGTTCAGTTCATAGACAGACAGGCAGCGGTGAAAACATAACCTCTGTTCACCTTCGGTGGTGGAGGTAACAAGCAGACCTCAGTGAGAAATGAAAAGTCTTTATCCACTGAAAAACATCACTGACGTCGATAGAGGAGACCATAGATGTAAGTGTTGGAGCCTCTGTTCAAGTAATAGCTCATGTACGAAGCATTTTTAATTTACTCGAATTAATGTTGGAAGCATTCAGGCTCATGTTGGGGAATCCTGTTGGCAGGATGGGCATGGCTGGCTTTGGTAGTTACGACACAAAAGAGTTAGCACACAGGTGAGTGGTCATGGCAGGTAAAACAGGCAGGTGATGCTGGGATCGGGTGACAGGAAGGTGATGCAGGTCAATGACATAACTTGCAGGTTGATAGCACTGCTTGGTAGGTGATGCAGATTGGGGCCAGCAAGCAGGCAAGGCAGCTGGCTTCCGCCAAATCTGTCTTGACCTCATCTATCTATTCTTCAACCTACTCTGGGTCCTTCTAAGCTATATTAAAACCTGGTTCTTATACTCTACAAATGAAAAAGTTTTATTCGTATTAGCAAATTACATGTAGGGTGGTTGTGTCAACCCTCCCTCTCCCTTGGTGTGACGCACACAATCTGTGGCACAAACTTACACATGCAATCGGCCTCCCCCCCCCCCCCCCGCTCCCGACTCTTTCGTATCTTTGCTCTCCCCTCCCCCCCAACACCGGATTCTCACCCTTCCCCTCCCAACCCTAATGTATCAATCCCCTCCCCACTTCAGGCCTTCAAACAACTCTCCACCCCCCCCACCCCACCAGCACAACTCGTCAGTTCCTTGTTAGGAGTACAACCATTGTGCATGCTTGATGGACCTCGTGGCCTCCTCCTGCATTGAAGCTCCTCATCAGGGAACTCTTATTATATAAGGTGGGACTTTCTAAAGAAATTCTGCTTTCCAAATCCTCAGCTACTATGATTAACCTCGGTTTGGACTGCAGTCTGTCGAGCTGTCTTGACCACATAACTGGACACGCACGACCTGTATTATGCACACATTTTCCCAATTATCCTCCAAAGCCAGAAGCCTACGATACACAAGGTAGTAAGTTTGTTTCTTATCTTTGGGCTTGTCGGTGCACACAAGCCAATTTTATGCTGTTGTGGACACTTGCTTGCTGCTGTAGGTTAGGTCTCCTGGTTTGGTCTCATCATTTCCCTGTTCTTTAAACAAAGTCATTACTTCAGTGTTCTTTAAACAAATCTGAGACACAGACCTGTTCCTCTTCCACCATGAACAGAAAAGTAACTTCTTGCACTTCATTACTCCTTGTCCCTCCTCGTCATCCATTAATCATCGATATGCAACTCGCTGAATTCTGATGTGTGTATATATATATATATATATATATATATATATATATATATATATATATATATATATATATATATATATATATATATATATATATATATATATATATATATATATATATATATATATATATATATATATATATATGTTACTGGCCGGGGGGGTCGGCCGCCAACCGACCGCTCTGAACGGAGCCGCAAGTCGGCCCGACCGATCGCCCGGAATATAGATCGCCGCCTGGATAACTCTGAGCGACGGGTCCTTGTACAAGAACCGAAATACGCCAATCAGCAGATCACGTGGGGTAGGGTCGATTGCCAATCTTCAATTTACCAAAATACCGGGGTATTCCACCCTCGCCGGAATTCATACGGAACAAACCGCCGAGGCGAGCTTGTCCATGCGCGATTCCGAGCAGCGTAATCGCCGAGAACCGTCAGTCCAAATGTCCCCCTATTATGGCAAACCAACGGCTTTCTAACTCCCAACACACGAAATGTTCAGTCAATGAGGGAATGGACGCAATGAGCAGGTTTACATTCACACAAGGACATTTATTATAATGAAACACGTATGCAATTAAATAAGGCAAAACACGTATGCAATTATACAAGCAACAAAAGAACTACAACCGTCTACTTATTATGTACAGTCATTTACACTAAACAGCAGCTCCTACTTATTAGACGGACACACACACACACACACACACACACGAAACGGTGGCTGAGGCCTTTAATCACGAGCTCCAGCTCGGGAGGACAGGTGAGCTGAAACACAGAGCTTGACTCGAACCTTTCCACCTCGTGTGGTCTTCAACTTGTCCGGACCCGGGCTCCAGCGAGAGCGAGCTGGATCCAATCGCCGCGATCCTTCCCGAGCTCCCGCAAATCCTCCCGCGCTTCTCAACACGTGCCGGTGAGACGAGGCGCCGATCCTTCCTGTCGATCGTCGCTTCCCCGAGGATCCAACTCCAAGAAGAGGCCGATGCGTCGCACCAAGCCGGGAAACAAAATGGAGAACGAAAAGCTCCACAAACCAAGAAGAAGAGGAAGAAGCCTCCACTCGCAGCTCAAGCCGAACAACTGGCTCAAGTTCCTTCCAAAACAAAGCAGCAGCCGAAGCTCACTGAGCCAGCCGAAGCAAAAAGCTTCCAAAGGCCTCAAGCCAAGCAGGAACCGATGGCCTGCTGAACGACTGCTCTCTCCAAAGCAAAAAAGCTTACTCCTCCCACGGGACTCAGCACACGAACTCTGCAAACGGGACTCAGAACGGGACTCTTCACGAACTCCGCCACGGGACTCCCACACGAACAAAGAAAAGATGTCCTCTTTATCCTTTGCACCCCCTCCCTCGCACACGGCGTGACTCATGCCCTCGTGATCCACCCCCCGCTCAACCACGGGTGGGAGGGAGTTGTTGATGTCACCGCAGGGTTCTTCCTCTTTGCAGAAGAGAGGGGAGGGACGTCTCCATTGTTCGCTCCCTGACTATTAAATCGATCCGCAGCGCATCTAATCGATCTCAAAACATTTAAACAATGGAAGGTGAGCTATCTAGGGAACATGCACTTATCGACATGGCTGACTTAGGGAATCTGTATGTTGTGTGCAATTGAATTCCAAATTCGTAACTATATATATATATATATATATATATATATATATATATATATATATATATATATATATATATATATATATATATATATATATATATATATATATATATACACACACATATCTATTGTTGCGAATTCGCGCCTGCCGGCGTGCGATCGGCCGCCTCGTCCACCGGAACGGACAATTCAGTCGTGACCCTCCAGGAACTACTGCCGGGAGCCAGTCACGGGTGGGGGTTTAACCTCACCACAACTCAGTCCACATTCTACCCGCGCGAAATAGGGTCCGATCATCGAATGGTCGATTTACCTAAGTACTCGCGCGAGTAGCATACCGAGGAGTTGTACCACGCCACAGGCCGACTCCGGACACGAACCGCTTGAGCGGTTCGTTCTGTATTACAGGGATAACCGAGCGGAGTTATCGTCGGCCTTGACGGTTCCGATGAATTACCGGGATGTTGAGACCCACTACGAATCCCTTGCGTGATGCAAGATGGAGATTCAATAAAAGGAAGGAGACGAAGCAAAGCGGGAAACAGTTCAACAAGCAATGCACATTTATTACGGAAACACGGAAGGCACGTATATTACAGTCAAGACAAGATGCAACAAAAGCAAATGCAATATGACCGAATAAAAGGGGCAATTATTTACAACACTTATACAATTCTACTTGTCGGGACTCGGCGCCACATCACTCGTACAAAAAGCAAAGGAAAGAAAGCCACCCTCACAGGCAAGGAGGCAGACAGGTCCGTGGACCAAATGTGCGTGGATGCTGGAGGAGCGGCCAGGTCCACGAGACCGAGAAGGTCTGACCCGCTTCCTCGTGAGGCGATGGCGGGCAAGCCGCAATGTTCGCACAGCTGCGCCCCGACTCCGTGCCCCTGGCGTGGTCGGCGAGCCCTCTCCGGCGTGCTCCGCGCAAGCTGTTTTGTTGCCACCACGTTTAGGGTGGGGGAGGAACGGTGCCCCCCGGCACTGTCTCAGCGCGGATTGGGGGGGGGAATTGCTGATGCTCAGGAAGAGGGGAATGGCTGGCTCGCTTGGACCCCGCGACGAGACGAGCGACCCCCACACCGCAACCTCGTTGCCGACCGCCGTCTTCACTTGACTCTAACTTGAACTCTTCACTTGCCCCGACCAGCCGCCTGCAACTCAACCGCGCGAACTTCGCGAGTCGCCTTATGCTCGCGTCTTTATAGGCCGCAGCAGGAGCCTATATGCAAATATCAGGATCAAAACGTGATGGGAGGCGGGGCCACGCCATCCTCTGTGCAGCCATTGGTGTGGCAAAAGGGGCGTGAGCCTTTTTTGATCCGAATTCCTCTCGTAAAGAATCCACGTTCATCGTGTTTGGAGGCGGGGCCATACCGCCCGACGCTCTCCCATTGGAGAGAGAAAAAGGGGGCGTTGAAGCCTTCCTGATCCGAATTTCTCCCTCGGAAAGGCCGCCATTCGCGCTCACGACTCAATGCATTCGGCACCAATCGCCGAACGGGCCCTGGACAGCACGGCGTTTGGTGTTGACTGGTGGTGGGGTCGATGGTTGGAGAAGGAGATAGGCGAAGGTGGTGGGGGGTTTTCTGTGGTGGTTTGGTGGTTGGCGGGCGTCATTTCGGAATGGCGGTGAAGCGATGTTTGCGGGATGGAGTTGTGGAGGTAAAGAGGCGAAGGTGGTGGTGTTTGAGTTGTTGGCGGCTTAATGGTTCAAAATAACAATAGAGAAAGAAAAAATGGCTAACAAAGCGTCGCAGCCCGGATGAATCACACATATTCCCTCTATACAACGGGTTTGGGCTAACGACACATGAACTTACCGATATATCTCACCTGAGGACTCTTTATGGTGTAATGCGAATTTCCACAACCGTAACAATATATATATATATATATATATATATATATATATATATATATATATATATATATATATATATATATATATATATATATATATATGTATATATTGTTACGTTTGAGGGGGGGGGTATGCATTCAAAGGGTAATTAGGATGTTTAATTAGGTATGCCATGCTGTTCGAGTGTACCAGGATCTCGATGTAATAAGTAGCAATTCAGTGGTAATAAGTTGTCTAGTAAATGTCCATTTCTTCAAGGGGGAAATGATAATTGTCACGTAATTAGATAGGGATACGGGATAGGGTAAGTGTGTCTGTGTAAACGCCTTTTAGTAGTCCCTGGAGGCTTGCCGTGACGTCACAGGACAGTGCTGCGGATGGCTCCGCCCCGTGATCATGATTGGCAGAAGGCGACGGCGCAGGGCCAATAAAACGGCTCGATTGGAAGTGACGAGGACGGGAGGATAAAAAGGTTCTGTTCGGGGTCAAAAAGGAAGAGGAAGAAGATCGGGACAGAAAAACTGTTCTGGTGGAGGTTGTTGTGGTGGGAGCGTGCTTTTTGTTGGGCTGTTTTCGATCCTGGTTTCTTCGTGTCTTGTAGCCTTGCTGAGCCTCGTGCCTCACCTCGGTTGGCTCTGGGGTTCTGCTGGCTCGGAGTACGGGGTCGAACGGCGGGCGGACCTGCCTCCCTCTCCTGCTCGCAATTTGGTGCCAGAACTGGTTCCCTGGCGGCTGTGAGCGGACTTGGGCCAAGACCAGGAGGTCGACAGCACCACGGTTTCTCCTGCCCCCCTGACGAGAGCAAGGCCAGCTCATCCAACGCCAATCCAGGGACTGTTGCGTCCACACCACGGGCCAGCCTGACCACCAGGACCAGCTGTGTGTGTGTGTGTGTGTGTGTGTGTGTGTGTGTGTGTGTGTGTGTGTGTGTGTGTGTGTGTGTGTGTGTGTGTGTGTGTGTGTGTGTGTGTGTGTGTGTGTGTGTGTGTGTGTGTACCTGGCGCCTTAGAGGGTTTGAGATTTGTATATTCATTGGAATTGTCTGTGTTTTCCCCACGCCTGAACCCACACCACCATCCTGTCGAATCGCCCCAGATCCCTCTTCTTGCCGAGTCTTGTTATTTCTGGTTAGAGGAATAAACGTTATCAACTCGGTGAAAAGCGACTCGTGCCACCTTCCTCGTCCCGTTTGCGGTAGAGCGATTAGAACCGCCATCTTTGGGTTGTAGAGGATAAACCGCCTCCATCGTTTCGGCTCGTTCTACGTTAGCGGGACTGTTCAAGTCCCGTGGACGTCACAATATGTGTGTATATATATATATATATATATATATGCTGTTTTGGTTCTGCAAAGCTGGCACCTCCCCCAAGGCAATGCTATCCAACATATAGCGATCCCGAGACAGTTATCTTGGTATTCATTTAGTTAGCCCTTCCATATGTCGAGTGGGTAAATGTGACGATGAATTCTGTAGGGCTTTTAATTCGGTCTACAATCCCTTATCATTATTTCATGCATGCTCACCAGATCAGTGACTTTACCTGCGGAGCACGAGTGACAAATATCACTGCAGCTCATTTGCATACACGTGCAGTTTCCCAGTTCAAATGGTGCGTCATTAACCAACCGACGCCTTACTTCAGACCCTCACCACACTCACCCTGATCACGACAAACGCCTCCTAAAAATTCCCACAACAACCTATACCCGACCTCGTCACCACAATTGCCTCAACAGCGTACAACGCTTCAACAAAACTTTACCGAAGATGCCACAGTGCTCCCACCTCACTGTAACTGCCGCAACTTCCATCAGGTACCTGGATGCTCACAACAGTCATTGAGGATGCCGGGGAATGGAGGACATAGCGGGTGCCAGCAAGCCAGGGTACTTTGGTGTGTAGCTGGAAGCATGAATGTGCATTCGGATTCATTCTACAATGACTGGTTAGCTCTGGTGTTCCGCTAACTAACAGTGTTTGGTTGGAGTCCAGCAAACATTCATGGGCAAGAGAGCGCTTCCGAAAACCCGCACCCCATCGACATTACAGAGCTCCGTTACGTGCTGGAGCTTGAGAGCAAATGAGGCTATTTTCAGCTCCGGAGTCTGGCGGGGTGGGGCTACTTCTCGGGGTGTTGTCGACACACCGATGGTGACGTGCGGAAATGCCACTGTGCCTCTCGATCCGCTCATTGGCTCCTTCACCTGGCCTCTATAAAAGGAGACGCAGAGAGCAAATCGGTCTTTTCTTAGTCTTTCCTCCTTTGTCCAGAGTCTTTTCCGAGCTGAGGGCAGCGGGAGGATGAACCAGGCGAACAGCACTGAGTCATTGCTGGGTCATCAGCCCTCAGCTCCCATGGCATTCCACAATCATCATCATTCGTAACACATTTGCAGACTCTCTTGCATGCCCCATTAAGCTGTCTCACGCATCTTTCTCTCCCATCTATGGTCTCGTCCACTGGGGACCCATCACTGAAAGAGCATACCAATTCGCACTGAGCTCGCACTTCCTCTTACATCACACTACATCACTTTGTGCACCTCCCACTCATGCAATGTAGACATCCCAGTTTTCTTTCCTCCTTCTCCCTCCTAAGCGATTGGGTTGCGTAGGTCCGTCGACTGCATCAGTTATGAGGTCGTTTACACCTCAACTGCCTCTCCTCTCTCTGGCTGTCTCTAATTTATTCGGGTGTGTCTGATGGCACCTGTAACATGTATAATACAAGTTAAGATTGCCGAAGACCTTTATATCGGGTTAACTCTGCTCTTTGTTCTCTTTTCTTTTTGTAAATAATAATTGCATTTCTTTTGCTGCACCCACAAATCCTGACTCCCCCCTGCTGTATATACGTGTGAATAAACTCCTTACTGTGCCACGTGACCTTTCCTCCCTCGCTTTTAATAAATCGCTTGTGTTATAAATGAACCCAGCCTATTTCGTCCTTTCCTTCATTGGTCCACACATTAGCTTTGCCAGGAAATTCTACCCCAATGATCTGTCAGTTAAAAGTTCGTTGTGGTATTTGTGGTTGCATGAATGATTGACATTCATACAACGATGCATGAATGATTGACATTGATGGTTATATGTTATAAGTTGTAGCACAGATCGGTGAAGTGTAATATAAACTCCTTGATGTAATGTGCTAATTTTGACTGCGGATGGCAGTATTGTACTGTAAACTGCCTGGTGACATTCGTGAGGATGCTGGAACATTCTGCGATGAAACTTCCAGTTTAGATGAGAATCTCATTTGCTGGAAGGCATGGGATTGTTCTGTTAATATATAAACGCACGAGAGGGAGGCGTAAAGAGACAAGTGACATGTGATGAGACGTGTTTCGATTGGCCCCATGCTCGATTTAACTGATGAGTGAACGAGGTGTTGACGCGTGTAGCTGATTATAATTAGGTTGATTAAAACTCATTAAGATTGTGTCTCGGGAAAGAATTCCTTTGAGCTCTTCAATCATCCTGGACGAGACTGAGAGAACGAACGACGTGCCAGAACTCGATGGTTCAACAGCCCCGGAGGACGAGGTGAACACTCGGGAGTTGAGCTGGCAGGACAGGGACACTGGGCAGAAACTTAATGCGGGAATCATTGTTGGACATTGTATTTCATGGTGAACTTCTGCATTTGACTTTGTATGTTTATTTGAAAAAAGTTTCAAAAACATTACGCTGTTGATGTGGTCATTGTAACTTCACTCAGAAGTCACAGACCCCAACTGACAAAGATCCATTTGATTGGTAGCCAACCAGTGCGATCGTTCATACTCATGAAGTGCACACCTTCGATTGCAGTCATTAGAGAACGAGCTGGGTTCGGCACCACGAACGTACGTAGACCAAAGGGAAGAAAACCCCAAAGGTGTGTATACCCCCAACAATGTTTTATTAGCCGGTGCGTACTTGGCAGCCTCGCTTGGCTGCACCTTGTATGGTAAGTTTAACACAAGTATGCAATGAGGGCACGTGACCCCTTCCCTCTCCTCCGGCCGTCCACACATAAGGGATCACGCGAGGTAGTGTAACCCGGCAGGATTGGCTGTATCAACAGGTGCTCGTGGTTGCCAAGCAACCTGCCAGTGCACGGAGTTATCTGTGCCTGGTGGCCTCAGGACCGGTTGTTCGAGAGGAATCTGAGTGCTTCCCCTCGTGGCGAGCCTCGATCCCCAAGTCCACAATACATTTTAAATTTATTTATTTTGGTCAAACACTCCAATTTTGACATTGATGCCCTCCAATTGAATTGTCTTTTCCTGAAATAGGAAAACGTCCTTCCTCATCCTTTTCTTTCAAGGGTGTTGCAATGACAAACTCATTGATTTTTTTTTTTTTTTGATTTTTTTAAATGAACTGTCCTATCACTTGTGTTTTTGACTGTTTGATAATATACACTTACAGCCAGCATGCTTTACATTTGGGCCTCCTTCTTCTTTGTAATTATTCAGTGGTTCTCATTGGAGACTCTGGCGTTGGGAAGAGCAACTTGCTGTCCCGTTTCACCAGGAACGAGTTCAACCTGGAGAGCAAAAGCACCATTGGTGTGGAGTTTGCCACACGTAGCATCCAAGTGGACGGCAAGACCATAAAGGCACAGATCTGGGACACAGCCGGACAGGAACGCTACAGAGCCATCACCTCTGCGTAAGGCCAAGGCCAAGGCCTCTGTTTTGTACCTTGGTTCTTTAATATCTTGTATTTTTGACTGGAATTCTAAGATTTCATTAAAACTTTTTTTTAATCACATTGGGTGGCTTATAGATAGATGTTATGGAAAAGAGTGTGGTGGGGTGTATATTCTCTCTCCTTGTAACGAGCAAAGGAATGAATGATGACGGGACTGAGGAAAGGCAAAATGAGGGACATGGTAGCCTGTGAGTAAGAGAGCTTGGAAAAGGTGTTTGTTAATGGGGGTAGAAAAGATTGCTGGTTAAGATGGAGAATGACATGGGGATGGTGGTGCACTGCCACCTTTTGAAGCCTCTTTTTTTTTATTATCATTTTTTTTTCTATACATTGTCGAGTGTTGTGGAAGAGAAGCAAAATTAAAGGAACAACAGGAGAAGGGGGAAACTACCAACAGCAGAACGGAGGGAGAGGAACCTCTTCCGTTGTAAGAAATTCAATGCTTCGTACACATACCGTCATGGCCAAAAATATTGGCACCCTTGCACTTTTTTCTAAGAATGCACCATTTCTTCCAGAAAATTGTTTAAATTTTAAAAACTTTTGGTGTCCACATATGTATTTCTTTGGTTTGCAGTGGAACAAAACAAAACAAAAAATATACCATCAGAGATGGGAATCCCTCGCTGCCATTGAATGAAAAAGGTCATACATGTTCCAGATAATGAGGGAGGTGAATTGGAAACAAGACATCATTTGGTCATTATCTCAAAAAAGTTCCCCAGGGGTGAGGGAACGTCGTAACCAAAAATAATTGAAATCGGATGAGTGGTTTTCCATTTATTACAAAAAACATTTTTTCAAGATGGCCGACCCAGTCGGCCATCTTGGATCCGGCCACGCCCAAAATCAATAGGGTTCTTCCTTTTCAGGTGGTACATGTGTGACCCAAATTTCAAATGGATATGGCTAACAGTTTATGAGTTATCTCACTCACAGCTATACATGTTGACGCTCGGACGGACGGACAGCCGGACGACCTGGGTGACAACAATATCCCCCTTCCGCCATGCGGCAGGGGATAAAAACTGAAACAAATTATGAAATCTTAGCTCATTCCACACAGAAATCCTAAAATGTCCCAGACAATATTATTGGCACCTTTTTAGAAGTTGTTAGCAATAATTAGATTTCAAGCAGGTGATTCTCCTTTTCGTTTGGAATTGAACTCACCTGTGGTGAGTTGCAGGTCCTTGCAATATAAAAATCACTCATTCAACCAGTTGGTATCAAAAAAGGAGTCATTCTGTTGTTTTATCACTGTGTGTACCACAGTGAACATGGAGAAAAAAAGAAAAGAAAAAAGAATTGTGAAGAGCAGGTCAGCCACAAGATTGTAGCCAAGCATGGACAATATCAAGGCTACAAGTCCATCTCCAGAGACCTTGATGTTCCTGCGTCCACCCTACGCAATGTTATTAGGAAGTTTAAGGCCCATGACACTGTAGCCAATCTCCCTGGACGTGGCGGCAAGAGAGAACTTGATCAAAGATTGCAGCGAAGGATTGTTCGAATGGTGGAGAAAGCATCTCGATGAACCACCAAACAGATTCAAGCTGACCTTCAGACACAAGGTACAACAGTTTCAACTCGCACCATCCGTCGCCAACTCGATGAAAGGGGGTTCTATGGTGGGAGACCCAAGAGGACCCCACTGCTGAGAGAGACATAAGAAAGCCTGACTGGA
The DNA here is from genome assembly GCF_056783735.1 of Eptatretus burgeri. NCBI lineage: Eukaryota > Metazoa > Chordata > Myxini > Myxiniformes > Myxinidae > Eptatretus > Eptatretus burgeri. Next base: position 40,660,812 of record NC_140964.1, on the reverse strand, counting down.
GTTTGCCAAAACACACCTGAACAAGCCAAAATCCTTCTCGGAGAATGTCCTGTGGACAGGTGAGACCAAATTGGAGCTTTGTGCTAAAGCACATCATCTCTATGTTTACAGAAAACAAAATGAAGGCTTCAAAGAAAAAAACATCTTCCCTACAGTCAAACATGGAGGAGGTTCAGTGATGTTTTGGGGTTGCTGTGCTGCCTGGGTGCCTTGAATGTGTGCATGGCATCATGAAATCATGAGATTACCAAGGTATTTTGGAGTGCAATGTTCAGAAAGCTGGGTCTCCGTCAAAGGTCATAGGTCTTGCAGCAGGACAATGACCCCAAACACACTTCAAAAAGCATCGAGGAATGGTTCAAAGCAAAAAACAAAACAAAACAAAAGCACCTGGACTGTTCTGAAGGGACCAGCAATGAGTCCAGATCTAAATCCCATTGAACACCTGTAGAAAGAACTGAAAACAGCAGTTGGGAGAAGGCACCCTTCAAATCTGTGAGAACTGGAGCAGTTTACACGAGAAGAGTGGTACAAACTGCCAGTAAAGAGGTGAAGGAAGCTCATTCATCGCTACAGAAAGCACTTGAAAGCAGTTTTTTGTCCAAAGGCTGTGCTACCGAATATCAAGTCGAGGGTGTCAATAATTGTCAATGCCATTTCTTTTTATTTTCTGATTTAAAAGGATATATTGAGTTCTGAATCAAAAACAAAGGTTCTGTAATATCAACAGTGAAATAAAGAATTGTGGAGACCAAATACTTTTGTCAATTTCAACTTATTTTTGAAAAAAGTGCAAGGGTGCCAATATTTTTGGCTGACATTATCTAGTGCGGCAACCATTTTGAAAGTGTGGTCACGTGACATCACACCAATCACAGTGCCACTCAACTTAAAATGGATGGGAGATACAAACCTTTCATTGTTATCTTGCGTAGCTTTCCTATGACACTTGGTTTTGAACTAAAAAATGAGGCCTTTCATTCGTGCTGACCCTCGGAATAATAATAAAGGATTTAAATAATATTTTTGGAGGGTTTTTTTTTTTGGACTTTTGGGATAAATGTGGAAATAATTTTGTAAATAAATAATTAAGAAATATAATTTATAATAGTGTACCTTGAAAAGGCTTGTCGATTCGGACTAAGTGAAGGTTTCAGTTTAAAAAATTTTTTTATCATGATTTTACCCTGAATGTATTGCATGTCCCTGATTCCCTCTCATTTGAATGTCGAGCTTTTAAATGTTTAACTCCTCAACCATTTGTTGTATTACTTCTTTGTCGTCCTCCAAGATCTAATCCTTCATTTGTCACTGAGTTTTCTGATCTCTTGTATTTTCTTTGTTCTACTTTTATGAACATTGTTATTCTTGGAGATTTTAACATACATGTTGACCATCCTTGTCTCGATGCCAAACAGCCATTTCAGGGCAAAGCGTGCTTTAACATCATTATGAACTTTTTTTGGTTGATTCATCATCTCTGAGCTATCCTGAATCAGAATCATCCGGGTGCCAGACTCGCACCCTTTAGGAATTCTTTTTTCGAGGCGAAAAACAAAATGGCCACCAGTGACTTTCGATAAATTCTGTTTTGGGCTATATCTTAACTTCTAATGCACTTACACACAATTTTGGTGTCTACTACTATGTTTCATGCGACAGACAAGGTAAACGTTGATTCTCTCAAGATTGGATGACAACAGATGGTGGAATTTGAATCTGGATGGCCAACAAGCTTCAACAAGACACTAACCAAGAAAGTGACCCTGATGACTTCGACCAAAAAGAACATCAAGCTGGTTGGAAGGCCAGTATATGATACCGAATTGATCTACACCCTCGTCATATATATCTCCAACAATACAGGAATATCGATATCAAGGATGTCCTCTCTTACGCACTGTCCCCTGTCCCAGCCTCCTTGTTTGAGAGCGGTGCGATGCGGGCTCAGTGAAAGCAATCATGAAGACAAAACTCCAAGTTGAGCAATCAAGTCGAATCCAAGGTGTTCCAGATGCTGTCATCGATGGATGCGCCATGTTATGGACTGTACATTGGCTCACAAATGGTACAGTTGAGGATTATGTGATCAACTTCATGGGAACCATCAAATACCACCTGGAGTGTTGTGACGTATACCTGATTTTTGACAGGTACATCAAAATCAGCACGAAACAAATGACGAGATCCAGTCGCGCAGGTCATGATTCGAGTCAAAAACATCAACTCAACTTACACACAACACTTCCAGCGCAAAAAGTGGTCCTAAATGTAGCCTCCAACAAAGTACAACTGATCGATTTGATCTGTCAGTATCTGATGACCCACATTGTGGACAACCAGAACAAACTGGTGATCACTGGAAAAGATCCTACACCAGTACAAGTATGGAACAATTCCACTCTCCAGAGAAAGGATCTGAAAACACACCGTGAAGAAGCAGATGTCATCATCATCCATCACTTGGTGAGAATTGTGTCAGGTGTCAGTGGTGACTCGCACATCAAAGTGGTCTGTGACGATACAGATGTCTTTGTCCTGTTGATTCATTTCTACCTCGAGGAAAAGATGACTGTGGATGTCAGCATGGAGAGTCCGTGTGCTGGGAGGGCGAACGTAAACATTTGCCAAACAGCACTGAAACACATGAGCATCACCAAATATCTGCCTGCTGTACATGCTCTGACCGGATGCGATACTGTGTCGTATTTGTTTGGCATTGGAAAGGCTACAGCGCTGAAGGTACTAATGGGCAGACATCATCCCACTTTACTTGGTCAGCTGGAAGCAGACAAGGAAAAGATATCTGAGGCAACTACCTTCATTGTTGCTGCCTGTTATGGTTCCAAATTCGAAGGTGATATGTCCACACACCGGTATTAGTTGTGGAAGTCTAAGATGACCAACTCCAAGATTACCTCTGCTCCAAAATTGAAGTCGTTGCCTCTATCGCATGATGCCTTTGTTCAACATGTACATCGTGCTCATCATCAAGTCATTATATGGAATTTGGCCACTCAGTCAGACCCTCCGAACTTGGATCCCATCAAGTATGGATGGCAAGAAGGTGAGGACGGTGCGACGTTGTGTCCAACCACACTTCCACCTGATGTGTCTGCTGCACCAGCCACCATTCTGCAGCTGATCAAGTGTGGATGCTCCACCAGCCGGCCATGTTCCACCGGGAGGTGTGGTTGTGTGGCAGCACAGATGTCATGTTCGATGTTTTGCAGTTGTAATGCTGGATCAGACTGTTGTAACGAACAGACAAGGGCAGTAGCTGATAATCACGACGACGATGACGAAGATTGAACATAATGTAGAACATTGCATACTTAAGAAAGTTAATATTTGTTTGCCTAAAAAAAAAAGTAATTTCAAAATCATACACATGTACATACTTGCTTTAAGACATAATCCAAAGTCATAGTCAACTATCCACATGTATCCAGATATATTTGTGTAAAAATCGTATTCTAATATAATCATCAATTCATTGATCATTGCAAGTCAGTTACTTCAGCCGTCATTGACTATTATTGTACTTAGTATTAATATTTGAGGGTTCATCAAATTCAATTTCTTACTCGAAGTGATCAGTGGAACTGCAAAATAGCCATTTTTCATATTAAAATGGTGGCCATCTTGAAAATATGAGGCAGGTCTTGTATATACACCTTCAATTTTATCATTATCGGATTCCTTGACCATGAAACAAAGTAGTAGACACCAAAATTGTGTGTAAGTGCATTAGAAGTGAGGATATGGCCCAACATTTCTCTGTCCTGTCCATTTCTCCACCTATGTCTTGTCCTCGGCATACCATGACATTCTGAAACCTGATATCCATCAACCCAAGTTTGTGTTCAGATTCCATTTCTTCTGTTTTCTTTGGCATGTAGGGAGACTGCCCTTGAGGTGATGGTTGACTTGTACAACCATACTCTTCATGATGACCTCGATAATTTTGCTCCTGAAAAGTCTTGTCAGGTAACATTCCCCGCTCTTCCCCATGGTTCACTGATCATCTTCGTGGAATGAAGTCCCCCGGGCGTAAACTTGAGCGTAGGTGGAGAAAGTTGGGCCTTGCTGTCTACCTGCAGTCTTTTAAAGAACATCAGTCGGCTTACTCTGCCACCCTAAAGGTAGCCAGATCCTCCGATGCTACCCAGATAGTGGCTCCAACAACCCTAGGTATCTTTTCTCTATTGTAAACTGTCTTCTGAAGCCCTCTGATTTATTTCCCTTTGCACCCACTGCTGCAGATTGCAACCGTTTTTTTTTGTTTGTTTGTTTGTTTGTTTCTTTTTAGAATTTTTTTTTTGCTGGAATCGGGCAGCAGACCAGGTCCACTTGTAATATCTTGACCTCCGTCACTATTCCAGCTCCTTGCACTGGTCCATCCCTAAGCATCCTTGTTGAGGTTACTCCCACTGCTTTATCTGCCATGGACATAAAGATGAAATCTTCTCGTAGCTCACTCGATCCTATTCCAACATCTCCACTGAAATCATGTTTTTTTATGTTTCTGACAATTGGGGAAATGGCAGATAGTCAACAAATCACTTAGAACTCTTGTCATGCCATCCTCCCTCAAACTTGCAACAATTACAATCTTGACTGTTAGGTCCTGTGCAATTACAGGCCCATCTCTAATCTACCTTTAAAAAAAAATCTGAAGTGCTTGAAACGGTGGGAGCCTCTCAGTTGCAGTCTCATCTGGATTCCAACCAGCTTTATGAGGTATTTCAGTCTGGTTTTAGAACTGCCCAAGTAAAGGTGGTTAATGACCTTATCATGGTTGCAGATTCTGGCTCCCCTACCCACCTCATTTTGCTTGAGCTGAGTGTGGCTTTTGACACTATGGATCATAAAGTCCTAATACAGCACCTTGATGACCTCTTGGGTTTCTCTGGTACAGTCTTACAGGTGGTTTTCTTCCTACTTTTCCCCTCAGAAATGAATTTGTCACCCTGGGTAAATCTAGATCCAGCATTGTCCTGCTGCATTTGGCATTCCACAGGGGTCAGTTTTGGGACCAGTTTTATTTAAAATTTAGCTCCCCCACCCAGGTCACATATTCAGGAGGCATGGTATCAGTTTTCATTATTATGCTGACAACACTCTGGTGTACTTGCAAACCTTACCCGATATCCATCTTGTAATTTCCTGGGTGAACAACTGTTTAAATGAAGTCAAGGTATGGATGGATGCTAACTTTCTACAACTCGATGGCAGTTTAGACTGTCTATACTTAATGGTGCTCCTCATTAGACTAAAAAAATTGGCAACAACCATATTGTAATAAATGGGCAAGTTATTCCACTTTCCTCCTTAAGGCCCAGTCACACCTTGACGTTTTAGCCAGCGATGGCAACGTATTAAAATGTATGTAAAACGCTGGCTTACGTTGAACTTTTGATGTTTTTTTTTTTTTTTTTAAAGATTCGGACGTATTCATAGCGACTTGGTCTTATGCATAACGTATTAGAAACGGACACAGAACGTTTCGTTGTGTTATAGATAACTTATACCAACGAATGCTGAACCTGTTGTCGGCCTTCACAACCTATGCCCAACGATAGTCTAACTTAGGCATAGCGCGCTGCACGCATCGCCGACGATGACGTGGCGTAGGTTATGGAAAGGCTGCCACACAACGATTCAAATCATAACCGCCGCAGAAATGGAAGTGTCAACATCGCAGTCACACCTTGGCAATCTTGCCAGCGTATGCCGACCTCTGAAAAATGCGTCTAAAACGCTGGCGCACGTCGAATACGGTATGGGTAATTTTGTATGCGTGAATAGAATGCTAAAGTACGCTATCATACGTCGTATTAAATGGAGTACGTCTTGTAATTTTAAACATGTTGAAAATTTTACGACGTACTTGCCGTATGACACACGCTCCGCATGCAATGGGAATGAGTTGTACGCACGATATGCGATCGTTGACGCACATCGACACACGTTACTTGAAAGGTACTCATAAGTCGAAACACGTCAAGGTAATGGTTAGCGTCAGTGTTCCAGACTCCCGGTTTTTTTTTTTTCTCTTCGGTATGACGGTGTTCAGTGTACAGTGCGGTTATCATTTAAATCGTTGAGCAGCAGCCTATTAATTATAACCGCACTAGAAATGGAAGTGTCAAAATCACCATCATACCAAAGGAAGGAAGAAAAAAAATAAAAAAAAAATAAAACCAGGGAGTCTGGAACACTGACGCTAACCATTACCTTGATGCGTTTCAACTTATGAGCACCTTACAAGTAACGTGTGTCTGTGTGTCACCGATCGCGTAACGTGAGTACAACACGTTACTCATAGGTTAGAAATAAGTTTTGGGTACGCTAAACATTACCTCGACGTATTTCAACTTATGAGTAACTTACAAGTAACGTGTGTCGACGTGTGTCAACGATCGCGTAACGTGCCTACAACTTATGGCCAGCGTTATGCGGAACGTGTGAGTCGTACGCTGGCAAGTCTTAAAATTTCAAGCATGGAAAATTTGAGGAGAACCGAAAAGTACAACGTTTAAAGCCAGCGTACTACGACGTATGGCAGTGTTTTTCAGCGTGCTCTCAATGTTATCAAAACTTACCCATAACGTATTCAACGTGTACTAGCGTTTTAGAGAAATTTTCCAAAAATCGGCATAAGCTGGCTAAAACGTCAAGGTGTGACGGGCCTTTAGTCACGAATCTCGGTGTTTCATTCGACCCATTTCTGTGCTTTGAAACCCACATTGGGAGAGTGTGTCAAACTTCATTTCTTCCACCACAGAAACATTGTCAGATTGAGATCTTCCTTAAAGATGCTTGATGCAGAGAAGCTCAAGCATGCTGTTTTTTCTTTTCTCTTCCAGGCTCAATTACTGCAACTCGCTCTTTGTTGGTCTACCTGCCAAATCCCTTCAGAAGTTGCAATATGTTCAGAATAGTGCTACATGGGTATTAACCAAAACTAGGAAAATAGAGCACATCACTCCTGTGCACTGGTAGCTAGTGAAATATCGAATTGAGTTTAAATTTTTGACTTTTGGGTTTTTATGATCTTGCATGGCACCAGCCCCCACATATTTGCAAAGTTTACTTGGTCATCACACATCAACACTCACCCTTTGGTCTGGCACTGCCGGTCTTCTATCTGTGCCCAAGGACGCAGCTTCACATGATGGGAGGGATCGAGATTTTTGCTCGGTTGCACCCCGCCTGTGGAATAAGCTCTCAGATTCTGCTCAGACCCAGATTCTGCAACCGGTCCAGATGGCATCAGCCCACGTGTCCTCAAAGCCTGCTCTTGCTCACACTCTCTCTGTTCTATTCACCTTCTCATTTGCTCAAGGCCATCTGCCATCTGCTTGGAAATCAGCAAACATCACTGCCCTGTACAAAAAAGGTGCAAAAACAGATCCCTGCAACTACAGACCAATCAGCCTTCTCCCAATCATCAGCAAGGTTATGGAATCCATCATTGCTTCAGACATCAAATCCTTCCTCTTCTCTAATGGCTTGATTTCTGATCATCAATTTGGTTTCAGACCAGGTCACTCTACCCTGGATATGCTGCTTCTGCTCTCCCAACAATGGATGGAAGCCCTCAATGCCAGCCAGGAAATCCGAGCCGTATCCCTGGACATATCACGTGCTTTTGACACAGTCTGGCACCCTGCACTACTCACCAAACTCTCTTCCCATGGTATCCAAGGCCATCTCCACTCATGGCTCGCAGACTTCCTCTCCTGTCGCAGTCAACGTGTGGCCCTAAATGGAGTTCTTTCATCCCCCCCTTCCTGTCCAGGCTGGAGTTGCTCAAGGTAGCGTTCTGGGCCCTGTTCTTTTTCTGGTTTTCATCAATGATCTCTCCGACTCTCTGGAAAATCCTCTATATCTCTTTGCTGATGACTCCACCCTCTGCCGTACCATCTGTCATCCCTCAGACCGGCAAGCAGCAGCTTCTTCGCTCACTGCAGATCTGGATAAAATCACAAACTGGTCCAACACGTGGAACATGTCTTTCAATCCAGACAAATTTCACACTTTCACTGTCTCTCTGAAAGGACCGTTTCGAAAGCCCCCCCCCCCCATCCACTTTCTCAACAACCCTCTGGAAGAAGTCCTTTCTTTCAAGCTTCTGGGTCTCACCATCTGCCATAACCTTTCCTGGGAAAGCCATATTTCAAACCTCGCCTCCAAAGCCAGTTGCCGACTGGGAATCCTCCGTCGTGCAAGGTCCTTCCTCGGCCCACCTGAGCTCCTGACCACTTACAAAGCTTTTGTCCGCAGCCTGATGGAGTACTGCTCTCCCCTCTATGCTGGTGCTCCTGCCTCCCACCTTTCTCGGCTTCACGCTGTAGAAACCAAGGCATTTCAGATCATTGGCATCTCCCGCAATGAAGCTGAGTCTTTGGGCCTCTCACTCAAACACCGCAGGTTGGTCGGTGGTCTTTCTGTTTTATACCGTCTCCTCTCCAGCCTCGCCCCCCCCTGCTCTCTCTCTGCGATTTGTCCCCACCACATTTCCACAGGGCGTTCAAGGTCCGCTAACAACCCCCTTCTGGTAAAACTACCAAAATCATGAATCACTGCTCAACTTCACTCTTTCATTCCTCTTTTTTCCTGCCTTTGGAATAAACTCCCTTACTCTATTCATTCCCATTCTTCCCTCCAGGCCTTCAAAACAGCTGTTCACCACCACCTCTTGTCATCCCCCATCCAAATCCTCGATCTTTTCTACCCCCGATAATCCACCCCTAAACCCGCTTCCTTCAAATTCCCTGCTTTCCTTCCTGAAAGTCCCCGTAATGTCCATCTTCTATTCCCCATGTTCCCCGTCCCATCCCTCTCCCTTCCACAGATCTCCAAATGTCTCTGTTCCCCACTATTTTGTCCTTCCCACTCCCTCCCCTCCTTTCTCATGCCCCGCTTGATGTGCGTTGTGTTTGCTCTCATACGAGCCTTGACAAGATATACCAAAAAAAAAAGAAAAAGATAATCTGAAGGCATCCGGTTCTATTCGAGTTTTTAAATCTCGGCTTAAAACACTTTTACTCACTCGCTTTTAAGTAATCTGCTTTGTAAAAAGGATTGGCCAAGGATGTTATTTCTGTTGTATGTCATTAGAATTTTTCTATTGTTCTTTGTGTTTTATGCAATTTTAATATTCATTGACTATTCTACTTTGATTCGTTTCATATTTCTATTTTTTTCTGAGTTTTTTTTATTATCTTGCCAAAACGAAGCTTTTGCAAGATATGTTAGTCAGCTTGTATTTTTTTTTGTCTGTAATCACGTATAAAAAATTCTGCAGAGCACAGTTATCATTGGAAATTTTTGTAACTTTGCATATCAGAGGCCGATAGAGGTCCCTTTCAGCGCATAAAATTTTGAAGGTCAAGGTCACTTTGTCGCAAATCGGGGGAGTCGACGAAACCCTTATTTTTTTGAGTAATTTTGATCGGATCGTCTTCAAACTTCATGGGAATATAGTTCATGGTCTGGCGCTCAGCTGATTAATTTTTGGTGGCGATTGGCCTTGACCTTCATGGTTAGCGCCTAAGGTCAAACATATTTGACCCCAAGGTCAAATTTTGAAATCTTAGGTACCATATCGTGTAGTACCTCAAATTGAACACCTCGATGACTGCTTTCCAGATATGTCAAGCTTGAGACATTATGACGTCATTTGGTGACGTTATGAGGCAAACGCATATTTTTCATGGTTACTCTGTAGAACGATTCTCATCGGAATCTCTCGTTGGCAGAAATTCCTCAAGGAGTCGCTCCTGGTGGATAGCAGCTCTGTTCACCTCAGTGTGACCTTAAAGAAGTCACACGTGGTCACCTTTTGACAAGATACGGGTCACCCTACGAGTGACATTGGTTTTTTTATTTATTTTAATTTGACCAACTGATTTTTTTTTTTTTTTTCCTTTGTTCAGCACTTTGAGATTTCTTTGTATTTGATAAGTGCTATAGAAATAAAATCTATTATTATATTATTGAAATAATGTGTTGTACGTCGATTGCCCTCAAAGGTTTGCAGACATTTTGTTGATGTATAAATAAATTAATGAATGAAGGATTTGCATTCCAACAAACTCATGACTGTTCTTTCTCTTTTGCAACCACTCTTCCATACCCACCCACATTGTCTCCGTTCCCTGCGCCAGCTACTACCGAGGTGCCGTGGGTGCTCTGCTTGTGTACGACATTGCCAAGCACCTGACCTATGAGAACATGGAGCGCTGGCTCAAGGAACTGCGTGACCATGCTGATTCAAACATTGTTATTATGCTGGTTGGCAACAAGAGTGACCTTCGGCACCTGCGTGCTGTTCCCACTGATGAAGCGAAGGCCTTTTCTGGTATGCAATGTGTGATGATTTTTTTTGGGGCGGGGTGACCTGGGAGCATTTGGGGTCAAAGCGAAATTGAAAGATTTGAGATTGTTTCTCTGTTTATGTCGTCTTGGTTTTGCATCCCATACCAGTTTCACCAGAGGGGGACTATAGGTTTGCTCTCCGTAAGTCTCCCACCTTTAGGTTTTTTGTTTTTTTTCCGACTCTTCTTTCCCGTACCCTTTAACATATTCAACTGAAACTTGGTACATGGCTTTATTTTGATAAGTTGCAGAACAAGTTCAAGTTTTTCATGTTTTTTTTTTTAGTTATGCCCTTTTTAGACAAACAAAATATAACACTTTTCACATGGGTTGGTGTTCAGCTGCCCTGACTACACCCATTGGCTGCACCGCTTGCCTGACTGCATCACAATAAAATCATGCACAACTAAAGAATGAAGCAGAACAGATCGGCTGGCTTTAGGCCTGGGTGTTCTTGTCCACGGCCCAGTGCAATTGGAATGATCCCAGGTATATAACCACAATGTTTTTATTATATACGCACGTTTTTGGTTTTTTTTTTCTTCATGTATGTACATCAGGTTATTTTTATTATTTTCAGCACCGAGCATGCCATTATACACCACCCAAATAAAGGAACATTAATTGGGACTGGTAGGGCACATGTATTGCCAAGTAATTATTGCTCTTGTTGCTCTTCCCTTTGTTTTCAGTGCGTGTCTCCAACTAGTTTTTAATTCCCTTTCTGTGTTGTATGATATCCTTCAGGCTATTATGTTGAGTAGATCGAAGCTGGTTATCTGTGGTTTGCAAGTTTAAAGCCTTTGTGTATCGTTTTTCTCACAGTGGGAAATAACTGCTTATTTTGTGATGACCTGTGTGACTGAATCAGCATTGAGGAGAAGCAGTTTAATAAGAGGGGAAGGTCTGGAGGTGGGGGTGGGGGGTGTTGAGTGGGGACAAAAATGTAGAGTCAGCAGAGATTGTGCCGGAACGTGTGGAGGATGTTTACAAGGTTTCTCCTTTCCTGCCTATTCTGCTCTAAAGTTAATTTGTCTAAGGTTGGTGTTTTGGGGAACAGATTTAAAAAAAAAAGAAAAGAATGTGGAACAGATCGAGTTGTTTTGCATTCATCACTTTATGTATCCTATAGATATTTGCATGTGGTAGTCATCCTTCCTGAATTGTGTGTGTGTGTGTGTGTGTGGTCAGAAGTGCAGTGGTTTCACCATGCTCCCACAAAGTGGATATTTTTATGAGGTTCCATGTTTGGTGGGATAATTTGGGATGTGCATCTTATTTGTGTTTTACTTATTTATAATTTTATTCTTCACTCATGTAAAACAGAGAAAAATGGCCTGTTCTTCATTGAAACCTCTGCTCTTGACTCGACCAATATTGAAACTGCCTTCCAGACGATTCTCACAGGTAATCCATTTGGGTTTCGGCTGCATACAAGGGTTGACTGATTTTTTTTTTTTTTAAATAGTTCTTAAATGTGTGTGGGGTGGCGAGGTTGTTGCTCCACCCATGATTTATGATTGGATCTAATGCTTGTTGGATTATGCAACTTTCCATTGTTGAATCCAGAGCAGGCACATAGGTATGCCAAATTGCCTTCCAGGAAGGTTGGTTAGAAGTTGGTGGAATAATGGGTTGGGGAGGAGCGGTGGGATTCAAACCTGCAAGTCTTTTCTTGATCTCGTACTCATCCTTTGTTCCCCATTCCACAGAGATCTATCGGATAGTCTCTCAGAGGCAGATTCCAAATCGCGTGGGGCGCCAAGACTCCCCAAGCGACGACGTCGTCGACATCACTGTTCCTCCGACGGATCCGAGCAAGCCGACCCGCTTCCAGTGTTGCCAGAATATGTGATGGACTTTGGAACGGTCCATGTACACTCCATTTTCTTCGTCCATTCCAATCCACCTGTCTATATCCCACTAATTGTGTACCTTGTACAATATCTTTTGCTTTTTTTTATTGTTTTGTGGGAGAGGGGGGAGGGGAGGAGTTCTTGAGAATGCATCCTTTCAGCAAGGTATATATTGAAACCATCCCGCATCACATGTTTCCAACTTTTTTTTTGTTTTTGCATTCTCGAGCATGCTAAGATCCACAAGTGCGGTACATTTCACCCCGTACCCTTTCACTCACCCTTCTGCCCTCCACCACTGTTTTTGATGGAGGAGGGGCAGGTTGTATCTTGTGTTTTTTTTTTGGCAGAGTTTCTATCGAGGGCGGGTGGGGGTTGTACCGTCTTTTGCTTTTGGATAATGTGCAACTTGCCCTTCTGGGCATATACCAGTCCTCTACTTTTCTCTCCCAGAAACTTATCCAACAGATCAATTGGTGGATTCAAACCTGTAATTGCATTCTTCCCAAAAGTCTTGAACACCCCTTTCCTGTTGCTAATTTCCCACATGTACATATATGATTTATTTCACCATTAATATAATCTAAGAATATAAATTGCTATGAAATTTGCTTTCAAAACATCATTTTCCAGGAAGAGGGATTGAGATCTAAGGAAGGTCACGTGGAAGTCTCTTATAATGGTTTCAAGTGCCAGTAATTCTACAATGAACCATTGTGAACGTTGTCATGCAGTGGAAGATTATGAGCAGCAACGAGCCTGATCGTTGACCTGGCAAAACGACAAAAATCATCTTGGCATGGCAACCTGTGATCATCTTTGTAAAGTCTTCAGGCCATAAGATCCTTTGACATATTGTTGTATGTCATCATCAATGACTAATGTGACAAAAGAGGCAAATCTGTTCCAAAGTGCTGGTGTGGTGTTGATGCAGTTTCTCAAGATCCATGGAATGCTTCAGGAAACCAGCTGATTACCAACCTTTCATCATCAGTCACTGCATGTTGTTTTATGCCGTCGGCACAACGAACAGGTAACCTGGGCTCTTTTAATGGAGTGAGGAATATAGCCGCACATTTGAGGTTGCTCATGGGGTCTGTGGATTTATTGAAACCAAAGGTTTTCCAACCATGACTGTTAGATTTTGAAGAACAAGCGAACACTCCACATGCGGAATAGCAGCGATTCACACATCCAACTTGAATACCGCTGAATGTTATTAGTATCCAGGCTGCGACAGGCCGAGGGAAGCCTTCCATTTTATTACACGACTGCACACAAAGCATACTTGAGTATCTCAAGAACCCCAGCTATTGGTGGGGTAGAGCACGTCAATTGCTGAATTCTCGTGCATCCATTTCCCATTCCACAGAGATGTTTTGGTTAGTGTCTGAGACAGCTTCCCAATCTTTCTGGGTGCCAAAACTACCCAAGAGATAATTGGCATCCCTGTTCCCCACTGATCCTAGCAGCAAGTCAGAAACGCTCCATTGCTGTGAGAACATGGCAGACCCCCTCTGCATCTCCAATCTGCCACTTTATTTACCACCATTTCTGTAAGCTCACATCATACATCACTCCCTCCATGTGTTACCAAAACATTTTCCATGGTGTGCTAATTACATTGTCCTCTGTTTTTTTTTTTTTTTTTTTAAATTAACCGTTTGTGTGAATTTTCTTCTTGCACACGATCAACAGGTGCACTTTGACACCCCCTCCCTTTCCTCTCCATTCCCAACCTGGGTCTCCCACAAACCGATTTTCATTCAATCATCCTCGCTCTTTCAATGACTTCCAACCTCTTGTGGTTTGTGATGTGATTATTCTTGCTTTTGCTGAGGTTTGCAATTTTGATCATTATAATTGCTCGTTGTACGATTGTTTTGAAATTTGAGCGAGATGCATTATGTGCACGAGTCTGTCTGAAGGTGTTTATATATGTTTGTTTTTTTTTATCCTTCGAATTGTTTATTTTTCTGATCCTGTCCCATTCATGGCTGGTATTTGAGGTGCAGGACTATGTGCGAACACAATGGCAATTGAACATTTGTGTCACCATAAGCAAATTATTTCATCGGTGGTGCATGAGATCTCGGGTGGTGTTTTATTGTTTTGTTTTTTTTCCTTTGTTGGGCAAAGTGGAAAGCTTGAACGACTTGGATCCAATACCAGAACGAGTCTGGTTTTGTGGCTCTTGATTGAAAGAAC
>NC_140964.1:40588859-40633859 GCF_056783735.1 Eptatretus burgeri | reverse complement strand
CTTGCTCCCTTTGTTATATGTTCTGTTGGCTCTTACATGAGCCTCAACTTGGACATAAAAAGTGCTTCAATTTCATGCATCCTCACTGGAATATTGCATTATGCACTTAATTAAATTTAAGACTACCGTATGTACCTTAACTCAATTTATTTTCCATGTTTACTGAGGGCATTCAATTTATTACCTCTGCCCCCAAAGGTGAAGGATGTTGTTTTCACCCCTTTCTGTCTAAGTTGTGGATGGATCCAGATAATTTGGTGGGCAGGTTGGGTGTGTGACAAGGATGAACTGATTAGATTTTGGTGAAGATCTGGATCTGAATACTAGAATTTAAGTGATTCTTCACCGTTGAGAAAGGGCCAAAAACAACATCATACTGCATTGCATGATATTTCAAAAATGTATTGGGCCTGATATGTTCTTTGGGATCAGGCATAACATGGTGGAGGTACATACTCAAGTGCCCTTCTTCTTTTAACTGCAACACCCAAGTTTTTTTTCTTCTCTTTTCTGCAAATGGACTTAGACAAGAAACCTCGTAAATAGCCATTTGGTCCATCGTGGCTGGGTTATATTGTACCAGTTTAAATCTGTAATTATTCCAAAACAGAATTTGATGCCATTCTCCTCTCCACTTGGAAATATTGCTCAGCTTCCCAGTGTGCAGTGCACTTGAATTCACCCCTTTTGAATGTGAATCCACCTCAAAGAATTAATGGAAATGGAACTGCCATGTCTTAGCAAATTAACCATTTGTACTTTTATAACTCCTAATGTTTGGCCAATTTTTACCAAACCTGGGTGCATCTCAAGCATGTCCATGCCACAATTCCTTGCAGGATGTTAATGGTCTAATCAGAGGTCATGACGATACAATTTGACATGAAATAGACAAAAGCCTTGTACCTTTTGAGTTTCAGTGAGGAAATTGGCATGCCCCCCCCCCCCCAGTTGAAAATATACCTTAAATGTGAAGTCCATGACTTGTTTTTGGATTGATTAATGTGCAGGACCTTTTAATATAACCATGTTTTTCTTTCTCAAAGAGCTGATAAACGACACAGGTTTATCATACTCCTTGCAGCAAGAGATCAGATGTTTGTGTTAAATTAGCTTGCACCAAAAAAAAAAGTTAGGGTATGATCTTGCACAAAGCACTTAAAATATGTGCATGCCTAATCTGTGGTTTTAGGCCTCAACCCAATTCTTTCCAAGGACATCATTCTTGCACAACCATGCAGAAAAATAATCTGAGACTGAGCCAAGCTCGACTTCCACAAACCTGCACATATAAATGTACATCAAGACAGACCGATTGAGAACAGGTGCCACAAAAGTTTATTTCCCTTTGCTGGAAGCAATTCATTCCTTCTTCGAGGCAGCTTTGCGCATGGCAGCGAGAAGATTGCTTAGCTCTTCACGCTTTCTCTTCGCTCGTACATGCGAGCCCAACTACGGAAAGGGCACAAAGTCCAGTTGGTGATGGTAATATCAACTTGGAAGTAAAAATTGGTTTTAACCCAACAAATGGCAAAGTCTCAATAAAAACCAAGGTGAGATGACACCAAAAGCATTTTCAATGTCAAGGAAGGCTTAAACACATGCAGTAATAATTGGGCTGGAAGAATTGCTCAATGGTTGTGGACTTGCATTTACACAGTTTAGTCTGGTGCTTTGCAGGCCATGCGGTTGCCTCGTCGAGTCAAGCAAATTCCTAATCGTTGGTCCAAAAATAAAAAAAAATCCATTTAATTTCTGTAAATCTTCACCAAATAGTTTAAGGAATCTAAGACTACACCATCTCAGCAGGCCACAAATTGTCATCTTTTTGGGTAAGTGCTACAGTATTTCCATTTTGTGATCAAATTTGATAATGATACCATTTACACTTAATTGTCACAGGTGTTTGTAAACAGCATCTGTTTATCGTGTGCTGTACAGAAATAATGGTTACAAAAAAAAACACCAGTTGCTTAACATTGAAAAGTGATGCGGAGTGACCGGATTATAAAATTTTTAAATAATCCTTTCGCCACTAGAAGAAAACAGCAATAGGTTGTGGGCAATGCAAGGTGATTGTAGGCGAAATATTAAATGGTAACAAATGGATGAAACAGAAACCCTTTGGCTCTAGAGCAGGGGTTTATCCATTTTGGGTATGTGGACCCCATGATGCACAGTGTAAAATCAGGAGCCCCATCTTTTCCCCTCCATGAAGAAAAAAAATTGAGGCCATCTTGTCCTTTCCACCAATAAATACTGAAAATTCAAGGAATATTAAGAAGCTATTTCAAAGTGAATGTCAAGCCATCCTATCTTTAGTCTAGGGAAGGTCTACATCAGAACAAAGTGAAACAAAATATAAAATACTCCCTTCATTTTCAATCACATTTTCTCACCTCTCAAAGCTCTTTTGCAGCTTCGCCATTTCTCAATCGGATAATTAAATTGCAGATCCCTCAAAAGGCTCGTATCTAAAGCTTATCCCAGACTATCATCCATAAGTGACAAAATAAGTTGCATCTGGACTGTCTGCGTCTTATCTCCTCAAGACTGGTGTGAAGATATTGTGCAATGGCTTCTTGTGCCCACAAACTTTGAAGATGTATATTATTGGCCATCATCACAATGCATGCGATTGAGAAAGAATCTCCACGAGAGCCATGTTTGAATGAAAGAATGATTTAAAGGTTGACAAAGTCATAGCCAAGACAGTTATTTCAGGACTTGTACGTAGAAGAGGCTAAATATTTCATAAACCACAGGCGAATGTCCCTCTGGAAATGTTTGATTTTATTTTTTAATGAAACCATGAAATGCAGCATGATATCTATTTCAGATATGATAACTGCAGCACGGGTAGAAGCAAAAATCGGCAGATTCTCAACTTCAAAACTATCAGACATGACTGATGAAAATAAATATGTATCAAATTCATTCTTCTCAATTGCTTCTGAATGAATAAACTGACGGTTCTGTTCTTGCGTATGGCAGCTTGGTCATCGGGGTAGCTATCATTTCTTGGAAGCATGGCTGTGTCCTTCTACCAGTACACTAGTACTCATTTCACCAACCTTGGAAAGGATAACAAGCTGAGTCAACCCCAACTGGCGTTAATTGAGCAGCCAACGGGGGCGCAAACTCAGGACCCTAAGATCCTAAGCCAACCATGTGAACCACCAAGCCAACACCAGGTGGCTTACAACACTGACGGTGGTTTTCCTTCATACCTGATATTTATAACCAGCGTTCTCAGTTTGCAGCTTACCTATCTGACAATCAGGCCGAGGCATAACAGCTCGTGTTCATTGCATTCACATCCAGCCGCACACCTCCAATCATAAACATGCTAAATAGCCGCTTCCAGCACAAGTATCACTGTGATGCATCATTTAATAACTGGCTGTTTCATACAATCCCAAACACCAACAAAACGTAGCACAGTGTAAAATTATAAGACAAAAAATTACCCCCGTGTGGGGGTGACGGTCATCTCTATAATACCACAAGTTCTCAATGTTCAGTTCTCCTGCGCAGCTCGAACTGCGCAGTTTGGTTAAAGATGACACGGCATTTTGGCACGCGTGCACGAAATTATATTTTGAAAATAAATGCCGACGTTTACATTTTGGGTTTTGAAACTTTTTCACCTTCGGCGGAAAATGTATAAATATAAAAGGCAAAAAATGTGTTTTATATTTATATTTCATTTCTCCTTCCTTCCTTCCTTCTTTGCGAATCGCATCGGCGTTTTTGACCATCTTCCAGATCACGTGACGATCAAACGGGAAGGAAATTCAAAAACCTGTCCGGTTAGATACAAGATAATTATTAACCTCCGCCATCTTCGAAGATGGATGGAGGTTACTGTTTTCACCCCTTTGTTTGTTTGTTTGTGAACAGTATTACGGAAAAACTCCGACGGATTTCGACGAAACTTGGTGGGGGGGGGGGGTTAGGTATGGTCCAAGGATCATGCCATTAAATTTTGGATTTGGTCACCCCCCCCCAAAAAAATTGTTAGAGAAATTTTTTTTTTTTGCATTTCTACATGTTTTGATTTCCAACCCCCCCCCCCAAAAAAAAATTGAGAATTTTTTTTGAATTTCTACATGTTTTAAGTGATTTCCAACCCCCCCCAAAAAAATTGTTACCCCCCCTCCAAATTTTTTTTTGCATTTCTGCATGTTTTTAGTGATTTCCAACCCCCCCAAAAAATTGTTACCCCCAAAAGAATTTTTTTCATTTCTGGATGTTTTAAGTGATTTCCAACCCCACCCAAAAAAATTGTTACCCCCCCCCAAAAAAATTGTTAGAGAAAAAAATTTTTTTTTTTTGCATTTCTACATATTTTAAGTGATTTCCAACCCCCCAAAAAAATTGTTTGAAGAATTTTTTTACATGTTTTAAGTGATTTCCAACCCCCCCCCCAACCCTGTGGCTTTAGGCCTCAACCCAATTCTTTCCAAGGACATCATTCTTGCACAACCATACAGAAAAATAATCTGAGGCTGAGCCAAGCTCGACTTCCACAAACCTGCACATATAAATGTACATCAAGACAGACCGTTTGATCCTCAAAAAAAATTGTTCCCCCCCCCCCCACCAATAAAAACAAAATTTTTTTTTTGCATTTCTACATGTTTTAAGTGATTTCCACCCCCCACCAAAAAAAATTGTTAGAGAAAAAAAAAATTTCGCAATTTTTTTTCAACAAAATTTTGATTTTTTTTATTTTTATTTTGCATTTTTACATGTTTAAAGTGATTTCCAACCCCCCCCCCCAAAAAAAAAATGTTGGAGAAAAGAACTATAACTCTGTCAGCACTGTTGACATCATATTTAATGAATAAGATATAAGGTTCACTTGAGTGACCCAGCAGTATTGGTGGCGGAGGTTTTGCACTCTCCTGAGTGCTCCCCCTCTAGTTTTTTACTGTCATAATCAATAAACAGTTGCCGAATATCTTATAGAATGGCAGACTACATAGGTTTTGAAAATGGTGATTTTTATAACTTACGTGACCTCGTGACCTTGACCCTGACCCTGACCTTGAACCCGGACAAAAGTTATATCGTGCAACACTCATCGACCTCTACCCACATACTAAGTTTCATCAAGATCGGAAAGAAAAATTGTTGACGGACGGACATTTGGTCCGACTTTATTAGGTCATCTCGTTAGAGATGACCTAAAAATGATTGTTTCTTTTTCCACACTACTTTGTTGATCCCCATACAATGTGTCTGAGGACCCTTAGCTCTTGGACACATGCACAATACCAACCACGGTTAGAAAACGTTGCTCAAGAGAACAGTACAGGTAAATTTGAAAATCTGACGGCACAAACACGTGAGCACAGGCCAATTTGCACAAGGAGGTTTCCACTGGTGCTGTTAGTCCTACCTTGACATTGCACAGGTAATTCAAAAATGATCCGTCCAAAACAACAAGAAATGTTCACTCGTTCATGCTCTGGAAAGCATTCACAGTTTGTGAGCACTTACCCGCTTCTTGATAAACTTGAGAGCACGTTTATCCTTTGAGACTTTCAGGAGCTCCATAGCACGCCGTTCAAATGGTGCATGTCCACACACCTCGCGTACAATATCACGCACAAACCGACTGTGTTTTGTCAGACGCTGGGTGGCAGACAAACGTGAGTGTTGCATGGTGGGGTTGTGGGGATAAAGACAAAAATTATCAACCAATTCAGGAATGTACTATCAGGAGATTACTACATTCAAAATGACTCTATAATGTTGCTGGTGACAAACAGGGAAAGAAGGAAAACAATTAAATAAAAAATAAAACTGTGCACGAGTCATTTGGTTTTCTCCTAAATAATTGCAGTGTTAAAAATATATAATTATCGAGAGCGCCTGTCGATCCGGTTTCACCGACCACACACACACACACACACACACACACACACACACACACACACACACACACACACACACACACACATACACATACACATACACATACACATACACATACACACACACACACACACACACACACACACACACACACACACACACACACACACACACACACACACACATTCAATTCTTCCTTTTATCCCATTTGGCTCAGTAGAAAGTAGACTGTCGAAGTGTTCATTATGCCGGATGACATGGCACTCTGGTCGGTGTTGATCAAAGTCCAACCATTACAGGATTGTTGTCATTTAGTTTCCATTCTGTTTGTCACAGAATTGTTGTTGTTGTCTGGCCCTTCAATCCCATCCCATCCCATCACTCGTCCATTTACGGACGAATCCACAAGTCCAATCCTTATTACGATAATTCACGGACTGGTGGTCTTCACGCTACTCCTACAGTTTGGGGCCGATTCCATCCAGACTTGCTACATAGGATCAGCATGAACCCAATTAGTGTATAGGTGTGTTTTTATCTTTGCTGGTTGTTTTCAGTGGGGGGGGGGTGGGCAGGGAGGAGAGAAACGAAAGTTCTCCATGTAAATGTGTATCATGTAGTGCCACCTCCAGGTGGGGGATGGTATTATAAGTTTCCACCATTTACTGTACAGTACTACTGTCACCAAGTTTTCTAATGCAGTGGTGTTTTGAATTATAAGCAGCAGGTATGCTTTTGCTTCATGCATGTAACTGGGGTTTTGGGGTTTTTTGCCTCTCCAGAGCTGTCAGTTGCCAAAACACCACCCAAATAAAGGTTGACAGAAGAATGTGTTGCATGTTTGGAACAAGTTCTTCCCTATATCAGGGTGGTCCAAAATCATAAGGGAAAAATTCAAAATTTGAATATTCTTGGGGCATGTTGATTATTTTGTTCTACCTGACTAGAAAATACTCTTGGCCAAATTTGCCACAGTTCCAAAAATACTTAGGGGTCCATCAAGAGGAAGGAAGTTGCTACATCCAGTGGGAGAGAAGACGTCAGTGGGAGAGAGGGAGACGTCAGTTGAGCTTTCGGTTCGCTGTCGGTCGGTGTTAAAAGTACTCTTATTTTCTTTTTTTTATCTCTAATTTTTTTCTTATTTTTGATTCCCAGAGTGAGTGAGTATGACGTGTTCTACACGGAAAAGCATGGAACTGTTCCTCTTGGATCAACCATTGGAGAAATTCACCGACCACCAGTTGCCCACTGAGAACATTTTATGCTCTTTCCTTTCATTTTTCCTATGAGTATTGTGACATTATAATGAATCCGTTGAGAGGCTGATGGACCCCTAAACCACCTCCAAATCTGCTAATTTTTTGTTTCTTTGCGTTTTTCAATGTCAGGAACGATTTGGCAAACATGCCCGCGAGAAATTCGAACTTTCATTTTTTTGGACCACCCTAATATATACGTATATTGTTGCGGGCCGGGGTCCGATGGCGAGAACGACCACTAGGTGGGGGAAGTTACGTCGTCTCCCACCAGACTCCCGGAATTGTCGGCCATCGCTCACGGATACTTCCGTGACGCGGTGGGTCGCTTAACCGACCGTGGACGCCAATATCTCAACCGCGTAGCGCAGGGTCTTCATGCCAGGTGTAATCACTTTACCTAATTTACCACGCAGTTTCGCCAACCGGGGAAGCACGCCCTCAGTACACCTTGCCTGAACCGGATCACTCTACCAACTACGGTAGAGTACCAACAACCAACTCCGGATCGGATGCAGCCGAGCGGAACTGCCAAGGACGTACCGGCTTGAATGAACAGATTATCGGGAATAAAGGCCCGGCTAAACTCAAATCCAAACCATGCTGGACCAATGAAGGAAAAGACGAAAACTAACTCAGAACATTTCTACAATAATTTATTCACACTAAGGCGAGGAAATTCATTTGGCACAGAAACAGGTTTATTGGTGTGTGTTATGCAGGGGAAAGAAAGAAGCGTTGTGCACCAATCTTACAGCAACTTACAAAAGAGGACACAGATCAGACTTGTCACGAGAATAATTCAGGCAAGATTTACAATGATCAAATAACTTGTACAATGCTACTTATAAGACAGGCGCCACAGTCAGAGATGCCAACTTTTGGAAATCAGAATTAGGGAGGATTTTCAACCGACACCAAATAATGTGCGCAAAGCGCACATCTCGAGCGCGGAGTGCTCGACCCTTGCGGCGGGGTCCAGGGCCCGCCTTAGGGCCCTGGAAGCTCTGGGGTTCTAGACGCTCTCTCGTGCCCTCTGAGCCCTATTTTGGAGCATTTAACATGTTAAGAATTCCCACTTTTTGAACAAAAAAAGGGGAAAATTGTGCACTTTTTAATGTTACATGTATGTTAATATTAGTAAGTTAGGGGACAATCAAAGATTAACAAAAAGCACAAAAGAAGCAATATTTTTCTTACCTTACTGGCTGGTACTACTGCTGCTTGCTTGTTCCATGGCAGCTTTGCTGAGTGACAGCTGTGTGGCTCTTTTAGCCCTTCTGATTATGTCTTTGCTGTATTCTCTCTGGTAGCAAGGGGTGCTATGAGCTAGTTTTTCAATTAAGAGAGCTTCCAGGGTTTTGACACTCAAATTGGGACGAAATTCAGAATGATTCTTCCGTACAAGACTGAGTGCCCGCTCACATGATGCGTTCGAATGAGCAATGACCAAGATTCCCTTCATCACTTTGCTCAAATTAGGATACTTCAGGCACCAGTGCAGGGATCTGTGAGCTGTGAAATCCGATGCCACTGCTCATCCACTCTCACTGTCTCAGTAGCAATTGTAGCTATGGAGGCGTCTGCCTGGTAGTGAGCGAATTCACTCTCAAGACTGTCTATGTCACTATCACCGCCACTAAACAGACAGGGAATTTCTTGATGAAAACTCCACACAGTCAAACCCCACTTCTTGGTGTAGCTTAACATCCAGCACCTGAGCATGCTTGGCTAATTCATCATCTAGCGGCCAGGTTTTGAAGATATAATTGCAGGCTTTCACATAATATGAGCGAACTGCACTGAAGAAACCTTGGATGTCTGACTCACTCAGAGTGAAGGTGGATTTCTTGAGACTCCTTTGTTCCCTTATATACAGTTTGGCATCGTTCCCAATCATGAGGTCCTCATCATTCTTCTGATGATTTCTGTCAGAGAAGGGTACATTTACCAGAGCAACCGATGACACCGATGGTTTCAAAACCGTATGAAGATATCTTTCAGAAGATCATTCAATTCTCCGTGCAGGAGATGAATACAGGGTTCGTCTCTTGGAGCAGAAGATTCCCCTTCTCAAAAAGCTTGTTAGCATATCGAAGGAAGAAACAATAGAGTTTTGTTTGTGGAGACAAGAACATCCTGTTGACACGTTTTTCTCTAGATTCCTGCACAGTGTTTGAGGAAGATGCGCTTTTAGTTGTAGAACTCGTAGTACACTTAGCCGCAGGGCGATCACAC
This sequence comes from Eptatretus burgeri, assembly GCF_056783735.1. Classification (NCBI taxonomy): domain Eukaryota; kingdom Metazoa; phylum Chordata; class Myxini; order Myxiniformes; family Myxinidae; genus Eptatretus; species Eptatretus burgeri. Next base: position 40,624,479 of record NC_140964.1, on the reverse strand, counting down.
TTGCGTTTACTGCCAGCAGAAGAGGTCAGACTCGTAGTACCAGATCCAATTTTACGTTTGAGGAGAGAGCTTGAGGTAGGTGCAGCCAAGGAAGAAGACCTCTGATTCGAAGGTTTTGCTGAGCTTCTATCAAGTGATTTGGCAAAAGCAGAACTTAATTTGGGTCCTTCTTTGCCTGTAGATGGGACTATCACAGTCTTTCTCGACTCTGAAGGGATCTGCTTTGTAGATGAACGTGATGAAGGGCCGGTGATGCTACCTGCTCTCAGCATTGGTTTTGGTGCTGTCCCTGCTGTCTTCTTTCGCAGCAGATACTGCAGTGGTAGTGGTGAATGCTGCTCCACTAGTGCTTGATCCTGCAGTGCCAGTACTGGCAGTAGATACAGTGCCGTCCTTCTTGCTCGTTGTTAGAGTCTTGGCTACAGTTGGTTGCATTTTTCTTCGTACTTCTTCTTTGAAGAAGAGGCGAAGTGGCTCCCACTGTTCAATCAGCCTGTCTAGGCACTGACCAAGGGACAGCCACCTTGTTGCGACATGCTTCAGAATCTTGTGTGTCGGGGCATCACAGAGTTCTTGCAGTGCTTTCACTCCTTTGACGCGTTTACTACTTTTGTCCAAGTAGTAGTAAATATCGATGAGAAAGTCATCTAATTCAATGGGTAAGGCCTGAGTCATGTTTGGTCCGTATTGTGCATCATATGGCAAGGGCATCCCATGATGTAGCACTCTGGATTTTGTTTGTGGATATAAGCAGCGACTCCTTTGTGCTTGCCCACCATGACAGAGGCATTATCAGCACAAAAGGAAACACAATTTCCCCACGGAATTTTCCTGTCACTGAACTCATGATCAAGCAGTTTGAAAATGTTTTCTCAGTGGAATCTTGTTTGCACGCAGGCAAACTTAGCAAACCTTGCTTCACAATCCCAGCACTGTTGTCATGGTACGAAATCAGGACAGGATATAGCTGGGCCTCACCACTGTCATTGCTACCGTCTGGAGCTAGGCTAAATGGAGCGAGTCTAGCAATATCGGCAATAGATGAAGCAGTAACATTTGACAACTCACCAATTACACTGGTCAACAACAAATTTGTTGTCTGCATTTTTTAAGCTGATTTAGACGAATCTGATGCGCTGAATCCAAAACTCACATTAGTTTTGTTCAATCAGGTCAAGTTTTTGAGATATGGCCACATGTCGTTTTTTACATTTTTGTTCACATGTACGCATGTGGAGCATTTTAGAAGAAGTTGGTGGGGTAAAATATCATCTCAAATAATTGCTTTAATTGGAAATAATATGACAAGAAGTATTCAGGTACGATAGTTCTGGGTGATTATGTCGAAAAGGGATCAGTTTGAAGTCATAAAACCTCAAAATCTTCCAAAAATTGGTGAGGCAAAGCATAAAGTTCGTGGATCAAAACTAAAGTTAATGGGGCAGATTTTGTAATAATGTGATACAAAAAGTTGTATTTCTTGAAATAACGAACTCTGAAGAATGTACAATACCTACATGCGCCTAATTTATGACATGCGCTTCTGCTCAAGCTTGAGTGCCACAGTACGAACCCAAAGATTGGAGACTGTTCATTGACAGCAGCAAGCGATCACTGAAATGTGTTCTGCTACACAACGGCAACCATTTTGCCTCTGTACCCATCGCTCACTCGACTACACTGAAGGAGAAGTATGAAGCGGTGAAGTACGTGCTGGAGAAAATTGGTTATGATCAGCTTAAGTGGTTTATTTGTGTTGACCTGAAGATGGTGAACTTTTTTGTTGGGACAACAGTCTGGCTTCACCAAGTACCCATGTTTTCTGTGCATGTGGGATAGTAGGGACCGTGCTCAGCATTACACGAAGAAGGACTGGCCTGTGTGGGAGGAATTGGTGCCATGCAAAGAAAGGAACGTCATCAACGACCCTTTGGTGGACAGAGACAGAATACTCTTCCCACCGCTGCACATCAAGCTCGGCTTAATCAAGCAGTTCACCAAGGCTCTGGACAAAGATGGTGACTGCTTCACTTACTTGTGCCAGGCTTTTCCAGGATTGACCATGGAGAAGTTGAAAGCTGGCATCTTTGATGGTTCTCAGATCCGTCAGCTCATCAGAGATCCAGAGTTCAAAAACTCAATGAACGAAGTGGAACTGGAAGCGTGGAAGACATTTGTTTTGGTAGTGAAGAACTTTCTTGGCAACAATAAGGCCAGAAACTACGCAGAACTTGTCAACAACATGCTGACTGCTTTCAGAAACCTGGGTTGCAACATGAGCATCAAGATGCACTACCTATTTTCACATATGAACCGGTTTCCTGAGAACCTGGGTTCAATGAGTGACGAGCAGGGGGAGAGATTCCATCAGGACATGAAGGAGATGGAGACCAGGTATCAGGGTCGCTGGGACGCAGTCATGATGGCTGACTACTGTTGGAATCTGAAGAGAGACCTCCCTGCCGCTGAACATTCCAGAAGTTCGAAGAAACGGAAGTTCAAGCCCTGAAGTTTGAACAGTGGTGACGCAACATGCAATTTACTTGTACTTACCTTTATCAATGCCCACCATTCAGATGACAGTAATCGATGTTTCTATCATGTAATCAATAAATGTTGTTGGCAAAACATTTTTTTTTCTTAAAAACATGTTTAGGATGATATGTGTTGACAAAAATCAGCTGATAATGCCACAAAAATGTAATTGATTTTGTCACAAGATCTGATTTTTTCAAATAAACTGAGCACAAAAACCTGACCTGATGGAGAGAAACGGATGCCATTTCCTGATTCAGCAGTGCCAGAATACCCTAATTCACTTGTAGAAATCTAGACAACATTCAGAAAGTAAAAAATTGTTGACCAGTGTTCTTTTTTTCTTCTTTGTTCTTGTTTTTTTTTTTTTCTTTTTTTTCTTGCTTTTTGTTCTTGTTTTTTTTTTTTTTTTTTTTTTTTTTTTTTTTGCACATCTTGCACATCTTGCAAGTTTTTGTTCTTGCACATCCATACTTTGAAGCAACTTTTGAATCTGGAAACATCTTTTGAAATAGAGGTCCAGCATGATCTGAGACTGATATGGGCAAGTTATGTTCCACAATAAATCCACCAAAGAGAAGTTCCGCCGGGTAACATCCTCTTCCTCGCTTGTCCCTTGTTTGGTGAAATAATTCAGAAGTGTACCGGTACTCGTGCTCGAAGATCTCTCCTTTGCAATGTCTGTGTGCCGTTTGCTTCCAACGTGCTTCCGAATATCATCGCGACCTCCGTGCTCAACTGAAATATCAACGCTGCATACTGTACAATACGCATGATGAATTCCTCTTTCAGACTTTCGAATACACGGGTATTGGAGACTGTATTCGGTCTTGTACTTCTGAGACCATTTCTGGTCTTCGTAAGCTTCTTTCTGCCATTCCGTAATCAACATCGAGGGTTTGAAGCATCGGTAACTTCGAAGTCGATGTTCCACAGCTGCAGCGCGACTCGTAGAACTCTAGCGGCTGTTAAATTAAACACCGCACGGTGGTCGCGACCGCCGGGCTGGTACGGGGCCCAGCTGCATGCAGTGAGCGTATCGCATGCATATACACTGTGCATACATACCGCATGCACTGTATTGCACACATACCGCATGCACTGTATTGCACACATACCGCATGCACTGTATTGCACACATACCGCATGCACTAAATCTCAGTGCATGATCGCATAAGCGAGATCCAGACCCAATGTTTCGCTGCTCCTCATTTGAATTTGCAATTTTTTACGTACAATTTGGTAGCAGCGAACGTTATGGAGTTACCACATGCTATACGTAGCAGACGATGCTTTTCATTCAATTCTCATACTAGTACATTCTGATGAGTGAACAGTGCAAAAATATCAAAATTTCGGGAGGATAAGGATAGTGATCGTAAGGGCGGGAGTTTGGGTGAATTTTCGGAAGCCTCCCGATGAAATCGGGAGGGTTGGCATTGCTGCCACACACTCAGACAAAATAAACCCCAGTTGAATGGCAAAGGACTTTTGCAGTCAGGGAAGGACGGAGCCGAGGTCGCAGTTCTTTAGGGACCTGAACATTCCGAGGGAAGGGATGCTCCGTGGTGCGGCACCCGACAGAGGTAGTGCAGTTCGGCCCACAGCCACACGTGTGGAGACCGTGTCTGCGAAGGAGCCCGGGTGGAGAGCATGGAGTCCCAGGTATGAACGGGGCTGCAGACAGAAGCAGGACCCGACCGAGGCCTGGTCGAGGTCTTTCCAGCTCTCTCACAACCAACCAACCAACGAACGAACTTTCAAATCCAACCAGCAAACCTCTTCCTCCCTCAACCAACAACGAACTCTCTGACTCTCTCACTCTACTCTGAGGATGGTGTCATAATTTATAGATCCCCAAGGTCAGGGAGGGGCCTTGGCGAAGCAGACATCATCGTCTGTCCTGATTGGACAGGGCCTTCATGGGGCCCTGATTGGACAGGGCCATCGGATTGGACAGGGCAGACAGGCCCTTTCTGGGCGTGGTTTCGGCCAGGCCGGGAAAGCCCGCCCACTCCACACGTGTCTGGACCCATCAAGAAGAAATTGGAACATTTGGGGAAGCCGAGGAACTGGAACAGCGAACACGAAAATTTTGCCTGGAGAAACGAGCCTCCGGAGACAGATGAACAATGGCGCGCTGCGACCAGCGAACCGAGGGCTGCAGCGCTATGATACCGTGGATCGTAATGGAGGGGATATAATGATTTCTTAATCCAACTAAAAAAAAAACATCACAACACACCCCAGTGTCTTCCCACTACACACAAGGTAGGGATCTATCTACACATATACTTCATGGAATGACTGACCAGGACAACTGTATGTTTGTATGCACACGGTTCGTAGAACCGTAACAATATGTGAGTGTATATATTTTTATATATATATATATATATATAGTTCTTTTTTTTTGAACTATGTATGTATGATGCACAGACCATCAACAGACTACCTTCACCCCATTGGTTGGACAGCTGGCCAAACTCAACCCACAATTGCAACATTTAAAAGAAAATCATATGTCCACCATTTTGTGAAGATGAGGATGCAAAAGCTTCAGTCTTCAGGCCTCACATGTCAGACCATTGCCTCATGCAATTGGAATGATCCAAGCTATACAACCACGATGCATTGTACGAGGGGCAGTCAATAAGTAACCTTAAAATGGTGATATAAATTAGAGATTTTAATGTGCGTAGTTGTTGGTGACGTGTTATATCTACGGGTAAGAGTCATGTTTTGCTTGTTTTAGATCTGGCAAAATTGAGCGTATGACGTCACGAGAGTAGTTCCAAGATGGCAGCTCCTTTAGAAGCATGCACCAGGAAGGAGCAACGTTCTGTCATCAGTTTCGTGGGAAGTGACGGTGTGAATTCCAGTGAAATCCATCACAGAATGAAAATGAATTATGGTGACACATGTTTATCACTGCAGCAGGTGTACGACTGGGACAGGAAGTTTAAAAGTAGAGTTCTTTCAGTTCAGATGAGAGTTGTCTCAGCACCCACCTTGCAGAAGCCCAGCATGTTGTGAATGATATGGTGTGCTGAACCATGACTCATGTTCAATTCGGAGACCACTTCATCCAGCGTAATGCGATGGTTTTCCCTTAGCACGCGGTCAACTCCTGCAACCATTTCTGGTACGTTTGCTGTGTGATGCCGGCCGGAGCAAGCAGCATCTGCCACACCACTTTTAAACTTACTGTCCCAGTCGTACACCTGCTGCAACGTTAAACATGCGTCACCATATTGCATTTTAATTTTGTGATGGATTTCACTGGAATTCACACCCTCACTTCCCATGAAACAGATGACAGATCATTGCTCCTTCCTGGTGCATGCTTCCAAAGGAGCTGCTATCTTGGAACTACTCCAGTGACATCATATGCCCATTGTTGCCAGATCTCAAACAGGCAAAACATGACTCTTAGCCATAGATATAACATATGTCGTCTGCAACGACACACATTACATTCTCGAATTTATAATCACCATTTTAAGGTTACTTATTGACTGCTCCTCGAACATGCACATCAGTGGTAGGCATGTTTTTGCTTCATGGACATAACCCAGGTTATTTTTATCTTGCCAAAACGAAGTTTTTGCAAGATATGTTAGTCAGCTTGTATGTTTTTTTTTTTTGTTTTTTTTTTGTCTAATCATGTACAAAAAATTCTGCAGAGCACAGTTATTGGAAATTTTTGTAACTTCGCATATCAGAGGCCTATAGAGGTCCCTTTCAGCACACAATTTTGAAGGTCAATGTCAAAGGTCAAGGTCACTTTGTCGCAAATCAGGGGAGTCGACGAAACCCTTATATTTTGATCGGATAGTCTTCAAACTTCATGGTCTGGCGCTCAGCTGATGAATTACCTTCGCATTCTGCGAAAGGTTATGTTTTGGTCGCTGTGTATTTATTTATTTGTGAATATGTGCGTTTGTTTGTTATTCGCATAACTCAAAGTATTAAACCGAATTGGATGAAATTTGGTGGGATGATTCGTGAGTATCCAAGGACGATTTGATTTGATTTTGGGAGCGATCGGGTCAAAGTTCAAGGTCAAGGTCATGAAAAGGTCAAAAACACTCTTGAGCATAACTTCCTTCATAATACAGCTATCGACATGCAACCACCGCCATATTGTTCCATGACGAGATACCTTTCGGATATGGAGTGTCGGATTTGACGTAACGTCATCTGAAGTGCGTCTAAATGACGTCACAAGATGACGTAAATTTTCAATTTTCAATCTCATCAGTTTTGATCATACCGTTTTGTAGGACTTACCTTAAGGACGTCACACACCAAATTTGACTTCGATCGGACTGACCGTTATGACGTCATTGACGTTTGAACATGATGTTTTTCAATTGTGGCTAAAATGTCCTGATATTTTACATTCAAATATCTATATAATTTATAAAGCAAAGTCTCCCAAATCCAGGCATTAGGATCAGTACCAAAATATCTGTTTATTGATGTACAGGTTCTGCCAATTAACTCTGTAGTCAAGGTCAAGGTCACACTCAAGGTCAAAATATACTTGTAGGCATAGCTTCAGATCTAATAGAGCTATTGACATGAAACCAACGTTAAAACGTTCAGTGAACTACGAGCTTTCAGAATGGTAGTCCCCGATTGGACGTGACGTCCCCGGAAGTGCGTCAAAATGACGTCAAAAGATGACGTCATTTTTCAACTTTTTAATTTTTCAGTGTTTATCATTCCATTTTGTTGGACTGACTTCAAGGAGGTTACACACCAAATTTGACGTCAATCGGACTGACGGTTGTGACGTCATGGACGTTTTTCAAATGTGCCTGGAAAAAAGTTGCGGCGGCGAAGGTATGCGCTCTACTGAGTGCCCGTTCTAGTTTTTGGTGGCGATTGGCCTTGACCTTCATATGTTTTTTTTTGTCTGTAATCACGTATAAATCACTCTGCAGAGCACAGTTATCATTGGAAATTTTTGTAACTTGGCATAACAGAGGCCTATAGAGGTCCCTTTCAGCGCATAAAATTTTGAAGGTCAAGGTCAAAGGTCAAGGTCACTGTCGCAAATCAGGGGAGTCGACGAAACCCTTATTTTTTGAGTAATTTTAATCGAATCATCTCCAAACTTTATGGGAATGTAGTATATGGTCTGGCGCTCAGCTGATTAATTTTTGGTGGTGATTGGCCTTGACTTCATGGTTAGCGCCTGAGGTCAAACATATTTGACCCCAAGGTCAAATTTTCAAGTTTTAGGAACTATATCGTGTCGTACCTCAAATTGAACACCTCGATGAGTGCTTTCTAGATATGTCAAGCTTGAGACATTATGATGTCATTTGGTGACATCATTTGGTGACATATTTTTCATGGTTACTCTGTCGAACGAATTCTCATCGGAATCTCTCGTAGGCAGATATTCCTCAAGGAGTCGCTCCTGGTGGATAACAGCTCTGTTCACCTCAGTGTGACCTGAAAGAAGTCACACGTGGTCACCTTTTGGCAAGATTGGTTTATTTTATTATTTTCAGGAGTGATCAAGGCAGCGGTCTGTTGCCTATTAACCACCCAAACAAAGGGATGAGCAATTTGTGTAATACGTGAAGATTTCTGCACGTAATTTTGGTTTTAACCAGACTTTTCAAGGCTGAATGAAAATACACAGGGCTCACCCATCATCAACAATAGGCATGTTTTAGATCTATGCATGTTATTCGGTTAACTGTACATTTGACCATAATGTAATTATATGCTTTCGATTACACTCTAGAAGACCTGACTTTACGTACATTTGAAGACAACGCGTTTGTCATAAGAAAGTTACTTTTTAATTATAACATATGCAGAGGAACGAAAATAGTCTTGGACATAATGCATGTTAATTCAACAAAGTATTTTTTTAAAATACATATCTTTGAAGTTTTCATGAAACAACTCCAACCCGCAATCTTGATGGCCATTTATGCAATATACACCGGCGAAAAAAAAAAAGGTATTGAATGTAATTTTGGTTTTAGCCCAAATTTTTAAAGGCTGAATAATGTGATAATACAGAAGGGTCACATCATTTTGATGGGCTTTCCTGCTCGTGCATAAATAAAAGGATTGTCTCTGTCTCACGCAGTCAACAACCTTTGTAAGCATAATTAGCAATATCTTGAAACTCTGCTTATGACATATCTACATTTGCCTCAAACATTTACTCCATTCAGTCAAGTCAAAAGTACACTTCTCAGTGTTCACTATGCTGGATGATGTCACAGCATTCTGGTGGGTGGCCCTCCAGTGGAGTCTAAGGATTCTTCTACGACCATCCTGTCGATCAAATCCCATACCATGCCATACCAAACCATACCATACCAGCATGGGTCCCTGACTGGTATATCCACCAATTGTCAAGGTTAAGGATGGTGGTGGGAGGCTAGTGACAGAGAACGGGGCAGTGTTGAAGGTGTGGGAAGGATATTTCAAAGCACTTAAACTGGGAAAGCTGCAACGGCGAGCTGGAGCTACCATGTTATGTAGAGGGGAAAGGAGTGGGTGGAGATCACAGAGGAGGAAGTGCGGACGGCAGTGAAAAGAATAAAGGGAAGAGCATCAGGCATTGATGTGTGTACAGATATGATAATGCAGCAGAAGAAGTCAAAGTCAGTTGGACGAAGAGGCTGTTGAGTACATGTAAGAGGGGTTTCAATTTCGGAGGATTGAAGGACAAAGTTAATTGTGCCGATATGGAAGGGGAAGGCAATCAAGATCCGGGAAAGTACAGGGACGTTACACTCTGAAGTCATGTCATGAAGGTGCTAGAGAGGATTCTGGACTGGAGGATAAGGAAGATGTGGACATGGATATCGCAGAAGAGCAGCAGGGGTTTAGAAAGGGTAGGGGGATGATTGATGGGATGTTCATGCTGAGACAGCTGGTGGAGAAGAGAAGAAGACCGAATTGATGTGGGAGGTGCAAGATGAGATGCATTGGGATTTGTGGACCTGAAGAAGGCCTACTATACTATCCCAAGAGATGGTGATGGCGACACCGAGATGGAGGGAGTGCTCGAAGCAGAAGCCAGGTTGGTACAAGGGAACGAAGGGAAGAGTTTTGGTGGTCCTGGGATGTCGAAGGAGTTCAGCGTGAAGATCGGTTTGACGCAGGGAAGCGCTCTCAGCCCACTCATGTTTATCATGGCGATGGAGCTGGTAAGCAGGATGTTGTTGTATGCAGACGATGTGGCTGTTGGGGCAGAGAGTGGGTGTCGGGTCAGGTCAGGCATGGGAGCATGCGCCAGAGCAGCACGTTGCTGCGTCCCCTTTCCGTCGGTACTCCAGGGGCCTCCATCCGGCCATCCCCCAGGCAGATGCCTGGCCCATCCCCATCTCCTTGAGATGCCGATCAACCTGCTGCAACCACGAGGCACGTGGTCGGCCCATTGGCCTCCTCCACTCAGGAGACTCTCTCGCCAAGAGAATCTGGTGAGCAGGATCAGTGTCGAAAAACGAGCCACATGCCCATACAGCTGCAGCTGACGCTCATGGACTATGCAGGTAACAAATCTCATTTGAGTCTCTGTAAAATACCGCTCGTTGGACACAAAGTCCAACCAGCGATAGCCAAGGATTCTCTGAAGAGACCTGGTACCAAAGGAATCAAGTCTCTGTCTCAGATATTTGGTCAGAGTCCAAGTCTCACATCCAGAGAGCAAGACTGGAAGCACCAAGGACCTGAAGACTCGGACTTTCGTCCTCCCGCACAAGTACCGGCAGTGCCACACCTCATTATCCAGTGAATCCATGACTCCCCAGGCCCGACACAAACGTCTGTTGACCTCTGACTCACAGCCGGCTGAAACATGAATATCACTGCCAAGGTAAGTGAATCTCTCTACGACCTCATCATCCTCACCACAAACAGGCACAGACTGGAGAGCAGCATCCAAAATGTCATTGAAAGCCTGGACCTTAGGTTTGACCCAGGAAACCCGTAATCCCAGCAGCTCAGACTCCTCATTCAGCACCTCGAGGGCCCCCAAGAGGATATCCAAAGTCTCCGCAAAGATGACTGCATCATCTGCGAAATCAAGGTCAGAGATCTTGACATTCCTAAACGATGCACAGCAGCTTGATATCTCTGACATCCTCTCCAGAATAAAATCCAGACAAGTGCTGAAAAGTGTGGGGGCCAGTACACACCCCTGACAAACTCCAGTAACAACTGGAAATAAGTCAGAGATGGTTATCTCCACATCTCACAGCACTCTCAGTACCAGAGTAGAGTTCAGACATCAGATCGATCAGTTTTGGTGGCACCCCACGAAGACCAAGAATCCTCTCGAGGGCATCCCGAGTCACTGAATCAAACGCTTTACAGAGATCTCCATAACAACAAGCCGGTGGTCAGTATTGAGGAACTGAATACTCCGGTAGACCCTGCAGTTCTGGATCATCCTCCAGCGACCATCAACGCGGACATGGTCAATCTCCTTTGCCACACCGCCAGCGTTGGAATACCAAGTCCAGTGATGAGCTTGTGGGCACTGAAACCATGAACCGGCCACCCTAAGTCCATGATTTCTTGCAAAGTCAAGGAACTTAGTGCTATTCTGATTCATAGTTCCTGACCCATGGGGACAAACACATGTCTCATAACCATCCCTATCACCTCCAGTCGATGCATTGAAATCCCCCAAGACGAGAAGTGAATCTCCTCTGGGGCACTGATCAACCACAGACTCGAGCGTGGCGTAGAATGCATCCTTCACGGTGAGATCACTTTCCTCTCAGTCGGAGCATAAACAGAGACCAGGGAAATGACACCGAAGGAGTGACGAATCCTTCGTCTCATAATACACTCGTTGACCGGTGTTACCTCAATTACACTGAACAACAAATTTCAAATTTTTTTTTTTACTGGAGATGTGTAAAGTGATTAAGACTAATTTGGGTACGCTGATTTCAAAAATCATAACCGTTTTGCTGTATCACGTCAGGATTTTCAGGAACAGAAATATTCCCATTGCCTAGAAGTCAGGATTTCAATGAAATTTACATATGTCTTTAACATGTCTATTTCGTACAATTGTTGTTAACTTGTGTTATATTTCTTTCTTTCAGATAAAGATGAGTAGGCGTTCCTGTACCAATCATCCTGACAACTTCTGTTATGTCTGTGGTCGGTATACCAAAAAAGATCAACAGCGAAGTATATCTACAGCAGTGAAAATGAAGGCCGCCTACTTTCACTACTTCAGGTGTAAGGTGGGGGACCAAGAACAGAGCTGGGCACCACACATCTGCTGCACAAGCTGTCACACAATCTTGACTCAGTGGTTGGTGGGCAAGCGCGAGCATGCCATTTGCGGTGCCCATGATATGGCGTGAGCCGCAGAATCATCATGATGATTGTTATTTCTGCTGCACAAGCATCGCCGGCTTCAACAAGAAGAATAAAGGTCACATCAAGTACTCTGACTGCGTCTCTGCTCGTAAACCTGTGCCTCATGATGACGAGACCCCCGCTCCAACACCTCCAGCTGATCAGAACATAGCTGTAAGCAGTGGTGAAGAGGATGGTGATGATGAACCTTTTGAACCCGACACTCAAGAATCACACCTTCTGAACCAGGGAGACTTAAATGATCTTGTAAGAGATCTCTCGCTGTCAAAGGCGAAGGCAGAGCTTCTTGGATCAAGGCTGCAGCAGTGGAATCTACTTAAACCTAACACCAAGATATCCTTGTTCAGAGCACGTCACAGAGACATGGCTGAGTTCTTTGAGATGGAAGACACGATGACATTCTGCAGTGACATCAACGGTCTGTTGAAAGAACTTGGGTGTGATCACGATCCTGCAGACTGGCGCCTCTTCATCGACTCGGGGAAGAACAGCTTGAAGGCTGTTTTGCTCCACAATGGCAACGAGAAACCATCAGTCCCACTGGCTCACGCGTTCGGCATGACAGAGACCTATGAGACTATGCGGCAGCTGCTTGATTCCATCAAGTACAATGACTTCAACTGGCACATCTGCGGAGACTTGAAAGTGGTGGCGCTGTTGTTAGGGCTGCAGTCAGGCTACACGAAATACATGTGCTTCCCTTTGTCCCTGGGATAGCAGAGACGACAAGAATCACAGGACGAAGAAAGATTGGGAAGAGCGAAAAGAGCATGTACCTGGTCGACACAACGTGAAGCATGTCGCCCTTGTCGACCCAGCCAAGGTTTTCCTTCCACCACTCCACATAAAGCTCGGCTTGATGAAAAGTTTTGTACGGGCAATGGATCTGAATGGGCGTGGGTTTTTATACCTCAAGGAAAAGTTTGGCAACACCTTGTCGGAGGCCAAGATCAAGGCTGGTGTCTTTGTTGGACCGCAAATCCGACAGATTATGAAGGGCGAAACTTTTCCGACAACTCTAAACCCCAAAGAGCTGGCAGCGTGGAGGAGCTTCAAAGCTGTGACGGACAACTTCTTGGGGAACGAGCGCGCGGACAACTATGAAGAAATAGTGCAGCAGCTGCTGGAGTCCTTCAGGAAACTTGGCTCCAGGATGTCCCTGAAAATCCATTTCCTACACCAGCACCTGAACTTCTTCCCTGACAACTTGGGAGCAGTCTCGGACGAGCACGGCGAGCGATTCCACCAAGAGATTTCACTCATGGAGACGCGTTACCAAGGGCGGCACAACCCGAACATGATGGGCGATTTCTGCTGGTTCCTGCATCGTGAAACTGACACAGAGCAGCACAAACGCAAAGCCAAATGCCTAAAGCATTTTTAATTACATTCTAGTGGAGTTTTTCTGTAATTTCTATAATTTTGAAGCATTCATGATGAAATAAATGAATAAATGAATTTTTGTAAATTTCATTGAAATCCTGACTTCTAGGCAATGGGAATATTTCTGTTACTGAAAATCCTGACGTGATACAGCAAAACGGTTATGATTTTTGAAATCAGCGTACCCAAATTAGTCTAAATCACTTTACACATCTCCAGTAAAAATTTTTTGTTGTTCAGTGTTATCATTCGAGTCAGCTTATTAGACACAGCGACAGCAACTCCTTGGGCATGGTGACCATCAGAGCGACCAGACCAATAGTCGGTGTAACCACCTGCCATGATCTCGCCACAATCCGGTCTCCGAACCTCAGAGTGCTGCAATACCGATGTCCAAACGCTTGAGCTCAGATGATAACAGACAGGTGATCATCCTCTCTTCGGGATAGGACATTCCAGGCACCCACCCGAAGGGACCGCCTCAGGTTAACCCAAGGAGACTGCCATCTGGTGGATGACACCTCAGCACCACTCCGACACTCTCCCGCGATCTGTCCCGGGAATGTTATCTCGTGGTTTCCCTCCCATCATCAAAGATAGGGGATCCCGAAGGCTTTGCCCTAATCCCATCATTCGGTGAGCTGCCCTGCGAAGGTAAGCTGCACAGGAGGTACTCCCACGGGGTGGGTTTTCAGATTTCTTTGCGTTTGTGTTTTCTGGAATGAAGGGTTTTACGGTGGCCGGAGTGCAAATCCTGCCACCAACCTCCTAATAAGAAGTAACCAAACTGCAGGAGGACGTCCGCAGAGACAGTTGGGCACTTGATATGGATGGCTATTGGCTCACAACGAGCTCCTCCACTGTTTGACAGGTTTTGTTTTTAACCCTACTGGGTGTCCATATCCAAACACCCTCCTCACAAAAAACCTGGTGGGGAAGACGGTTTTGTCGCCGCCAACCCGAGTGGGTGTGAGATGCAGGAAGTACTGTTGGAGTGGAAGGAGGCACTTGGAAATCATGGGCTGAAGAAGAGTGTGGAAAAGACCGAGTTGATGTGGGATGGGCAGGAGAAAAAATAAATGAATATCATGTTAGAGAAAGAGTTCAGGCAGGGATATTGGTTTGAGTATCTGGGAGGAACAGTGACCAGGGATGGCAAGTCCGAGGCAGAGGTGGGGAGCATTCAGGTGTGTGCAAACGTGTGATTGGGGGGGGGGGGTGGGTGGAGGGAGTAATGGCCAATAGAAAGAGAAAGAAAATTGAAAGGGAAGGTTCTGATGTCATGTGCAATGCCGGCTTACACAACAGAGGCTGCAGGTTTACGAGTACTGGTTCAGGAGAATTGCGGGAGAGAACGGGGTGAATATAAGGAAGATGGATGAACTGAAGGAGATTGGTGTGCAGATGAGCTTGATGGGGGAGATTGGTGAAATGCAGACCGAGGTGGGCTGGACACTTGGTATGGATGTGGGAAGAGAATGGCAAAGAGAGCGGATATGTTGAGGGAACAAGGTAGGAGGAAAAGAGGGAGACCGAAGTTGACATGGATGGATTGTGTGAGGAAGAATACCAGTAAAGTAGGGGTGGTTGGAGAGTGGAGAGAGTTTGCTGAGAAGAGACTTTGGGTGGGGGAGTATAGTGGTCAAAGCTGGGCAGAATCTTGGTGCCATCAGGCCTCACTCCTTATAAAAAGAAGAGAAGAAGAAATCCTTCAAAACAGTACGTTTCTTGGTTGGAATGATTTTGAATTTTATTTGATGACCAGACAGGCAGACATTACCTCACTTAATAAGGATATTACCTCACTCCTCTGCGCATGCGCGATCGGGGCACATTCAGAGCCAAAGTACTATTGAACCACAGGTTTGTTTTCTGATCCGTGTTCACAATCATCACACCATTTGAAAGCCTCTATCCCTGAGCAGGGGTCAGCTTTTTGCGGGCTCCAATCATGGTACCCTTTCTTGTGGCAATGTTTTTTATGGTCGGATGCTCTTCCTGACACCAACCCTTGAGTCACCTTCGACCCTGCAGGGATAATTACCGGTATACTGAGTGCTCATTTCGCCGACCTTCGAAAGGATGACAGGCTGAGTCAACCCCCCTGATGCTAACTCAGCGGCCAGCAGGGCTCAAACTCGGGACCCCGAGGATCCCAAGCCACCGCCCTAACCACTAAGCCACACCAGGCTCATCCGTGTTCACAATATGACATTCAATTGAAATAAGTCGTTCCTCGATCATCCACCGACGTTTGTGGACGGACGGACAAAGACAGAAGTGAACCAATTGCTTAATCCCGCTTTTTGCTTCATGTGTATAGTAGTAAAAACAATACAATGTTTCCCTAGATCTGTAAAAGCACCAATGCCATCGATCAGGACAAATTGTTGCAACTAAAGGCATTCTTCACATCAAATTCATTTGGTACAAACGAACATCAACTACATGCCAAGCTGAAAAACAATACTGTACAGTGTCCACCCTCAGCTATTAATAAGTGTACACCCTCAGCTATTATTAACTTTTATCATAAACATCTACATACACCACACTCATGGAAAAGGAACAATGATGATATAATCGTGCTGAACGGGGAAACAAGACACAAATAAATTAGTTTTATTGGAACACCAAAAGGCAACGTACTGTATTAAAACACACATACCTGCATTCCTGTATTCATCATACCCTTGTACCCCTTAAAACCTCAAAACGATTGCTCAACACATCATTTTTATCTTGTATTCTGCTACAATCACAACTTCTCTTACCCCTCGACGGCGGCACTGCCTTGGCTTCATGACCACTTTGGTCACTGGGAAACCCTTATGAAGACCAACCGCCATTGGGTAGAGCGGTGGTTTGACTTTGCGCATTTTCTTGGGAGCAACATTCTTTGATGTCACAGTCTTTTTGTCTACAAATTAAAAATAAAAACACAAGTAGTGGGTGAGAATGTGATACCAGGTCACACAAGCAAGAGTAGCGGATAAACTACAATGCAACATGTCATTTCTGAAATACCCTCCTTTCTCAACCAAGTTACCAACTTGGCAATAATGTGTATGTGTGTGTATAATTATATATATATATATATATATATATATATATATATATATATATATATATATATATATATATATATATATCTTCTTCTTTCGGCTGGTCCCGTTAGGGGTCGCCACAGCGGATCATCCTTATGATCCGCATAGTGATTTGGCACATGTTTTACGCCGGATGCCCTTCCTGACGCAACCCTGGTCGCCTCTTACGACACAGGGATCGGGTACACCTATTTTAACCGGGGTATACACCGGTACTCACTTCGCCGACCTCGGAAGGATGACACGCTGAGTCAACCCCTTCTTCTAGTTTCTTCTTCTTCTTCTTTCGGCTGCTCCCGTTCGGGGTCGCCACAGCGGATCATCCGTATGATCCGCATCGTGATTTGGCACATGTTTTACGCCGGATGCCCTTCCTGACGCAACCATGGTCGCCTCTTACGACACAGGGATATGGTACACCTATTTTAACCGGGGTATACACCGGCCCAGTACACTGGTACTCATTTTGCCGACCTCGGAAGGATGACAGGCTGAGTCAACCCCCTGGTGTATTAATTCAGTGGCCCAACGGGGCTTGAACTCGGGACCTTTTGGATCCCAAGCCGCTGCCCTAACCACTGCGCCAACACCAGGCTCTGTGTATAGTATAATATATATATATATATATATATATATATATATATATATATATATATATATATATATATATATATATATATATATATATATATATATATATATATATATATATATATATATATATACATGGGGTTGACTCAGCCTGTCATCCTTCCGAGGTTGGCGAAATGAGTACCAGTGTACTGGGCCGGTGTATACCCTGGTTAAAATAGGTGTACCATATCCCTGTGTCGTAAGAGGCGACCAGGGTTGCGTCAGGAAGGGCATCCGGCGTAAAACATGTGCCAAATCACTATGCGGATCATACGGATGATCCGCTGTGGCGACCCCTAACGGGAGCAGCCGAAAGAAGAAGAAGATGTGTGTGTGTGTGTGTGTGTGTGTGTGTGTGTGTGTGTGTGTGTGTGTGTGTGTGTGTGTGTGTGTGTGTGTGTGTGTGTGTGTGTGTGTGTGTGTGTGTGTGTGTGTGTGTGTGTGTATGGCTGCAAAAGTAGGTATACAGTAAGGATTATACCAGTATTATAATAGTGGTGCTTGGATTCATTTAATAATATAGTGGGGCAACTTAGCTAAATATAGCATAACAATTGTGCATTTTGTGAGGAAAGCACCAAATTTGGCACACGAGTAGCCTATCATATTATGAACAGATTTGGATATTGGGCAATCTCAAATTTTTAATGGCAGTGGAAAATGGCAGCCACAGCCATCAGCGGCTGAATTTGAGATGGCCCAATATCCAAATCTGTTCATAGCGAACGCAGTGAGCTTCATACTTAACGTGTGCACGTGAGAGAATAGGAAACAACAACACAATCCCCCTGACTATTTGGAATCCGTGTCGTAAGCTATAACCTTTTGCTTCCGGTTGTTTTAAAACGCTGAGCGGTGGAAAACACGATTGGGTTTTATTTCTATCTTGTGACTATTACATAACGCATGCACATGAGAGAATAGGAAACAACAAAAACAACACAATACCCTGCCAATTGTGAATCCGTGTCGTGGCTATGACCCTTTTGCTTTAGTTTTTGTTTTTTTTTGTTTCCGGTTTTTGTCATGGGGAATGATGCATGCCGGGAGATAAAGGCATCGTCGGAGACATGAAAGACCCAAATAATATGAGACATGGTGTACATTTCCTCCAGTGATTTTAATAAAGATATCTCCCGCATCATCAAAAAATAATTTTTAATCGTGATTTACGTTATTTGATCGCCGATTCCGAATCCAGGCCGCAGTAGCCGGAAATTGCGTATACAGTTGTGAACAAGTTGTAGGTAAAGTCAGAAGCGAATGCAAGAAGAATATTACGTTCACTTCTAGTATTTTTTTTTAGATGAGATCCTGTTCTGGGCGGTGTAGTTGTCGTGAAGGTAATGTTGAGGTAAGATTTATTTTTTGAGATGAGATCCTGTTCTCGGCAGTGTAGTTGTCGTTGTGAAGGTAATGTTGAGGATTTTTTTTTTTTCAGATGAGATCCTGTTCTAGGCGGTGTAGTTGTCGTTGTGAAGGTAATGTTGAGTTAATATTTATTTTTTCAGATGAGATCCTGTTCTTGGCCGTGTAGTTGTTGTGAAGGTAATGTTAAGGTTTACTTAGGTAATGTTAGCAAAAAGACTTTCATTTGATATATTTAAGAAGCGAATGTAAGAAGAATTCTACGTTCGCTTCTCGGCTTTGCCTATTCCATATTAATATAATAGGCAACTGGTGTGCCAAATTTGGTGCTTTCCTCACAAAATGCACAATTGTTATGCTAAGTTGCCCCACTAATAGAATTCATTCAAATCATTACCATTTTAAATATTTTTTACATGTTTTGTTTTTTTCTTTGTTTTGTGCACACGTTTTGTTTTTCATTACTCTTTTCCTACTTTTGCAGCCCCGTGTATATATATATATAATAACACACACACACACACACACACACACACACACACACACACACACACACACACACACACACACACACACACACACACACACACACACACACACCCCAAAGGTATCTAAAGTAACCTAAAAACGCAAACTTTTAAATGTCATTTAAACACCAATTACAACTGTGGTGGAGTCTGCGGGCCGACGGGGAAGGGTATGATGGGCGTGATGATGGGAGGAGTGGTCGTGGTGGTCAGTGTATCGGCAAGGGATATAAGGTGTGCGCGCCGCCTGAGGCGTCGTAGTAATACTGGAGTCGCCCGGCTCGTGAGTGGGCCGAATACGGAATAAAGGGGAGCCGCGGGCACAGTACGCCCGCGCTCGCACTCGTGCAACACAGCCCGGCTCGACTGTTCCTCCGCTTCGTGTCTGCCTGCTAAGCATCTTCCATTTCAGTACATGACAACAACCAAGGCCCCAACCCCGACCCAACCACTTTTAATCGCTATTTAACGCAGTGACGTATAAAATCACAACTTGGACCTTAGCATTTAAAAACTATTGTATAATTGCAATTCATCAATACCTATAAACAACACTTGCCTCAAGAACTTTAATAGCGATAAAAAACAAACAGGCAAAACTGCGTTAGGCCTCAGGCTGAAACGAGCTGACGTGGTGCCATTGACTACACAATTAAGTGATTCAATTCTTTTTTTTTTTAATACCAACAGCAAATATAATCCAATATCGAAACAATATATTTGCGAAGAAAAACCTTTCATGATGAGGCTGAATTATCGACAGATGGCTGCAGATTGTACTCAGGCCGACACAAAACACACGTCAGTCAGTCAGTCACAGCGGAAGAAGAGAAAAGGAATCTCAACGACATCCGGAATATTTCAACAACAATTATTTCGCTGGTTTGTATATATTTTGCCGACGGCGGGCCAAACAAGTTGCTTCAGTTTTAAGAGCGATTTAAAAAAAAACATTATCTTTTCGAAATTGCATTAACAGGAAATACAACACGTCTAAGCTTATACACCGCTTTAAATGTTTTTGCAACAACGCGTCGAAGCTGATGTACCGCTCCGTATGTTTTTCTTTACATTACTGTAAAATAATTACAAATACAAGGAGAATACCAGCACCATGAGCGTGATGTTGTTCCAAGTATGCAACACATTCTTCTGACGATACATTTATTTGAGCGGTGTATAGGCAACGGACAGCTGACGCAATGGCTTCCGGAAAATATATATTTTTAAAAACCCAGATTACGTGCATGAAACAAACAACATACCTACTGCTTATCTATCTATAATTCCAGCAATGTCTGTCTGTCTGTCTGTGTGTGTCTGTGAGTGTCTGTGAGTGTCTCTGTGTGTGTCTGAGTGTCTGTGAGTGTCTGTGAGTGTCTCTGTGTGTGTCTCTGTGTGTGTGTGAGTGACTGTGTGTGTGTGTGTGTGTGTGTGTGTGTGTGTGTGTGTGTCTCTGTGTGTGTGTGTGTGTGTGTGTGTGTGTGTTTGTGTGTGTTTGTGTGTTTGTGTGTTTGTGTGTCTGTGACCGCTGTTTCTCGACAACCACTGGTCCGATCTAATTGAAACTTGCCAACAACATTGCTGGGGCCCTGAGGATGTGCCTTTTCAAGGTTTGATATTAATCGGACAAGTGCTTCCCAAGTTATGGCCATTTATTTACCAACCAATGAAAGGACACGTTGCTGCTTAGGCGTGGCTACGTCGGCCTGTGCGCGGCCGGCCGACGATGACGTCACGTGCCGTGCCGGTTACGATGGGGATCGGTGCCTCAGTTGCCGTGGCGTAGGAGTGGCAATGGTCAATGGCAGCGAATGTCATGGCAAGCAAAGACAGAGAGGTAAACTTGATTTTAATTTTGATTTTAATGAACTCTGTGTGTGTAAGTATCACAGCAGTTGTTACTTCAATGCAAGCGATAATTCGTGGAATGCATGTGAACATTCCGTATGGGCACGCACCACTTCCGGATAGTGATGACTTACTGTATTCTAATAATTTCTCGATTTCTTATGCGCATTTATAGATAAACACAATGCCCCAATCCAGTCGTCGTTTACGAGAGCGAAGGAACGGCCTGTGTGGTTGTTTCTGACTCGGGGTTTGAAAGGAATTATTCTTTTTTTTTGGTTTGCACGTACGGGCATGTGAGAGCCAAGGAACGGCCTGTATAGTTGTTTCTGACTCGCAGTTTGAATTTTTTTGGGGAGGGGTTTTCATGTACGGCCACACACGTACGGCTACGCGAGAGCGAAGGAACGGCCTGTGGAGTTGTTTCTGACTCGCGGTTTGAATTTTTTTGGGGAGGGGTTTTCATGTACGGCCACGCACGTACGGCCACGCGAGAGCGAATGAATGGCCTGTGGAGTTGTTTCTGACTCGCGGTTTGAATTTTTTTGGGGAGGGGTTTTCATGTACGGCCACACACGTACGGCCACGCGAGAGCGAATGAATGGCCTGTGGAGTTGTTTCTGACTCGCGGTTTGAATTTTTTTGGGGAGGGGTTTTCATGTACGGCCACGCACGTACGGCCACGCAAGAGCCAAGGAACGGCCTGTATAGTTGTTTCTGACTCGCAGTTTGAATTTTTTTGGGGAGGGGTTTTCATGTACGGCCACGCACGTACGGCTACGCAAGAGCGAAGGAACGGCCTGTGGAGTTGTTTCTGACTCGCAGTTTGAATTTTTTTGGGGAGGGGTTTTCATGTACGGCCACGCACGTACGGCCACGCGAGAGCGAATGAATGGCCTGTGGAGTTGTTTCTGACTCGCGGTTTGAATTTTTTTGGGGAGGGGTTTTCATGTACGGCCACGCACGTACGGCCACGCGAGAGCGAATGAATGGCCTGTGGAGTTGTTTCTGACTCGCGGTTTGAATTTTTTTGGGGAGGGGTTTTCATGTACGGCCACGCACATACGGCTACGCAAGAGCCAAGGAACGGCCTGTATAGTTGTTTCTGACTCGCAGTTTGAATTTTTTTGGGGAGGGGTTTTCATGTACGGCCACACACGTACGGCTACGCAAGAGCGAAGGAACGGCCTGTGGAGTTGTTTCTGACTCGCGGTTTGAATTTTTTTGGGGAGGGGTTTTCATGTACGGCCACGCACGTACGGCCACGCGAGAGCGAATGAATGGCCTGTGGAGTTGTTTCTGACTCGCGGTTTGAATTTTTTTGGGGAGGGGTTTTCATGTACGGCCATGCACGTACGGCCACGCGAGAGCGAAGGAACGGCCTGTGTGGTTGTTTCTGACTCGCGGTTTGAATTTTTTTGGGGAGGGGTTTTCATGTACGGCCATGCACGTACGGCCACGCGAGAGCGAAGGAACGGCCTGTGGAGTTGTTTCTGACTCGCGGTTTGAATTTTTTTGGGGAGGGGTTTTCATGTACGGCCACGCACGTACGGGCACGCGAGAGCGAAGGAACGGCCTGTGTGGTTGTTTCTGACTTGGGGTTTGAAAGTTTTTTTTTGGGGGGGGGTTTGCATATACGGGCACGCGAGAGCGAAGGAACGGCCTGTGTGGTTGTTGTTTCTGGCTCGCGGTTTGAAAGATTTTTTTTTTTTTTTGCACGTACGGGCACGTACTAGTCTATCTATAATTACAGCAATCTCTGTGTGTCTGTGTGTCTGTAACCGCTGTTAATGGACAACCACTGGTCCGATCTAATTGAAACTTGGCAGGTATATTGCTGGGGACCTGTGGATGTGCCTTTTCAAGGTTTGATATTAATCGGACAAGTGGTTCCCAAGTTATGGCCATTTATTTACAAACCAATGACAGGACACTGTGCTATGACGTTACAATTCTTCTTTCTTTTTTCATTTTTTTTGCACGTACGGGCACGCACTAGTAATTCAAAGCACCTCACTGCACTGGAAGATGTGGGGGCAGGAATACAATACAGAATACAGTACAGTACTGTGAATTGTGGGGACTTGTTATACCTTCTCCCACCTGGAGCGGCGCTACACCATACACATTCGCTACACCGGCAACAGACACCATCACCCAGGACCCATCCATATATTTCAGGTAGCGACAAGTCCGACCAATATCCAATATTTTCGCGAACTTGACGGATTATAATGACTCAGCTACCGAAGTTGGACGATGTTTATGTTTTCACTCCTGTTTGTTTATCTGTGAGCAGGATATTTGAAAACGTTATTGACGAATTCGGACCAAACTTGGTGGACATGTTGAGTGGCTGACAACTGACGAAGGACGAATTGATTCGACTTTGGTGAAAATCCGGTGACGAGGATTGTTTTATTTCTATTTTTAACTGATTCTTCACCATTGAGGATTGGTTTCCGGCCTATCGGCGGGGGATGATACAAAACGTGAACTGTTCAGCCTGGTGGAGGTGTGTTAAAGTAGGACACCAACCACGTGACTGCTGCAGGTATTCGATGGGTCGAATTTCCTTTCCTTGTTATCCCTATCCCCGTCCAATGCATCCAGGTACCGTACCTATCTAATTCCAATTTAAACCGATCTACTCTTTCTGCTGCCACTACCTTTTATGAATACCATTCCATATATTAACTCCTTTCTAACTGTACTGTCCTAACCCTCCACTTCTTTTACAGTTTACTCGCAAGGCATCATGGTCCCTCGTCCTATCACTGTCTATTCTGCCAAAAAACTCTTCTGTACGGACTTGTTTTGTCTTTTCTGTTTTGTCCAGGCCCCTTGTCTTGACATACAATATATAGTTTTTTCTTATAACAAGTAAAAATAATGATTCAGGTTTGGCTAGGATTGTCCGATAATAAATGTTGCGGTGTAGCCGGTAGTAACATCAGCGGTGATATAAATAATTAAAATTTTGGTTTGAAACGTATCTTCCTCAGATTTATTTTATCTTCTCCGGCATCATTTACATTACTCTTTTCTTATACTACTGTAAATACAATTTATTTACAGTAGTAGACTTAAAATCCATCTTCAAAGTTATTAAAAATGGCGTTTGTGACGTAATAATTACGTACTGATTCAATTAATTATTTTGTTGATCAATTTTATGCCCAACCCAGCTTGTTTCAACGATTGTTTAATATGGAATAGGCAAAGCTGAGAAGCGAACGTAGACTTCTTACATTCGATGCTGCAATTTCCGGTCACTTCGGCCTGGATTTGGGATCAGCGATCAAATCTCTCTATAATTCCAGCAATCTCTGTGTGTGTGTCTGTCTGTCTGTCTGTATGTCTGTCTTTGCGACCGCCGTTTCTCGACGACCGCCAGTCCGATCTCATTGAAACTTGCCAGGAATATTGCCAGGGACCCGCGGATGTGCCTTTTCGAGGTTTGATATCGATCGGACGAGCGGTTCCCAAGTTACGGCCATTTATCTGTCGACCAATGACAAGACACGGTGCTATGACGTCACAATGTTTATTTATTTATTCTTTTTTTTTGCACGATCGATGGTCCGATCTGATTGAAACTTGACAGGAATATTGCTGGGGATCCGCGGATGTGCCTTTTCAAGGTTTGATATTAATTGGATAAGCGGTTCCCAAGTTACGGCCATTTATCTGTCGACCAATGACAAGACACGGTGCTATGACATTCCGAATGACGTCACAATTAATGTTTGTTTATTTTTATTTATTTATTTATTTGCATGATTGACGGTCTGATCTGATTGAAAATTGCCAGGAATATTGTCGGGGACCCACGGATGTGCCTTTTCGAGTTTTGATATTAATCGGACGAGCAGTTCCCAAGTTACGGCCATATATCTGGGAGAGGGGGATGAGAGTGTGGGCGAGAGAGAGGGGTGAGAGAGGAGGGGGGGGGAGAGAGGAAGGGCGAGAGGAGGGGGGCAAGAGAGGGGGCGAGAGAGGAGGGGGAGAGAGGAAGGGTGAGACTAGGGGGGAGATAGAGGGGGGTCAAGAGAGGGGGGAGAGAGAGGAAGGGCGAGACTGGGGGGAGAGAGAGGAAGGGCGAGACTAGGGGGAAGAGAGGGGGTGAGAGAGGCGGGATGAGAGTGGGGGGAAGAGAGGGGGGTGAGAGAGGCGGGATGAGAGTGTGGGGGCGAGAGAGGGGGGCGAGACTAGGGGGTGAGAGAGGCGGGATGAGAGTGGGGGGGCGAGAGAGGGGGGGGGCGAGAGAGGACTGCGCATACTGGCACTCACCTTCGGGCCCGCCCCTACGGGCCCGTACTCGTAATGCAAATCACGATTAAAAATTATTTTTTGATGATGCGGGAGATATCTTTATTATAAAATTAGGAAGACTTAAAACTGCTAGAGTATTTACTCTCTAGTTTTGTTGTTAATTTTTTAGTCGTAAAGGTGTGATTGGGTATACTATAGATCAAATTAATTATTTGAGAATTTCTATAACCGTGATAACACTACTGCATATTACCTCAACATTACCTTCACAACAACAACTACACCTCCTCGAACAGGATCTCATCTAAAAAAAATAAATACTAGAAGCGAACGTAGAATTCTTCTTTCATTCACTTCTGACTTTACCTATAACTTGTTCACAACTGTATCCGCAATTTCCGGTTACTTCGGCCTCGATTCGGGATCAGCGATCAAATAATGTAAATCACGATTAAAAATTATTTTTTGATGATGCGGGAGATATCTTTATTAAAATCAGTGGAGTAAATATACACCATGTCTGATATTTGGGTCTTTCATGTCTCCGACGATTACTTTATCTCCCAGCATGCATCATTCCCCATGACAAAAAAAAAACCGGAAGCAAAAGGGTCATAGCCAACGACACAGATTCCAAATTGCCAGGGTATTGTGTTGTTGTCGTTGTTGTTGTTGTTGTTGTTGTTGTTTCCTATTCTCTCATGTGTACGCGTTAAGTATGAAGCTCACTATGATCGCTATAACCAATAGTTTGTGTTTCGTCATTTTCTGCTGCCAAAGGCAAATGGGCCAAGTTTTATTGTTTTATTGAACCTGACCCAAACGACAGGGGTGTGTTCTTCAAGCTGATTGGTAATGGAATGCTTCCCGAGTTCACTGCAATCGTGTTGAAAGAAAAAAAAAAACCAGAAGAAAAAAATCAATTACAACAAGAAAGAGCAATCCGAGATTGTAGACGCTCACCAGGGCTTGTTTTCTGTGGTGTATTTTGTGTGCTGGTGCCTGGTGTGTTTGTAATGTGTGTGTACTGGGAAGATGATGCAGCTTTATGTTCATACAGCGGACACACAAACCTTTTCGGTTCATTAGAATACGTATATCGATTCGCATTCCAATGGTATGTATTTTATAGATGCACGTACTTTACTGATGGAGACTTATTTTTACCTGCGGTGTGTGGCAGGTCAACAAGAGCTCCGTTGTTCTTGTTGGTGGAAGGGGAGGGGGGGGTCAATTTTGGAAATATGCACCCATTGGTTGGGCAGCGGCCGGACCCCACCCACATTTGTCACTTGACTCCACCTACCATAGCACCCAAACAAAGCCATATGGCCACCATCTTGGCTTTCTGGTGAGCCTAAGACATCGGACCTGAAGGCCGCTGCTGATTATGCACTGCCCGGGTTTGTTGTGTCAGATTTCCATTGGCTTTGTTTGGGTCGAGTGTTACTCACGACGAGGGACCCCAAAAAATCGAATCATATGTGGAAGAAAAAGTATTAGTAAGGTTTAATTAGGCCCGTCACCACACATGGTTTGCACCTCTAAAAAAAATAGCGTTACGTAATTTTTGAATGGCCCCGTATTGGGGTTAAACAATCTGTGCCCGTGTGACAAATCAGCTCGTTCTGATATAACCGTGGCGGAGGCTGACATAGATGAGAGGTGTCGAGTTAATTTTTTAATAGCGCGATAAATGTGCATTTCCCAATCGTGCTGTTCATCTCTGAAGAGTGCTTTAAATGTGCATTTCCCAATTGGCCCGTTACCAGATTTTGTCGCAGATTGTGACCACAGTGCGGTCATTCCTGTTAAAGAACGTACTTTATAGATGCACTGATGGTCTTTACACGCAAACTCACATTATTAACAGTACATGCTTTATAGACATATTTGAAAAAGGATAATACTGTACTGTAATACTAGCTACCACCAGGTTGTGTTTGTGGCCTACGTTATCACATGTGCGGACAGACAAACAAACAGGACCCCAATGCAATACTCTCTCTCTCCTCTGGTGAGGGTAATTAAGCCTCCCTCTACTAGTATATGACAGGGGAAGGCTTACAGCTGTTATAGGGTTTGTTTCTGCAATTTGCGCCCCCAAATGTTAATGGCACCAGTACCACAGAGTTTCTAAGACCCCTCGGAGTACTCAACCACAATTTAGAAAAAAAATAAAATTCTTCCTGCACTTCCAATTTCCCAAATTTCTCAGCTGTATCTTGGAGCCGGCTGGGAATTTCGGAATTAGATTTTGCATCGATAATTGAAATACAAATTATGCGGGGTTGACAATTTTATTTGACCTTCATCTACTTTTAAGGTCATGACCCAATTATAGACATTTGAACATTTTTCACCAGAACTCTCTTAAGGTTTGTCCAATCAGAACAAAATTGACCTCCATAGATAGCTTCGAGCAAGGCGTATTTACGCTTCATATACATCATACCCCTCCAGGTTAAAGATCAAGGTCAAATGGCGGTCTGAAAAAACCCCGTATTTTTGTCATCGCTCAATATTGCCAATACGGAATCTCAAAGATCACTTAGCCTTCCAATATGTTGTTGCAGCATAATAGTGTACCTCAACTGAAGTTATGCACATGATATTTGATTGGTGTCCTCAACCTACATTTTTCAGATTATGACCTAATTAACAAAAAACACCTTTTTCGCCCCCGTTGGATTTAGTCCGAAACGGGGGCTTATGGATTTGGTCTCGATTTTCATGTCCATGCATGCGTGTGCCCGCAACTATATCTTCATACAAAACCAACATATAGTGTGCAACTATATGTGCAACCCGCAACTATATGTGCAACCCGCAACTATATCTCGGATATGTAGTACCGATTTTATGCATACTTGGCACAAAGACAACACATAATAGTATACTTAAGCATATCATTTTGTTTCGCAATGTCATCAAAGATAGCCGACTGGCGGCAATTTTGTTATGTAAATGTGTCCCCAACCATTTCTCAGATATGCATGGTCGGATTTTGTTCAAACGTTGCACAGGCACAGTACATGATGGGGTACATGTGCACCTCACTTTATTTTGCGATCTGATCGAATATGGCTGAATGGTGGACTGGCGGCTCTTTTAGTTGTAAAAACAAAACAAAACCAGTATCGAACCCGTCCTCCACCATTTCTCAGACATGCATTTACCGATCTTGGTCAAACTTGGCACACAGATAATGAATAATGGCTTACATAAGCATATCATTTATTTTCAAGATGAGATCCAAGATGGCCAACTGATGGCCATTTTAGTTGTAAAAACCCCGATGGTGAACACGTCCTCAACCCAAACGTTTCTCAGACATGCATTTACCGATGTTTTTCAAAGTTGGCACACAGATAATGATTGATGGCTTACATACGTACTTCATTCTTTTTTGACATCAGATCCAAGATATCCGACTGTGGGCCATTTTGGTTGTAAAAAAAACTTGATGTTGAGTATGTCCTCAACCATTACTCAAACATGCATTTACCGATGTTGTTCAACCTTGGCACACCGATAAGGAATAACGTGTTACAAATGCACGCCATTTTATTTCGAGATCCTATCCAATATGGCTGACTGGCAGCCATTTTAGTTGTAAAAAAAAAAAACCCCAATGCTGAACACGTCCTCAAGCATTTCTCAGAAGTGCGTCCATCGATGTTGTTCAAACGTGGCTCACAGATAAGGAATGATGACTTACATGAGCACATCATTTTGAATTTTTTTTTGAGATAAGATCCAAGATGGCCGACTGGCGGCCATTTTGTTACTTAAATGTGTCCCCAACCACTTCTCAAACGTGCATCGTCCGATTTTGTTCAAACTTGGCACAAGCACAGTAAATGATGGCCTACACATGCTCTTCACATTATGTTGCGATCTGATCAAAGATGGCCAACTGGTAGACTGGCAGACATTTTACTTGAACATAAATATGGGCTTGCCCTTTAACTCTGTACAGAAAAATTACTAAAACCACAGGGGCTATGACATTTTATATCTTTTTTACTTGTTGATCATAACTTGAATAGTTTTCCTCCAATTTTCATGATGATGAGTTTCATGGATAGATTATAGATGGGGACACATTTTCTTAATTTATACTCTATCCTTAAATGTTGAAGGTCAAGGTCATATATGGCTGTCTGAACAAAATATGCCATCGTTGGTGGACGAAGGGTAAGTCATGGGCGATCGCCAGGGGAAGCTTACCCTTGGCGATCGCTTGTGTGATCACAGATTATCTAGTTACTAAGTGCTGTTGGATTAGGAAAAACATTCACTTTTTGAAGTGATCCTCTCACAGACATCACAACCATGACGTATGTATACAATATCTGATCCATACCTCAGCTACCAACCATTCCTACCAATATGCATGTAACCCTCAATCTCCAATGCTTACAAATACCCATGTAACTCAAGTTTAAACTTATGTACTATTTCTGCTGACACTACTTTTTCAAAGAGACCGTCCAATGCATTAACTACTCTCTATAACACAGGATATCGATATGAATATTGCTTAAGAATGAATCAGTTAAAAAAATATGAATAACTGTATGAGGATTGAAGATTTGCTTCAACATTCTACGTAGAACAAAACTGCTCTGTACATGGAAAAAGTACAACAATCACAGTGACGACACTCAGTGTTACATCATTCAACATTTCACTTAACATTCACTTTCATAAGGAAGGACATTAAATTTGAATGAAATAATTACAGTGATTGTATAATGTGCATGACTTTGCAAAAAATAATCAGTCTTTTTTTTATACGGAGTTGAGGCTGGTGGAGGAGCTAGAACATAGAACGGATCAGGACGTTGCAGAACAAAATGAACAGCAGGAAGAGAGGGGGCTGACAGGATGGCCTACAGGTACACACTTGCCTCTAAGCCGTCTATCCTGCGTTCGAATCTCAGCCCAGGTGCCCAGCTATAGACTATTATCGTGATGTTTCACAAGCAGAGTGGTTCATCAATGTGCCGCTCCTTGGATGGATGTTAAACTGGGCATCCTATCTGCCAGCATTAGTTGGTGGACGTTAAAGATTCCACGGCGTCTTTCGTGAAGTGTAGACGAGCTATCACCACACACTGAACAAGTTCAAAATTCTTGCCCTAACTACTGCTGGGAAGGCAATGGCAAACCATCCAGTATAGGAACCGAAGCAGAAAGCTGCTTCAGTGGCGCATCAGAAAGAGAGAATAAAAAGGGGAAGAGGATGACACATGGGGTCGATAAGATGGATGCGGCCGCAAACTCTCACGAAGGCAAAACTGCAAACTTGGAGAGAGGTGCTTGGAAAACTTGGAATTTTTTTTTTCAAACTAGAAGGGCTCTCAGTAGAGCAAATACCTCTGCCAAGCTGAACACTTTACGTGTTCTATCCCACTGATAGAGTGGATCCGAATCTGGTTTTTCTACACCAAATCTGGTTCTACCCAAAATCGAAACAACTTGTCCTTGTCACACACCCAACATATCCACCCAGTTTCGTCAGAATCCGTCCATAACGATTTGAGATACTGTGCTATGTATCATTTTTGGAACCAATCTCTCAATGCTGAGGAATCACTTAAAAAATAAGTTATTTCATCCTCATCCAGATCTTCACCAAAATCAAACCAATTCGTCCTCGTAACACACCCAACATGTCCACCAAGTTTCGTCTGAATCCATCCAAACCTTTTTGAAATAGCCTGCTATTTATCGTTTTTGGCCCCATCTCTCAATGGTGAAGAATCACTTTAAAAATTCTCATATTCTGATCCAGATCTTCACCAAAATCTAATCAATTTGTCCGTGTCACACACCCATCCTGTCCACCAATTTTCGTACCAATCCATCCAGAACGTTTTGAGATATCCTTCTCACCCACAGACAAACAGACAGAGGGACAGATAACCAGACAGACAGTAGGACAGACAGTAGGACAGACAGTAAGGAAAACATAATCTCTATCCACCTTCGGTGGTGGAGATAATAAAGTTGCTCGACCAAGAACAAATGGGCTGACAGGACATCTCAGCGGTATTATACTCGCTCTTGAGCTGTCGGGTCTGGTTTTGATTCCCAACCTGACTATATAACCTATCATCCTGGTGCTGCACAGGCAGGGTGTTTGCATCAATGAGTGCACCCTCTTGCTGATGGAGTGTTGATCCTGTGCCGCATTTGTCAGCATTTTTTGGTTGGACCTGTTGCCTCGATGGCCGCTCCATTGCAGGAATATTTAATTTGGGAAATCTCGCATGACTGGACCATAATATGGTGGCACTCCATCTTCCTGGCAGGTCATTGTCCCAAAGGATGGACATTGTTGAAGTTGTGGCACCGCAATGTCCTGCAACCTGCAGAGATAATTACCCTGCACATGTGATGCAAAAAGTGGGGTTAAGCGATTGATTCACTTTGTCTGCATGTGTCTACAAATGTCAGTTTATGATTGAGGAACAACTTAATTTCAAATGAATGTTATATTTTGAACATGAATTGGAACACGAACCTGTAGTTTAACAGTACTTTGGCTCTGAATTTGACCCGATCACACATACAAGGATTATACAAGGAAATGATGTACAGGAGGAGGCCATTCGGCCCATCATGCCTGCACCAAACCAATACCAGATTTAATCAATCCGTCAATACCCCCTTCCCCTCGTGCTCAGCCTTTTGGCTGCTCCACTGGTACTCATTTAAGCAACCTGGGAGGGATGACAGGCTGAGTCAACCCCCTAGTATTAATTCAGTGGCGAACGAGGCTTGAACTCAGGACCCTAGGATCCCAAGCCACCACACTAACCGCTAAGCTAGCACCAGGTTTAATCACACACGTGCAAAGAGGAGTGAGATAATTATTTTCGGCTGTCTGCCTGTCTGGCAGTCAAACAAAATTGAAAATCCTTCTAAACAGGAAACTTACTGTTTTTAAAAAAATCATTAAAGACACAAACACCAGGCACGAATAACTAATGTAACGTGTTCAATAAGGTGGTGTAAAAGACGCTGCATCAATGGCGGTAAACTTCCAAATATTGGGTCACCAAAATAGGTGACCCTTATTGTCAGTAATTCTGTCTGTTTGTTTGGATGTTTGTTCGTTTGTCATCAGCATAATTGGTAGTAAACGTGGGCGGATTTTGACCAAACTCTGGTGGTAGGTACATCTTATGACCTAGTGCTTTGGAAATTGTGATGGTTGCTAGGGACGCTTTGGTTCCCTAGCAACAACCGAAAAACCTTCAAAATCGGTACCGTTCACGCGAAATCAATTCCGAAAGCCATTATCCCACGTAGGGTTATGAAGTTTGGCACGAATGATCTACAGGTCTACATCTCTATCAGATATATTCCGGTTTTTGTGATATATGGAATACTTTACCCGCAGCGCCCCCTACAATTAGGGTATACGCGAAAATTGGCAAAAATTGAAGGCCCCCTAGCGACCAGGTGAGTGCATCGATACGAATGAAACTTTGCAAGTTCATGGTACTCAATGAGTTCTACAACTTTGCCTCAGGACATATTGACCGATTTCGCTTAGGTCAGGGGTCAAAGGTCAATTGGTGCAAAAATCGATAATATGCGAGAGCTGGAGGTGCCTTCGCGCCAAATGCTACTCCTCCTAGGGTTATGGTCGGATGGTCATGAAAATTCACACTAATCGTCTGGAATACAATGTGCACAATCGATCGAGCCGGATTTTCGATTTAGATCTTTGTTCACCCACAGCACCCCCTCGAAGTTTGAGGATTTCCGATTTCAAACCGCATTTTCGGTACTTTTCATTCAAATGGATACCGAGTAGTTATCAGTAGATGGAACTGGATGAGATTTGATATGCATAATCTTAAGGTGATTCCCTATCCGCTATATGACATCCATTTTGCTCTATGTCTTATAGTTTCCATGCTCGGCGACCCATCGCCGCCTACCGGCTTGTATATATTTTTTCTATACAACTTTAAAATGTTTATTTTATCTGAATTGGATTATATACTTGAACACTGTAGAACACAAATCGCCTTTTGGCACTTTTAAAACCCTGCCATTTAATAGAACTTGGGCAAAAAGATTATGCCATTTTACATCATCATGACCAATTAAATTTACCGCTCGCAAACTCTGCCCATGTCCTTGTTTCTCAAGACTGCATGGGCCAAGGTGTTCTATGAACTCTCTCGTTTTATGATGTAAATGTACCGCCAAAAATGATGACCCAATGACCAAATCCTCAAAGAATGGCCAATGACCTGATCCCTTCACAGTCATTACCCAGCACGTTCAGTTCCTGCTCAAAAGACAAGGTGTGTATTTGTGTCAATCCTTCTTCGTCTTCTTCTTTCGGCTGCTCCCGTTAGGGGTCTCCACAGCTCCGCATAGTGATTTGGCACAGGTTTTACGCCGGATGCCCTTCCTGACGCAACCCTGGTCGCCTCTTACGACACAGGGATATGGTACACCTATTCTAACCGGGGCATACAACCGTATTTGTGTCACTCCAATAAACCTAATTATGTGTGTTAATACAGACAACTTTGGTGAAAGTGGCTTCATATCCTCCATCCTCAGAATGTGGCCTAACAGAGTTTAATCTTTTGTCGGGTGTATTAAAAAAAAAAAACTCACAAAACTACGTAGATGCATCTATCCTGATCATTTTATTTTCAAGGCTTCAAGTATTTTCAAGGCTTCAAGGCTTGCTCGTCATTAAAACTTCCTCTTACAACAATGTTCTCTTGGAATCCTATAAGATGTCATGAAGGAAGTAAATGATTCTAAAGAAAATAGAGGATGATGTTCTTCTGTAGGATAGACATTTTTGGAGTTTTTTTGTGTTCCTGATTGAGGCTCCTGGAAGAGCTAAAGCAGAATGGAATGGAACAAAATGGAAAGGGGGAAACACCAACTGCAGAGTAGCAGTGAGAGTGAGAGATCAAGGGGATGGGGAGAAGGACACATGGGGGTGAACAATCTGCACACAAGCTGAATGAAACACAGGAAGAAGAGGAAGGGGGAAAGTGGGGATGAAACAGAAAAGGAACAAACCAATCGACACCTAATGAACAAAAAGAGGTAAGGGAGGGGAAAGGGGTGGTGGGGGTCCCAATAACCTTTCCCAATAATTTTCCCAATAACTTGGAAAAAGGGAGTACTTGGAATGGGGTAGCTGGGTGTAGAAGTAATCATGAGGATGGATGGGGGACAGATGACCTGAGGTAGTGGTGAACAGCTGTCTTGAAGCCCTGGAGGGGAAAATGGGACTGAACAGACTGGAGAAGTTGGTTGCACAGGTGAGAAAAAAAAGAGTAACAAATGAGTGGAGGTAAGCAGTGAGCATGGATTTTTTGAGTTTAGCAAGAAGAAGGTTACCTGCAGATTGTGTGCACCTAACCCTAAACCCTGGGAGAGACAGAGCCAGGAGAGTGGAGAGGCTGCATCACCAAAGAGGAGTCCCATAAGACCCTTTTGGAATGGTACCTATAGGATGTCTTAATCCTAATTAAGTGAACTTCTAACAGTTTTGGGATTGTCGATATTTTGTAGGATAACTAAAGGTGTCCTTATAAATATCTTCAATACTTTTAAACTGATATAATTTCTTACTTGGAGGATACTTTCCTATCGGACTCCTGGAGGACATTTTGGAAAGCAGCAAGATGTTGAGGATGTGCTCGAGACACGCTGTCTGTTCGTTGTTCTTGCTTTTCTGGACCTACTACACCTCGGAACATCATCCACAGAACCTGTTTGATCAAACCTCTTGATAAGATGACGAATTGCTTGTTTTCTCAGTGCTCTTGTATCAGGAATTTCCCCATCAATGCTGGAGTGACCACTTGATAGATTTTATTTTCTTCCTGATATCTGTTATTGTTTAATAAAGGACGAAAATCCTTTGTTCCTTAATTAGATGTCTATCCATATTTCTGCTTGAACATTTTATTTAATTCAATAACTGTTTGACAAACACACCAAAGACAAGACATCATTCCGAAATATAATCATTTACACTTTATGTTGCTAAACAATTAGCCACCCTGTCCCTGTGTGTCTCTCCTTGGTGGTAGTGTGTCCTTATGCGTTTTCATGAGTGTGAGTGCGTGGGGAGGGCTGTTGACGCAACCGGGAGAAGGCGGATCTCGGATGTGAACGAAGCGAGTTAGCTCCACAGGGCATTTCCATCCGTGGGAGAGATCGGAGAGCGAAGCATATTAAAAATAAGAAGCATCCCCGATTTGCGCACGCGTCGAGACGAGCCCCGGCTCGCTGAATCCCATTACCAGGGGGCGAGTGGCACTGCTGGACGTGGCGAGAGCGAGGCCGGCCGAGCTTAATGCCGAGCGAGGTTGCAGCGTTCGGGTAAGCCGAGCCAGGCGGGTGTGTGGGCGGCTGGAAGCTGAGGATGCTTGAGCGAAAGGGTGGGAGCGTGGAGTGCGCGGCCCCTACCTGCCCCAAGTGGACCACCATTGTGTCCGCTCCAGGGGTCTTGCAACACCGAGTGTGCTGACTGTTCATGTCACG
>NC_140964.1:40473859-40583859 GCF_056783735.1 Eptatretus burgeri | reverse complement strand
TCAATTTAATGCTATATTTTGAACACGAATCAGAACATGAACCTGTAGTTTAGCAGTACTTTAGCTCTGATTTCGTCCCAATCATAAGTGCACAGACAGGAGTGAGATAGTTTTTTTTTTAAGTTTGTCTGTCTGCCTGCCTGGCAATCTAACAAAATTGAAAATCATTCCTAACAGGAAACTTACTGTTTTTATCGACTTCATAAAAGACACAAACAAGAGGCACAAATAACTAATGTAATGAGTAAAATAAGGTGGCGTAAAAGACGCTGCATCAATGGCAGGAAACTCCCTCATTTCTTCTTTTTCCAACCTTTCAAATCTTTATTTTATTTCAATTGAATTTTATCGTTGAACACTGTAAAACACAACTGTCCTTTTCAAAACTTTCAAAAACCTTTAACTTAGCAGCATTGAGACAATTTTTTTTTCATATTTTACATCATCTCGACCAATCAAATTTGCAGCTCGCAGACCCCGCCCACGACTTTTTTTAGATCCTCGTGGAGGATCTCTAAATCTTTCTCACGTTGTTGTTCTTGTGGACTTTTTTGTTTCACAGCCTACAGTTGTCATCGAAACTTCAGTAAACTTGGCATATATATGTAAAATACCCTGCACAGACAGAAACCATCTCCGATTTTGAAAAATTCTCCGAGAAAAAAAAGTTATGATGTCAAAATATCTCCGCTAATGGAAATCGCCTAAAAAATTATCTCCGAAACTAGGCAAGCTTTTTAAATTCTGTTTGTGGAAATCGAACAAGGCATTAGCAGAGATGAATTACCGCACATATGATACATCACTATGACGTCATAAATTTTTTTATGACGACATTCCTACTTTTTTGACATTTTTGTTTCACAACCCAGAGTTTTCATCGGATCTTCGTGAAACTTGCCATGTATATGCAGAAAGCCCACGTGCAGGCAGTAACCATCTCCGATTTTGGAAATTCTTCCAAGAAAAAAAGGTTGACGTCATCAGGTCAGGTCAGGTATGGGAGCATGTGCCAGAACAGCGCGTCGCTGCGTCCACTTTCCGCAGGTACTCCAGGGGCCTCCGTCTGGCCATCCCCCAGGCAGATGCCAGGCCCATCCCCATCTCCTTGAGATGATGGTCAACCTGCTGCAACCATGAGGCACGTGGTCTGCCCACTGGCCTCCTCCACTCATGAGACTCCCTCGCTGAGAGAATGTGGTGAGCAGGATCAGCGTCAGGAAAATGAGCCACATGTCCATACAGCCGCAACTGACGCTCACGGACTATGCAGGTTACAAATCTCATCCGAGTCTCTCTCAGCAACCGCTCATTGGACACAAAATCCGACCAGCGATAGCCAAGGATTCTCCGAAGAGACCTGGTACCAAAGGAATTAAGTCTCCGTCTCAGATCCTTGGTCAGAGTCCAAGTCTCGCACCCATAAAGCAAGACTGGAAGTACCAAGGACCTGAAGACTCCGACTTTCGTCCTCCAGCACAGATACCGGCACCGCCACACCCCATGATCCAGTGAATCCATGACTCCCCAGGCCCGACCCAGACGTCTATTGACCTCTGACTCGCAGCCAGCAGAGACATGAATATCACTGCCAAGGTAAGTGAATCTCTCCACGACCTCAACATCCTCACCACAAACAGACACAGACAGGACAGCAGCATCCAAGATGTCACCGAAAGCCTGGATCTTAGTTTTGACCCAAGAAACCCGTAATCCCAGCGGCTCCGACTCCTCATTCAGCACCTCGAGGGCCCCCAAAAGGATGTCTAAAGTCTCCGCAAAGATGACTGCATCATCTGCAAAATCAAGGTCTGAGATCTTAGCATTCCCAAACGATGCACCGCAACTTGATCTCTCCAACATCCTCCCTAAAATCCAGTCCATACAAGTGCTGAAAAGTGTGGGGCAAGTACACATCCCTGACGAACTCCAGTAACAACTGGAAATAAGTCAGAGATGGTACCACCACACTTCACAGCACTCTCAGTACCAGAGTAGAGTTCAGACATCAGATCGATCAGTTTTGGTGGCACCCCACGAAGACCAAGAATCCTCCAGAGGACATCACGATTCACTGAATCGAACGCTTTACAGAGATCAACATAGGCTGCAAGAAGCACCTGCCGAAACTCTCATCTGCGTTCGGTGAGGACACGAAGGGCAAGGATACGGTCAATCGTTGACCTCTTTGGTGTAAAGCCTGACTGCGCTGGACGCTGGTGCTCAAGCAGATGGTGGCGAACCCTATCAAGAATTATCCGAGCAAAGACCTTGCCCGGCACTGAGAGCAGCGTCACCCCTCGGTAGTTGTTGCAGTCTTGGCGATCACCCTTCCCTTTTCAGAGAGGGACAACAAGGCCCCTCTTCCAGTCAGTTGGGATGATGCCTGTGTTCCAGGCAGAGCACAAAACTGCATGCAACGACACGAGTGCAGCATTTCCACCAGCCTTGAAGTTCGGCATGGATGCCACAGATCCCTGGAGCTTTGCCCCGTTTCAACTGGTTCACCGCAGCCTGTGTTTCCACAAGCGAAGGTGGACCACAGTTGATTCGAGGGTCAGCAACAGGGATTGTAACACCCTTGACGTCCAACTCGATAGCTGGGGAATCAGCCTGGTACAACCGCTCAAAGTAACCGGCCCAGCGGGCCTTCACTTCAGACCACTCTCTGCTCGAACTGCAGTGCTCCGAGGGATGGGCTTGGATTTACACAATGCGTGAATTCCCCTGTAAGCAGGACGAGAATCACTTGACCACAGGTGATGCTCTACCCCCTCACAGATTCCTCGCACATAGGCCTCCGTGTCCACCCTCGGTGCACGTACAGTTTTACGCCTCAGCTCCCTGAACAGCTCAGCTCTGCCATTCAGCCTGGCCCTGCGACTCTGGTCAATGGTATCCAGTGTCCCTTGAGAGACAAAATTCTTCTTTGCCCTGAGGTGAGCTCCAAGACATCCACCGGCAACATCAAGGACGGTGGTCTTGAAGGCGCTCCACAACTCTTCAGGACCCCCCAAAGCACCGAGACCCCCCCAAGTGTCCACTCAGCCTGTTCGCAAACTCCTCAGCTACTCTCTCATCCCTGAGCTTGGCAACATCCAGCTTAGGCTGGGATGGTACCATTCTCCAGGATTTAAGGTGCAGCTTTAGAGTTGCTACAACAAGCCTGTGGTCAGTATTGAGGAACTGAGCACTCCGGTAGACCCTGCAGTTCTGGATCATCCTCCAACGACCGTCAATGAGGACATGGTCAATCTCCTTTGCCACACCGCCAGCGTTGGAATACCAAGTCCAGCGATGAGCTTGTGGGCGCTGAAACCATGAACCAGCCACCCTAAGTCCATGACTTCTTGCAAAGTCAAGGAACTTAGTGCTATTCTGGTTCATAGTTCCTGACCCATGGGGACCAACACACACCTCATAACCATCCCTATCAGTTCCAGTCGATGCATTGAAATCCCCCAAGACTAGAAGTGTATCTCGTCTGGGGCACTGATCAACCACAGACTCGA
This sequence comes from Eptatretus burgeri, assembly GCF_056783735.1. Taxonomy (NCBI): domain Eukaryota; kingdom Metazoa; phylum Chordata; class Myxini; order Myxiniformes; family Myxinidae; genus Eptatretus; species Eptatretus burgeri. Next base: position 40,580,347 of record NC_140964.1, on the reverse strand, counting down.
GCGTGGCGTAGAATGCATCCTTCACGGTGAGATCACTCGCCTCAGTCGGAGCATAAACAGAGACCAGGGAAATAACACCTAAGGAGTGACGAATCCTTAATCTCATAATACGCTCGTTGACCGGTGTTACCTCAATTATCATTAGGGTCAGCTTATTGGACACAGCTACAGCAACTCATTGGGTATGGTAACCATCAGAGCGACCAGACCAGTAGTAGGTGTAACCACCCACCATTATCTCGCCGCAATCCGGTCTCCGAACCTCAGCGAGCGCTGCAATCCCGATGTCCAAACGCTTGAGCTCAGATGATAACAGAGACAGGTGATCATCCTCTCTTAGGGATAGGACATTCCAGGCACCCACCCGAAGGGACTGCCTCAGGTTAACCCAAGGAGACCGCCGTCTGGTGGACGACACCTCAGCACCACTCCGACACACTCTCCCGCAATCTGACCCAGGGATGTTACCCCGTGGTTTCCCTCCTATCATCAAAGATTGGGGGTCCCGAAGGCTTTGCCCCAATCCCGTCATCCGGTGAGCTGCCCTGCGAAGGGAAGCTGCACAGGAGGTACTCCCACGGAGTGGGTTTTCAGATTTTTTTGTGTTTTTGCGTTTTGCGGAATGAAGGGTTTTACGGTGGCCGGAGTGCAAATCCTGCCACCAACCTCCTAATATGAAGTAACCCAACTGCAGGAGGACGTCCGCAGACACAGTTCGGCACTAGATATGGATGGCCATTGGCTCACAAGGAGCTCCTCCGCCCTTTGACAGGTTTTGTTTTTAATCCTGCTGGGTGTCCATATCCAAACACCCCCCTCACCACAAAACCTGGTGGGGGAGACGGTTTAGTCGCCGACAACCCGACCATGGAACAGGTTAGTACAGGTTTACATGGTACCTGTAGCAGGTCACAGATCGAACCTGACCTGACGTCATAATATCGCCGCTAATGGAAATCGCCGGTACCATTATCTCCGAAACTCGGCAAGCTGTTTGAATTTTGTTTGCGGGAATCAAGCCGGGCATTAGCACAGATAATTTATCGCAAACCTGATACATCACAATGACGTTATATTCGTTTTTATGACATCATCATTAAGAAGACGAGGATCTTAGCTCATTTGAGCTTGTTTCCCTCAAGACTGCACTGGGGAAGGGGTTCGATGAACTCTCGAGTTATCTATTAGTTCAACTCATTTTCTTAAACGTGGTTAAAAACGCATGGTTCACAGGATATTTTGTGATTTTCATGTGATGTTCTCCAAGTGAGAAAATAAACTGTGAACGATATACGAGTTGGTTCACAGGAAAATTTGGGGTTTCCATTGCTTGTGTGGATATCAATGTACAGTGTGATTAGTCAAACATTACTGATACCCAATCAGCCTGAAAGAGTGAAAAGTCTTCAACAATATAAACCTAATCATAAAACAGAATCTTATTTTTCTTTCATATGCAGCACAAGGTTGTGGGGTAGCATCATTGACCGAGTCCACAGCTGTGCCACTGAAGCAATGCTCTCTGGAGGTCAGGATAGGAATTTTGAATTTGTTCATGGTTCCGGCCAGGGCCGGATTTAGGGGCAGGTAACCCAGGTGACTGCCTGGGGCACCAGGCTTGGGGGGGAGGGGGGAGTGTGAGGGGGGAAGGCACCGGGCTTGGGGTGCGCCAGCTGACAAGAAGAAATAACAAGGAATATCAATGAAATTTGGCGCAGAATGAGGCCATTCGGTCCATCATGCCTGCGCTACGCCAACACCAGATTAAATGAATCCATAAAGCTAACAACTCACTTTCATCATGGGGGATGTGGGTTGAGGGAGTGGGGATGAGAAAGGTGTGGCAGGTACAGTGATATCACCAGGGTGTTAAAATAAGTATGAAAACATTTTTTGGGGTGTCAAGAGGGGGGGGAGGGTGAAGTTGTTTTTAGGGTGAAGAGTACACAACAACAATCACACACTATTCCTTGACGAGACCCTCACAAAGACGTCAAACTCAGGACAGATGCACACGATCATCCATGCATACTCAAGCTACTTACAAGTCCTATCACTATCCCTGTACCCCTCTGTCTCCAATGCTTCTACAGTAGGTACCTATCTAATTCCAATTTGAACCTATCTCCTGTTTCTACTGCCACAACTTTTCCAGGGAGACCATTACATGCTTTAACCATCCTCTGAATAAAAGACCCTTGCCTTACTACCGTCTTAACTCTCCTCTTCTTTATTCTCAGGCTATGTCCCCTGGTCCGATCACTGTCTATTTTGCTGAAAAACTCTACTGAACTTATTTTGTCTATACTCTTCATTGTCTTAAACATCTCGACCCTTGTTACTACTTCAACCACTGCTTGCCCTCGCTATCTCATCAGCACTGCTTGTCCTAACTGCCCCTCACAACAGCCTGCTCTCACTACCCTCTCACCACTTCATGGCCTCACTACCTCCTCACCACTGCATGCCCTCATGACCACCAAACCACTGCATGCACTTGATACCACCTCACCACTGTGTGCCTTCATTACCCCTCACCACTGTGTGCCTTCACTGCCCCCTCACAACAGCCTGCTCTCACTACCCTCTCACCAATACATGCCCTCATGACCACCAAACCACTGCATGCACTTGATACCACCTCACCACTACATGCCTTCACTACTCCCTCACCACTACATGCCTTCACTACCTCCTCACCACTGCATGCCTGCACTACCCTCTCACCAATACATGCCCTTACGACTCCCTCACCACTGCGTGCCTGCACTACCCTCTCACCAATACATGCCCTTACGACTCCTTCACCAATACATGCCCTCATGACCACCAAACCACTGCATGCACTTCATACCACCTCACCACTGTGTGCCTTCACTATCTCCTCACCACTATATGCCTTCACTACCCCCTCACCACTACATGCCTTCACTACCCCTCACCAATACATGCCCTTACAACTCCCTCACCACTGCCTGCTCTTGCTACACCCTCAAAAGGCATTCAAAACTTGAACAAATGGAGAGGGGGCACCAAAGACAACCATTGCCTGGGGCGTCATTTCATTGAGGGCTGGCGCTGGTTTCGGCGATAGCTCGCCTACTCGTTGTGAAAAACACCATGGGATCTTTAACGCCCACCAACAAATGATGGCAGACGGGACTCCCGTTTAACATCCATCCGAGGGACGGCATACACATTGATGAATCACTCTGCCTGTGAAACTCTGGGTTGACAGTTTATAGCTGGATCAGGATTAAGACCCAGACTAGATAGCTTACAAGTGAGTGTAGGTACCTCGAGGCCATCCTGTCAGCCAACCAATATCCATGTATCCCTCAATCCCCAATGCTTCAAGGGACCCCTCAATGAAATCCCCTGAGGGCACCCCCTTAAATATTAAAAACATTTTTTGTAATTTGGCATGTGTATTTCAAATGTAATATTTATATCCCTATGTCATTGTTCTGCAAAGCTTTGTGCATGTGATGTAATAATAATTTTTAACATCTTAGACTGAATGACAAAGATTGCAGCAGATCTCCGAGCAGATAAATACACCTTCAGAAAAAGACACATCTAATTCTTAAATAATCCAAATTCAAAGTACAAAATGATCTTATGATTAAACTAGAATGGCACTCGGAAGAGCTCACACCTCCACCAGGCTGAACAGTTTACATTTTGTATCCCACTGATGAGCCGGATCTACATCTGGACTTTAACCAAAATCTAATCGGCTTGTTCTTGTCACCCACCCAACTTATCCATCATGTTTTGTCATTACCTGCCCACAACTTTTTGAAATATTGTGATACATATCATTTTTTTCCCTTTCTCTCAATTATGAAGAATCACTTTAAAATTCTCGTATCCAGATCAGGATCTTCACCAAAATCTTAACAATTTGTCCTTGTCACACAACCAACATGTACACCAAGTTTATTCCAAATCCATCCACAACTTTTTGAGATGTCCTACTCACAGAAAGACAAACAAACAAGAAGAAGACGTCGTGCAGAGCACGATACTTGCAAAATCCATAAAACAAATTTGAACTCAAAAATAATTGGTGGTTGAATTCAATGACCAAATATGCAACTCCTCTTCAAATTTCAAGTGAATCAGATGAAAACTGACAATTTTAGAAATTAGGCCTATGTTGACCTTTTGGTCGAAGTTGATTTCAAACATAATTGTCTGATTGAATTCGGTGACCTGAAATATAAATCCTCTTCAAATTTCAAGTCAAGCGGATGAAAATTGAGGATTTTTAGAAATCTCAACAAAGTTGTTGACCTTTCGGTCCACGGTGACCTCAAAAATAGTTGGCTGGTTGAATTCAGTGACCTGAAATATAAATCCTCTTCAAATTACTAATCAATTGGATGAAAATTGACAATTGTAGAAATCTCACCTTAGTTGTTGACCTTTGGTCTATGTTCACCTTTTGACCTTTTGACCTCAAAAACAATAGGCTTATTCCTTATGACAAACTCTACCATGTGGTGAAGGTTCGTGAAGATTGGTTTAAAATTGTGACCTGCAAGCGACAAACAGATAGACAGACAAACAGACAGAATAACAAAATCGACGAAACAATATACTTGAAAAATCTTCGATTCTGCAAGTAACAAACAAACAAGAAAGACGTCGTACATAGCACGATACTTGTGAAATCCAAATAAACAATAGTTGCCATGGAAACAGCAATTTTTGTAATTTGTAAAAATGTGACCTATCAAGTTTTTATATGACAATGTTTTGCATCACAAATTTGGTTGAGACATTTTCTAATTGCCACCTGAAAGCTGTTTAATAAGTTTTCAATGGCATTGACCCAGACCTTTGACTAATTTTGACCAGATTTTATACACATATACTACACACGCGTACAAATAAGCTGTGTCGATTTAAATCTGATATCTCAAAAATAATTCCTGAGGTTTGGCAATAATAAAATCACAAAAACATCCCATTTTATTTGAATGGGGTGAAATTGTTGTCATGGACACCGTTTTTTTCTTTGCCACTTGGGATTTTATCTATTTGATGTGGGACTTTTCACTATGCCACCAACATTTGAGTGCTTTATTTTTAAGAAACCATTGCAGCCTTTTCCAAGTCAAGGCATTGTTGAGCAGGCCGAACAAAATGGTTGCTTAAGACCCCAGCGAGCTGACAGAGAGCTGACTAAAATGACACACCATCTTCTTCTTTTTTTTTTTTTCTTCTTTTTTTTTAGGAAATTATGTGCAGGAGGAGGCCATTCGGTCCATCATGCCTGCACCACACCAATACCAAATTTAATAAATCTGTCAATACCCCTTCCCTTCGTGTGCAGTCTTTTGGCTGATACACTGGTACTCATTTCACCGACCTCGGAAGGATGACAGGCTGGGTCAACCCCCTGGTGTTAATTCAGCGGCCAATGGGGCTTGAACTCAGGACCCTAAGAACCCAAGCCAGCCACCGAAACCACTAAGCTAACACCAAGTTAAATCTTCGTAAGACTTATTTTGTTTTTTTGTGATGAGCACCCCTTAAGTTATCTTCAAAAGGGGTGTTTAAATTTACCCCAAAATGCACTCCCTTAGAGTTCCCATTTTACACTTGCAAAATTTGGGGAAACTAGGTTTTATGGTTTGCAGTTATGGAGGAGATACTGTACACTGACAGCCTGACTGCCTAACACACTGACATTTGTTATTATAGATATACATAGATATCAAGTGAATCACTTTAAAATTAACGATTTATGTCTTCACATTTTGACTTATTGACCTCAAAAACAATTCCAGCTTGTCACTACCTCTACCAGGTGGTGAAGTGAAGATTGGAGTAAAAATGTGACCTGTCGGCGATTGACAAACATACAAACGGACAGACAAATAGAATAATAGACCAGACCAACCAATATACTTGCGAATTTTCGATTTCGCAAGGAACAAACAGACAGGGGTGAAAACATAACCTCCGTAGAAAACTTATGGTTAAATCGGACAACTTTGTTGAACTGTGCTTAGGATCTTCCCGGGGGCGGGGGGTGGCTATAAGAAAGTAGGCCGCGAGGACACACTATATTAAAGTTAATATGCTTGTGGACACACACACAAAAATACTCACGTATACACACATACACAAACACAAGCACAAACATATACACACTGATGACAATAGCCTCTCCCTTTTGGCAACGCCAATTACTTGAACAGTCCAGAGCAATCCATAACCATCTTCAGCTGACATAACCATCTCCAGCTGTAATAAGCGTGTGCAATATGTATCTGGAGTTTCCCCTTGATCTGACCAGCCGTTCTGGAGATGTTTGTAGGTTTTAGGGTAAATTCAATATGGCCGCCAAACCATGTGACCTATCAATTAAAAATTAACAAACTTCTGAAAGGATGTCTTGGGGAAAGTGTATGTGAAATTTTGCCTCAATCTGTCCAGCTGTTCTGGAGAAGAAGATTTTTAAAATTTATTAATTTTCAATCCAAGATGGCTGACGAACCATGTGACCTATGACATCATAAATTTACATTCTGCCTCCAATCCTCCAGTGGAATACGTGTGTGAAGTTTCGTGTTAATCGGATGAGGTGTGTTTTTCTATCCAAGATGGCCGCCAAACCATGTGACTTGTGATCTCATTTTTACTATGTATGCAGACATGATGGAAGATGATAGTTGCAAATTTTTGCTTCGTTAGGTTATGTGATTCCAGAGAAAACATTATTTAATATTTTTCTTGAATCCAACATGGCTGCCAAACCATGTGACCTATCAATTAGAAAATATCAAAAGGCACCATCTCACCACTTGCTTGATATGTGTACCAAATTTCGTAAATATATCTTGAGGGGATTTGTAGTTAAGCTCCGGAAACGAAATGTGACGGACAGACGGACGGACGGAACCCATTTCTATATCCCCGCCAACTTTGTTGGTTGGCAGGGGATAATAATAACTTGTTGTTGAAACTTGGGAAGCACAACAGCTAATTAGCTGTTGATTAGCGTATAATTAGCTAATTAGCGTATAATCATGATTCTCTTCTGCCTACCTAGAGCGCTGCAACCGATCAGCCATGGACCCAGACTGGTGTGACGTCTCTGGCTGGCGTGACATCACCCTGCCAGTTCAATGGCATCGCCGCTTCCAGCAGAGCCCCTTTCTGATAGCAGTTCATGCAGTGCTGTTCCCCCGGGGGCCAAGACGGCGGGTCGTTGTGTGGGTGACCCACGCTGGCTGCTTGGTGGGAGAGAAGGCGAGGCTCGATCTCTCCCGGTCGCACTCCGATCCTGCAGCGACAAAAGGTATTGTTGCCATTTCAAACACCTGTGAGTTCCACAATCACTGATTATGTAGCCTAGATTTGTAAGCTGCAAAGCTTTCTCCAAACTTTCTCTGACTTATTTTTTTTTTAAATTCATATTTTGGAGTTGCCAAATTGTGTCACAAATATGTACTTTGGAATAAAGCAAAACCGTGTGCTTCACATAGCAGAGAAATGCAAGCATACATTATCATACTTGAAGTAATGGGCCCCGATTGTATTGACAATGCATGATAGGCTTGTATGTGGCCATTTAATGTATCGTCAGGCCTCCCATGCCCCAATCACAACCTGGACTCTTTAACATCTGCCAACAGTTTTTGATAGTATAATTATAGGTGGGATTTTCTGCCATTCATGCATAATGTGCCTCATAGTTCTTTGATTTAGATGTTGTGATCATTATTGTCAAGCTCATAATTGGCATTCCAACACATTCCACAGTCCCTCCCAGGTAGCTAATGACGCCGGACTAACTCTGGATCGACACCGTGCCAGCTGTACCGACATTTAGCCAAATTTATTCGTTCATCATTACCTACCTGGGCTGCCATCGGACTTGAACGTCACTCATCATAAAAAAACTTGTTTCCACATTCTAAGGACTCAGGGTACCTATTTGTAACGGCACCATGCCATGCAATGCTGGCAATTCATCACAATGACGAACGGCTTGTGTACAGCTTAACTTCAATGGTATTCCACGGTATTAATTGCTCAATGAACTGTTCCCGTGCTTGCCTTTCATCCCATTGCTTTCCCACATCCTTTCATCACATAATGGAGGTTTGCTCGGTCAATATACACATGTCTATTTCATTCTCAAGTACACAGCAGAGTTATCTTTCCTTTTTGAGATTATTTTAAATGGTATGACAATTCCCATGGCTGATTGGGGTGGGTGAATTCATCCTGCTGGGGTTGTTAACTCTTTGACAACCACTTATAATTACTTCCGCCACCTAAGGTGGACGGAGATGATGTTTTCATCACTGTCGGTTTGTTACTTGGTGAAAAATATTTTTTGCCAAGTATGTTGGTCTGTTGGGTCACCGAAATAGATGACCCTTATTGTCAGTAATTCTGTCTGTTTGTTTGGATGTTTGTTCGTTTGTCATCAGCATAATTGGTAGTAAACGTGGCCGGATTTTGACCAAACTCGGGTGGTAGGTACATCTTATGACCTAGTGCTTTGGAAATTGTGATGGTTGCTAGGGACGCTTTGGTTCCCTAGCAACAACCGAAAAACCTTCAAAATCGGTACCGTTCACGCGAAATCAATTCCGAAAGCCATTATCCCACGTAGGGTTATGAAATTTGGCATGAATGATCTACAGGTGATGCTCTATCAAATGTATTCCGTTTTTTGTGATATGTGGAATACTTTACCCGCAGCGCCCCCTATAATTAGGGTATGCGTGAAAATTGGCGAAAATTGAAGGCTCCCTCGCGAACAGATGAGTGCATCGATATGAATGAAACTTTGCAGGTTCATGGTACTCAATGAGTACTACAACTTTGCCTCAGGACATATTGACCGATTTCGCTTAGGTCAGGGGTCAAAGGTCAATTAATGCAAAAATCGATAATATGCGAGAGCTGGACATGCCTTCACGCCAAATGCTACTCCTCCTAGGGTTATGGTCATGAAAATTCACACTAATCGTCTGTAATGCATTGTGCACAAACGATCGAGCCGGATTTTCGATTTAGATCTTTGTTCACCCACAGCACCCCCTCGAACTTTGGGGATTTCCGATTTCAAACCGCATTTTCGGTACTTTTCATTCAAATGGATACAGAGTCGTTATCAGTAGATGGAACTGGATGAGATTTGATATGCATAATCTTAAGGTGATTCCCGATCCACTATATTAGATTCATTTTGCTCTATATCTTATAGTTTCCATGCTCGACGACCCATCGCCACCTACCGGCTTGTCTGTCTTTATCACACAGTTTTTGGCCACAGTTTTAAAGGAATCATTCTGAAATTTTGTTGTTGTATGTAGGTGACCGGCCAGGGACAGAAACACTGAATTTTGGTGAAGATCTGAATCCAGATCTGGATCTGACAATTTTTAAGTGATTCTTTACCATTGAAAAAGAGGGCCAAAGATTATATATAGCACAATATCTAAAAAGGTTATGGATGGATTCTGATATAACTTGGTGGACAGGTTGGGTATGTGATAAGGACGGATCGATTCTGTTTTTTGAAGATCCGAATCCGGATCCGGATACGATAATTATTTAATTTTTAAGTGATTCTTCACCAATGAGAGATAGGGGGTTAAAACAGTATTGCATATCCCAAAAAGTTGTTGATGGATTTGAATGAAACTTGGTGGACATGTTGGGTGTGTGACAAGGACTAGTGGATTTTATTTTGGTGAAGATCCGAATCGGGATCCGGATCCGAGAATTTTTCAAGTGATTCTTCACCATTGAGAGATAGGGCAAAAAACATAAATAGCACAATATCTCAAAAGTTTATCGATGGATTTCACACAAACTTTGTGGATAGGTTGGGTATGTGTCAAGGCCAAATTGATTCAATTTTAGTGAAGATTTGAATCTGGATACGAGAATTTTTTAAGTCATTCTTCACCATTGAGAGATGGAGCCAAATAAGATGATATATATCATGATATCTCAAAAAGTTGTGGATGAGTGATGACAAAAGTAGGTGGATGAGTTGGTTTGGTGACGAGAACAAGCCGATTCGATTTTGGTTCACGTCTGGATTCAGATCCGACCTATCAGTCGGATACAAAATGTAAACTGTTCAGCCTGGCCGTGGTATGCGCTCGAACGAGTGCCGTTCTGTTTCACCAAGTGTCACTTCATGAGTGAATTTTACTTGGCAATTTTTTTTTTTGCCAAGTATGTTGGTCGGTAGTATTTGTCTGTGTTTGTCTGTCCGTCTGTTTGTCACACTATTTTTGACCACAGTTTTCAAGCAATTGTTCTGAATTTTTTGTGTATATCGGTGACTGCTCTGGGCAGCAAAGGCTCAATTTCTGTGAAGATCAAGATCTGGATCCAGATAATAGAATGATTCGAGTGATTCTTCACCATTGAGAGATTAGACCAAAATGGTATGTAGCATGATATCTCAAAAAGGTATGAATGGATTCAGGTGAAACTTTGTGGACGGGTTGGGTGTGTGACACGGCCAAATTTATTCAATTTTGGTAAAGTTCCGGATCCGGATCTGGATATGAGAATTTTTAAATTTCTTAAGTGACTCCACCATTGAGAGATATGGACAAAAAACGACATATCACATGATATATCAAAAGTTGTAGATGGATTATGACAAAACCTGGTGGATGAGTTGGGTAAGTGACAAGAACAATTCTATTAGATTTTGGTTAAAGTCCGAATGCAAATCCAGCTTATCAGTGGGATAAAAACGTAAACTGTTCAGAGGTATGCGCTGTACTGAGTGCAGTTCGAATTCTTCCTTGTAACTCCATTAACTCCTTCCTGTGGGGCATGATGCTGTGTAACTGAGCATGTTTGAAATTTCTTGAGTTGATAACATTCACATTTGTACGAATCACATGCACATAAGGGCATTCTGACAAATGGAAAAGGGTGCCCCATGAATTCTGGTACAGAGTTAAGGGGCTGTGTACACAATACATACGTAAAAAGGGAGGACAGGAAAATCAGGAACTCAAATTTTGGAAAATTAATTGGGGGGAGGTTGAAGGGAGAAAAAGTTAGGATGGGGATTTTAACAGGAGATACATAGACAATAATAGGGGAGACAGAAATGGGGTTAAGATGGGTTTAGAAGGGAATAAGGGATACATGAGAAGGGAAGGTATCACTGCTGTTGCCATTTTGTGTACCACACATAATGTGAGCATGGCCCTCACCCTCTGGATCTCAAAAATGCTTCTTGCTATATTTTAGACTTGCCCACCTTTCACCAATTGCTGTATTTCCAGTAATTTGTATTCAAATGTCAATATCATGATAAATGAAAAGACTAGAGCGAAGTTGACGGCACGCCAGAGCAAATCCTCACACTTCCCATCAAAAGCAAAGTCGAAATACGGCAAAAATTTCCAACAGGAATGATCCAACATCACATTTTAAGTGAAATTTTTTTTTTTCTGTTTTGAGCCGTGGGACCCTAAATACCCACCACGGGACATAAACTGGGGGTCACATCCAAACACTCGTAACGTATTTCATGCGTCCCCCAATGTTGATTACACATACAAAGTTTCATTGGAAATGTTTTTAAATGTTGTTGTAATAACATTTTTAGGTATTTGAACTTTTGATCACACCCCAGGGGGTGGAGACAAAACTGATTCTGCTCTTGCACCATCATGCCATGTGTTGATCATAACTACCAAGTTTGGTGAATTGTTAAGGAGGAGATAGCGTGATGGACGGATAGACGGAGCTGATTACAATATCCCCCCCCCCATTTTCTTTTTCAAAGAGCATGGGGATAATGAAAAATTGAAGGGGTTTGGAGGGGTGGTGGTTTAGGAATTGGGATGGAGGGGTTGTGTGTACAAATACACAGTTCAGCACTGACTGACTGGATGATAACAATTTATTTGACTGTATAGTGAATATTAAACTCTGCATTATGATTTGTTCATGATATTGTTATGGGTTTCAGAAGCGAACGCGCTGAGGTGTACGAGGGTGTTTCTCGGACTCACCGCTTGACCTCTGACTGAAAGCCACAAGCCATGGATAACTCCTTCGCCCGACGGGTTGCTAAGCAAACGCGGATGCCGGTTAGGGAAACCAGGTCTAACAGGGTCCTCACGCCCAATGTCGTGTTGCCTATTGGTGACCAAATAACCTCAACTGGGGAACCACGCTCTCAACGTCCCACTCTTATTTACTTATTACATACGGCCAAGTGAAACCATAGGTGGGGTGTTGACTATGCTGCTGAAGTGAATTGCTGGGGAACAAAGTCCTGTCTATTTACTCTGTACACACTATGCCGAACCAATGAAGGCAAGGACAACTGGGCAGGTTTGAAAGCAGTTTACCAAGTTAGGCATGTATTTCCAGCAAGGCAATGATCACAAGGCATGTATTTCCAGCAAGGCAATAATTGCAACACATATATTTACAGTAATCAAAGTCAAAAAAGGAAAATAATTAGCCCTTAGCAAGTAAAAGCCCCTTAGGCAATCTTACTTATCTCAAGAAACACAAGAGAAGCGCACCACAATCATATGGGAAAAGCAGAGAGAAGGAAGTAGAAGAAGTTAGAAGCAGTGAGAGTTCTGCGGTGCAGCCTCTTTCTTACCCTGCACAAACAGGCAGGCTTGCGTGAATCCCAAAATGGAAGGAAGAGAAGGGAACGGAAGGAAGGAAGTTGGTGTGTGGGGTGGTATGTGTAGGGGGAGGTGTAGTGTATGCGGCGTAAGCTTAGAAGGAATGGTGTGAGGTGCGAAACAGTGCCTCACCCACTTGGGGATGGACGTCAATCGTTGATAGCTTTTTCAGAGTTATTGAAGTTATTAGTGCGTCTCAAGTAGATGAATTAGGGGTTCTTAGAAAAAGGAAAAAAAGATCGTGTAAGTCAGTATGGAGCTACTGCTGTGGGCCAAGGACCTCGTGGCATCGTTCATGCTTGGGCCTCGCCCATGTTCGTCTTGCCTGAGCGCAGCTCGTCTCAGGCCAACGCAACTTGTCTCAGGCCAGCGCAGCTTGTCTCATGAACAGGCAGGCAGCTTCACTCCACAAGATCCCAGCGCACATGAACAGCAATCTGAACTTTTATTCCTCCCAGACCAGGCGTGGTCTTGGGGAGCAGAGTTCATGCGATCACACTTTGACTCCGTGTGAGGCATGGCTCAAGGGGAAAGGGTTGCCACCTGGTCTCTGACCCTGCATGGGGGCATCCTCAATGGCTCGTACTCATCAACTCTCCACGGAAGACAGCGGTGGCGTTGCAGTGCAGAGTTTGTTGAACATCAATTGCGCTGCAAGCATATTTCTTTGTAGCGGTGGTATCGACTTGTGATTTAGTGCTTGCATTTATTTGTAATGTGTGTGCTGCATGGCTTGTTGCGTTGTGTGTCTAAATTGTGCTATCAGAAGGGTGCTGGGGGGAGGAGGGAAAATGAGGGAGGGGGGGAGATTGAATGGGTTTGAAGATAGAAGGGATGTTTATGGATTTAAGTGAAACAAGATTATTTAACAAATACAGGGCTCGAGAGGTGAAGGGTGAATTGAAGGACGAAAAGAGGGCAAGCACAGAGGGAAAAAGCCCACACCATGCATCTTCCCCATCCCCTGTTATGAAGGGATTGAACCTGACAAAGCATCCATACTATTCAAGGATGTTAGGGATTTTTTTGGTTCCGATTCTTCCAAATGCACCAAATTTGGCCCATATGTTGCCCATACCATACTTTTTCGATTTTAGCGGGCGCCCCCCCGGGCCGCCATATTGGCGAAATCCAGTTTTGGCCACCATCCGGGTTAGAGGTCAATCGTAGTTAAAAAATCAAAAGGGCTAGAATCATGAATAATGCCACTTTTTAGGGGTTTTCAGGGTCATGGAATCTGATTCTGATCTCATTTTGATGATTTCAGGTCATGGTCACCCCATTTTGGGTTCAAAGGTAAAAGATCAAAAGTGGTACTCCTTAAAATTCAACAAAAATTATTCAGGAACAATTTTTATTGAAATACTTCGGGAATAACATCTGCTGACAAAACGCCGCTATGTACGCTCAAGACATATCCGTGGAACTCATCCAGTGAGAAGTTTCCCTGAGCTTTACTATCAATATTATCCACATCGTGGGTGGTGAAGACGTTGAGACGGCTGTTGGTGGGTACCACCACCCCATCCTGAGCATGGCGAGCACACACCGCACGCGCAACATCTCGTTTCACTTCCATGACGCGATTGTACGATATCGAGATACCCTGTTATTGGTCAATCCCAATCTGTTTTTTGTTCCGTGCGTGTCCATGCAGCTTGAGGCCACGATACAGGGGGAAGGGGGTTTCTCGCTCCTTGTTGTGCCGTACTGCAGACGTCTTGACTGTATGGTGCGTAGCCTTCTAGTATTGTAGATGAGCAGTTGTGAGATGTTGCATGCGATCTCCCACGCATCCAGATTGGCGTCGCCACCAATCTTCTCACTTTTATGAAGAGCTGATGGGCCCCGGAGAACTACGTTGAAGAAACTCCTCATCTCCTCGTTGACTGGAGCCGTGAGGCAGTTAAGGGGGAAAGAGCCGTTGAAAGGCTTCTGACTGTAGACAAAACTTGTGCATCATCACCGCAGCTCGCATGAACGTAAGTGTATCCTCTTGACCAATCTGAGACATATGTCTTGGCCAGCTCATCAACCACCTTCAGTTTGTGAGATATGTAAATATCCTTCCTGCCTTCATTCCTCTTGGAAAACTCAGTCCATTCAGGTAGAAGGCCGAGAAGGTGATCCTTGTATCGAATTGAGTGTGGCTCTTTTTTGTCTCAGCATGGGTGACCTTGATCACACATAAGCTTTTGATACATCTCGCGTAGCTCTGAGAGCTTATATACGGTGGTGTCCGAATGTTCGATCAGGGCTACAATTTGAGTGCAGATGATGGGATCGAAGGGCGGAGGTGCGGAACCCAAAATAACTCAAACTGCAAGACGTGTCCACCGGGTGAAAGAGAATGACATAATCATGGCAAAAGTTGCAGTGTCATCGACCATGCCATCCTGAAGCACAGCAAGACATTCCCCCCATTAACACCCAGCCAAAAGGGAAACATAATTGACAGCCAATTCGACTAGAGCATATACATTAAATTTATAAAGCACCAGCAACAATTATAATTGAGAGTACATGAATATAATTGTTTTTTTCTTCCACAACAGGATTGGGGCAAAGCCTTTGGGACCCCAATCTTTGATTATAGGAGGGAAACCACGGGGTAACCTTCCCGGATCAGATTGCGGGAGAGTGTGTCGGAGTGGTGCTGAGGTGTCGTCCACCAGACGGCGGTCTCTTTGGGTTAACCTGAGGCGGTCCCATCGAGTGGGTGCCTGAAATGTCCTATCCCGAAGAGAGGATGATCACCTGTCTCTGTTATCATCTGAGCTCAAGCGTTTAGACATCGGTATTGCAGCACTCTCTGAGGTTCGGAGACTGGATTGCGGAGAGATCATGGTGGGTGGTTACACCTACTATTGGTCTGGTTGCTCTGATGGTTACCATGCCCAAGGAATTGCTGTAGCTGTGTCCAATAAGCTGACTCCAATGATAATTGTGGTAACACCGGTCAACAAGCGTATTATGAGACTAAGGATTCGTCACTCCTTGGGTGTCATTTTCCTGGCCTCTGTTTATGCTCCGACTGAGGTGAGTTATCTCACCATGAAGGATGCATTCCATGCTACGCTCGAGTCTGTGGCTGATCAGTGCCCCAGACGAGATACACTTCTAGTCTTGGTGGATTTCACCGCATCGACTGGAACTGATTGGGATGGTTATGAGGCGTGTATTGGTCCCCATGGCTCAGGAACTGTGAACCTGAATAGTATTAAGTTCCTTGACTTTGCAAGAAGTCATGGATTTAGGGTGGCTGGTTCATGGTTTCAGCACCCACAAGCTCATCGCTGGACTTGGTATTCCAACGCTGGCGGTGTGGCAAAGGAGATTGACCATGTCCTCGTTAATGGTCACGGGAGGATGATCCTGAACCGCAGGGTCGACCGGAGTGCTCAGTTCCTCAATACTGACCACCGGCTTGTTGTAGCAACTCTTAAGTTGCACCTTAAATCCAAGAGAATGGTACCATCCCAGCCCAGCCTGGATGTTGGCAAGCTCAAGGATGAGAGGGTAGCTGAGGAGGTTGCTAGCAAGCTGAGTGGAGATTTGGGGGGTCTGGGTGCTTTGGGAGATCCTGAAGAGTTGTGGAGTGCCTTCAAGACCACCATCCTTGATGTTGCCGGTGGATGTCTTGGAACTCACCATAGGGCAAAGAAGAATTTTGTCTCTCAAGGGACACTGGATACCATTGACCAGAGTCGCAGGGCCAGGCTGAATGGCAGAGCTGAGCTGTTCAGGGAGCTGAAGCATAAAACTGTACGTGCACTAAGGGTGGACAAGGAGGCCTATGTGAGGGGGTAGAGCATCACCTGTGGTCAAGTGATTCTCGTCCTGCTTACAGGGGAATTCACGCATTGTGTAAATCCAAGCCCATCCCTCGGTGTACTGCAGTCAGAGCAGAGGGTGGTGGACTCTTGACAGAGGAGTCCGAAGTGAAGGCCCGCTGGGCCAGTTACTTTGAGCGGTTGTACCAGGCTGATCCACCAGCTGTCGAGTTGGACGTCAGGGGTGTTACAATAACTGTTGCTGATCCTCCAATCAACTGTGGTCCACCTTCGCTTGTGGAAATACAGGCTGCGGCGAACCGGTTGAAATGGGGTAAAGCTCCAGGGATCTGTGGCATCCATGCTGAACTTCTCAAGGCTGGTGGAAATGCTGCACTCGTTGTCGTTGCATGCAGTTCTGTGCTCTGCTTGGAACACAGGCATCATCCCAACTGACTGCAAGAGGGGCCTTGTTGTCCCTCTCTGGAAAGGGAAGGGTGATCGCCAAGACTGCAACAACTACCGAGGGGTGACGCTGCTCTCAGTGCCAGCCAAGGTCTTTGCTCAGATAATTCTTGATAGGGTTCGCCACCATCTGCTTGAGCACCAGCGTCCAGAGCAGTCAGGCTTTACACCAAAGAGGTCAACGATTGACCGTATCCTTGCTCTTCGGGTCCTCACCGAACGCAGATGAGAGTTTCGGCAGGGGCTGCTTGCAGCCTATGTTGATCTCTGTAAAGCGTTTGATTCAGTGAATCGGGATGCCCTCTGGAGGATTCTTGGTCTTCGTGGGGTTCCACCAAAACTGATCGATCTGATGTCTGAACTCTACTCTGGTACGGAGAGTGCTGTGAGATGTGGTGGTACCATCTCTGACTTATTTCAGTTGTTACTGGAGTTCGTCAGGGGTGTGTACTGGCCCCCACACTTTTCAGCACTTGTGTGGACTGGATTCTCGGGAGGATGTCGGAGAGATCAAGCTGCGGTGCATCATTTGGGAATGTCAAGATCTCTGACCTTTATTTCGCAGATGATGCAGTCATCTTTGTCGAGACTTTAGATATTGTCTTGGGGGCCCTCGAGGTTCTGAATGAGAAGTCGGAGCCGCTGGGATTACGGGTTTCCTGGGTAAAAACTAAGATCCAGGCTTTCAATGACATTTTGGATGCTACTGGCCTGTCTGTGCCTGTTTGTGGTGAGGATGTTGAGGTCGTGGAGAAGTTCACTTATCTTGGCAGTGGTGTTCATGTCTCTGCTGGCTGTGAGTCAGAGGTCAATCGACGTCTGGGTCAGGCCTGGGGAGTCATGGATTCACTGGCTAATGGGGTGTGGCACTGCCGGTACCTGTACGGGAGGACGAAAGTCTGAGTCTTCAGGTCCTTGGTGCTTCCAGTCTTGCTCTACGGATGTGAGACTTGGACTCTGACCAGGGATCTGAGACGGAGACTTGATTCCTTTGGTACCAGGTCTCTTTGGAGAATCCTTCGCTATCGTTGGTCGGAATTTGTGTCCAACGAGCGGTTGCTGAGAGAGACTCAAATGAGATTTGTTACCTGCATAGTTCACGAGCGTCAGCTGCAGCTGTATGGAAATGTGGCTCGTTTTCCTGACGCTGATCCTGCTCACCAGATTCTCTCAGGAAGGGAATCTTGTGAGTGCAGGAGGCCAATGGGCCGACCACGTGCCTCGTAGTTGCAGCAGCTTGATCGGCCTCTCAAGGAGATGTGGATGGGCCTGGCGTCTGCCTGGGGGATGACCAGACGGAGGCCCCTGGTGTACCGGTGGAAAGTGGATGCAGTGACGCGCTGCTCTGGCGCATGCTCCCATACCTGACCTGACCTGACCTCTTTCACGTTCTAACGTTTTATATCGACTCCTTACCTTAAGCCGCTGTCACAGCTTGACGTTTTAGCCAGCGTATCAAAATGTATGTAAAACGCTGGTGTACGCTGAACTATTGATGTTTTTTTTTCAGTTTTTGGCGTATTCATAACGAGTTGGACGTATGCATAGCGTATTAGCAACGTACACAGAACGTTTCGATAACATATAGATAACTTATAACGAATGCTTCGCGTGTTGTTGGCGTTCACAACCGATGCCCAATGATAGTCTAACGCAGCATTTCTCAACCTTTTTACCCTTGTGGAACCCTTGAAATATTTTTCATGTCTCAGGGAACCCCTGAATTAAAATTATTATATACCATTATTAATATCTTGCTCTTTTATATTTTTATCGTAGTTCACGTGGTAAATATAATATATTTTTTTCAGATACCTGGTTTAAGGAAAAAATGACCCCCTTTTTGTCAAATTTATTGGCAATGAAAAAAAAAACATACTGCTCATTTATGAGACCTCACACCGAGGTTTTAATTCACAAAAAAAAACTTTTTTTAAATCAAAAAAAAAAACACACCTCATGTAACTTGATCAACAAAACTTAAACAAATAAAGCTGAAGCAATAAAGGTAAACAGAAGAACTAACCTTGAGAGAGAGAGAGAGAGACTTCGCGCGAGGAAGCACAGAGAAGATAGATGGACACCGTGCATGCGTCCCACATTTGAGTCAGTCACTCAATGACACACGAATCCGCCACGTACAGGACGTCCACTAACCAGTGAGGGAGGTTTCACAGTGGCGCCATGTAGAAATCGTTAAATAATTCCCTATGGTTGTTATAATTGTAAATAATATAAGAGGTTGAAGCCTCTATTATAATAACCAAGGAGTTTCCAACAATATGCCGTACGTGTACTGTAAAATTACGAATATTAAATCAAACAAAAACTACTCACAAATACATTAGCCTATTTATTATTTTTTCTCGTGGAACCACTAGCGACCTCTTGCGGAACCCCGGTTGAGAAACACTGGTCTAACGTATGCATAGCGCGGCAGCGTATTGCTGATGATCATGTGGCGTAGCCTATTAAAAGGCTGCCGCTCTACGATTCAAATCATAACCGCATTAGACATCGAAGTGTCAAGGCCCTGTCACACCTTCACGTTTTAGCCAGCGTATGCCGACGTATGAAAAAGTTGCCGAATACGCTGACACACGTCGAATACATTATGGGTAAGTGTTGTATACGTTAAGAGCACGCTAGCATACATCGTAGTACGCCGAGCACGTCGACAAATTTTAAGCATGCTCAAAATTTTTCGACGTATGCCAGCGTATGACGCACACGTTCCGCATACGCTGGCCATAAGCTGTAGGCACGTTACGCGATCGTTGACACATGTCGACACACGTTACTTGTAAGTTACTCATAAGTCGAAACACGTCGAGGTAATGTTTAGCGTACCCAAAACTTATTTGTAACCTATGAGTAACGTGCTTTGAACCTATGTGTAACATATCTCCAACGCATATTGATGTATGTAGTTGTATTTGACGTCTTTCGGACGACCAACAGAACTTACTGAACGTGTTTCTAACTTATAGCTACCGTATAATGGCGTATTGGCAGCGTTTATGGGAATTGGTATATAAAAATGGGGTTCACAGGAGGAACCCGTCAGTGTTCCAGACTCCATGGGTTTTTTTTTTTTTCCCGCATGATGGTGATGTTGACACTTTGATTTCGAGTGCGGTTATGATTTAAATCATTGAGCGGCAGCCTATTTATTATATTATATTATAACTGCACTAGAAATCGAAGTGTCAACATCACCGTCATGCCGAAGAAAAAAAAAAACCAAGAAAAAAAAAAACCATGGAGTCTGGAACACTGACGCTAAACATTACCTCGACGTGTTTCGACTTATGAGTAACTTACAAGTAACGTGTGTCTGTGTCAACGATCGCGTAACGTGCCTACAAGTTATGGCCAGCGTATGCAGAACGTGTGAGTTATACGCTGGCATACGTCGAAAAATTTTGAGCAGGTTAAAATTTGTCTATGAGCTCGGCGGACTACGACGTATGCCAGCGTGCTTCATCGTGCTCTTAACGTATGCAAAACTTACCCATAATGTATTCGACGTGTGCCAGCGTTTTAGACAAATTTTTCATACGTCGGCATATGCTGGCTAAATCGTCAAGGTGTGACAGCGGCTTCACACTTCGATGTCCAGTGTTTGATTCGATGTCCAGTTCAATGACACTTCAACAAAGGTTTGGACACCTGTTGGAATTGTTTGCATCAACTTTCAAGGCTTTATTTACTTCCATTGCTGCAGAACAGCTGCAGTTGCAAACCCATTATTTGTTCGCTGAAAAGGGCCTTTTTTAACAACTCTGAAATTTACATTATTTTTCAATTTTTGGAACCCTAAACTTTTTTTTCTTAACCTCTGGCAGTTTACCACTTTTCTTTGTACCATTTCAAGTTATTCACTGGACTTGAACTGCTTAAATTTCAGCAAAAAACTGAAAAATGGGGGTGTTCTAAAACGTTCGACCATTAGAGTGTGTGTGTGTGTGTGTGTGTGTGTGTGTGTGTGTGTGTGTGTGTGTGTGTGTGTGTGTGTGTGTGTGTGTGTGTGTGTGTGTGTGTGTGTATACACACACACACACACACACACACACACACACACACACACACCCAAGTCTGAAGATGACGATGGTTCACGAGCAGTATTTGACAATGTAGATTGTTTCAGAAGTCAAGGATGAGACAATGTGATAATGTTTGACCAAGTTAGAAAAATGATCAACATGATGTGGTACGAGTGACAGGTTATAAGCTGCAAAATGTCGAAAACCCGGTTTCATTCAACAACTTTAAAAATTTGACATTTGCATAACCTTTAAAGGCAACAAAACAATGTTGTGGACATTAAAATAAGGAAACAGGATATGTGCTATAGCTTATTGGAGTTAGTTCGTCGAAGAGGGTCGAAAACCCGGTTCGATTCCCATAACTTTGAAAATTTGACCGTTGTGACCTTTAAAAGTCAAAGGTCAAGGATTATGAACTTTGGTGCAAAACTTCCTCTGGAACATTCCAGGAACAATATAACGTCATATAGGCTATATGGCATTTCGCACTCATCGGATTATCCGTACTTTGATGAAATCAGCGTAAAAACAAACTTGAAGGGAGTGCCACGGGCAAGGTGTTCGAGATAGAGCAAGATGGTTTCAAGGCTTTAGGTGGGGAATGACCTCAAGATTATGCATAAAAAATATTGTCATCCTTGCTCTCAAATTTTGGGCGGTCGTATGATTTTTATGTCAAAATTCGAAATTTTCTAAGTTCGTGATCTTGTGACCTTGACCTTGGGACGAAAATGATAAATTTAGTTCCGTGGGGCTATGCAGGTGCCATTGGGCTAACCAAATACCGAAACCACTGCCAGATTCGACAAACCCCTCGTAGAAGATGGATTTTTATGTCAAAATCGCAATTTTCTAAGTTCGTGACCTTGTGACCTTGTCTTGGGACGAAAATGATAAATCGAGCTCCCTGGGGCTATGCAGGTGCCATTTGGCTAACCAAATACCGAAACCCCTGCCAGATTCGACAAACTCCCTAGGTCCCAGGAGAAGATGCAAATTGAAATCGGCTACCCCCTAAAAACACAATTCGCAATTTTCTAAATTCGTTACTTTGTGGCCTTGACCTTGGGACGAAAATGAAAAATCGAGCTCTGTGAGGCTATGCAGTTGCCATTGGGTTAACCAAATACCGAAATCCCTGCCAGATTCGACAAACCCCCTTGGAGAAGATGCAAATTGAAATCGGCTACCCCCTAAAAACATGTTTTTTATGGGCGCACTACGCCCATTTTCAGGAAAACACAACGAGATCATGATATAAACCTCCCACCAAAATTTTGTCAGGATCGGATCAAAACCCACAGAGCTATGCTCGGGACAGACAGACAGACAGACAGACAGACAGACAGACAGACAGACAGACAGACAGACAGACAGACAGACAGACAGACAGACAGACAGACAGACAGACAGACAGACAGACAGACAGACAGACAGACAGACAGACAGACAGACAGACAGACAGACAGACAGACAGACAGACAGACAGACAACAATAACGAATATAGTGGTCACTTTTTTTCATGAAAATATTTTTCCGTGAACCAATATATATATATATATATATATATATATATATATATATATATATATATATATATATATATATATATATATATATATATATATATATTTTTTTTTTTTTATATGTGTATATATTGTTGTGAATTCGCGCCCGCCGGTGTGCGAACGGCCACGTGACTCGAATCGCGGCACGTCGCCCACCGGACGGACAATTCTGTCGTGACCCTCTCGGACTAACAGCGGGAGCTAGTCACGGGTGGGCCTTTCGGCCTCACCACGATCGTGCCAATCGGCCACCCGTGTGGGATAGGGTTGTTCGCCAAACTCGACCTACCTAAGTACCCACGCGGAGGGTAGACCGGGCGGTCGCACCTCGCGCAGGTCGACTCCGGACACGGGCCGCTTCAGCGATCCGTTCCGTACTATCGGGATAACCGAGCGGTGTTATCGTCGGCCTCGTCGGTTCCGATTAATTATCGGGCATATTAAGCCCACTACCAACCCTTTACGTGAAGCAAGATGGAGATTCAATTAAAGAAAAGACGAAGCGAAACGGGAAAACAGTTCAACATGATGCACATTTATTCCGCGGCACACGGAAAGCACACATACACAATTAAAACAATTATGCACATAAAGCAATTGCAACAAAAGAAACACAACAATGCAGATCTACAACCGACTACGCGTACACACGGCAACACTTCCACAATTTTACTTCACCAGACTGGCGCCACACACACACGTTTACACAGAAACAAAAGAAAAGGGCCACCCTCAAAGACAAGGGGGCAGACGGGCCTGTGGGCCTATATTTGCGCGGGACCTGAAAGAGCGGTCAGGTCCGCGAGACCGGGTGGATCCTACCCGTGTCTTTGTGATGAGCCGCAAACGTGGCAGCGCGGCGGTGCCCCGACTTCGTGCTCCTTCGCGGGTTTCGTTGGCACTGCTTGGAGTGGGGTGGGAACGGGGCCCCCTTTTCGCACTATCTCAGGGAGGGGGAAAAAGGGGGGGGGGAATTGTTGATGCTCTGGGGAAAGAGTGTTGCTGGCTTGCTTGGGTCCCGTGACGAGCGATTCCACCGCGACCTCGTCGCCGACCGCCGTCTTCCTTGCCTCGGACCCGAACTCCTCGGTCTCTTCCCCCAATCCTCCTCAGCTGACTGCCGAAAACCACCGGGACGCCCTCCCCTCCGACTCCACTCCGCGCTCCAAACTGCCTTTGCCCAAAACTCTCTCCGCTGTTCTGCCACTCTCCGCTCTTCCAAGGCCGACTCTCCCCAAACCGACTCTGCCGAGACCGACTCGACCCAGACCGACTCTGCCGAGACCGACTCGACCCAAACCGACTCTGCCGAGACCGACTCGACCCAAACCGACTCTGCCGAGACCGACTCGACCCAAACCGACTCTGCCGAGACCGACTCGACCCAAACCGACTCTGCCGAGACCGACTCGACCCAAACCGACTCTGCCGAGACCGACTCGACCCAAACCGACTCTGCCGAGACCGACTCGACCCAAACCGACTCTGCCGAGACCGACTCGACCCAAACCGACTCTGCCGAGACCGACTCGACCCAAACCGACTCTGCCGAGACCGACTCGACCCAGACCGACTCTGCCGAGACCGACTCGACCCAGACCGACTCTGCCGAGACCGACTCGACCCAGACCGACTCTGCCGAGACCGACTCGACCCAGACCGACTCTGCCGAGACCGACTCGACCCAGACCGACTCTGCCGAGACCGACTCGACCCAAACCGACTCTGCCGAGACCGACTCGACCCAAACCGACTCTGCCGAGACCGACTCGACCCAAACCGACTCTGCCGAGACCGACTCGACCCAAACCGACTCTGCCGAGACCGACTCGACCCAAACCGACTCTGCCGAGACCGACTCGACCCAAACCGACTCTGCCGAGACCGACTCGACCCAAACCGACTCTGCCGAGACCGACTCGACCCAAACCGACTCTGCCGAGACCGACTCGACCCAAACCGACTCTGCTAAAACCGACTCGACCCAGATTCGCCCCGCGCTCGGCGCTTTATAGGCCGGCAGGAGAACCCATATGCAAATTTCTGGATCAGAACGAGCTCGGGGGTGGAGCCACGCTCGCCCATTGGACGGAGGAAAAGGGGCCTGAATCTCCCCTGATCCTAGAATTTGCATATCTCGATTCCACACAGACGCGCCTGGAGGCGGGACCAAACCGCCCCGTGCTTGCTGATTGAACGGATCAGAAGTGGGCGTGTAGCATTCCTGATCCGAATTCTCCTCGGAAAGGCCGCATTTTGCACTCGCGGCTCGGCGCGCGTCTCGTACGAGCCCAGGACAGCCTGACGCTCCGTGCTCACAGGTGGTGCGGGAATGGCGGTAGAAGGAGGAGAGGTGAAGGTGGTGGAGGGTTTATGGTGGTGGTTTATGGCCATGGTGCCGTTTGGAATGGCGGTGATGCGATGTTTGCAGGAGCGAGTTGTGAAGGTAAAGGTCGTGGCTGTTGGTGTTGTTGTTGTTGTAAAGCGGCGTTGTGGTTGGTGGTTGCTGTGTGATGGCGGTTGATTCGTGGTTGGTTCAAAATAAAGATAGAACAGAAAAACGGCTATCTCAAAGGGTCGCAGCCCGAATGAATCACATTTATTCCCTCTAAACAACGGTTTGGGGCTAACTACACATGTACTTACAGAGATATCTCACCTACGGGACCTGAATGGTGGTTTGCAAATTTCCTCAACCGCAACAATATATATATATATATATATATATATATATATATATATATATATATATATGTATATATATGTATATATGTATATATATGTATATATATATATATATATATATATATATATATATTTATATATATATATATATATATATATATATATATATATATATATATATATATATATGTATTGTTACGAATTTGGAATTTGATTGCACACAACATACAGGTTCCTTTAGTTAGCTATGTCGATAAGTGCTTGTTCCCGAGGTTGCTCACCTTTCATTGTTTAAATGTTCAGAAATCGATTAGATGCGCTGCGGATCGATTTAATAGTTAGGGAACGAACAATGGAGACATCCCTCCCCCTCTTCTGCGAAGAGGAAGAAGAACCCTGCCGTCCCGTGATTCATGATGTCAACAACTCCCTCCCGCCCGTGGTTGAGCGGGGGATGGATCACGAGGGCATGAGTCACGCCGGGCGCGGGGGAGGGGGGCGGAGAAGGATAAGGACGAGATCCTTTCTTTGTTCTTGAATAGTAAGCTTTTTGCTTCGGCAGAGAGTAGTCGCTCAGCAGACCTTCGGGTCCTGTTTGGCTTGGGTTAGGGTTGAGGCCTTCGGAAGCTTTTTGCTTCGGCTGGCTCAGTGAGCTTCGGCTGCGGCCTGGCTCGGGAGGAGGCTTTTTGCTTTGGTGGTACAGTGGGACTTCGGCTTCTGTTTGGCTCGGGAGAGCTTTTTGCTTCGAGCTGCTTTGTTTGGAAGAGAGTTGAGCTGGTCGCTCGGCTCGAGCTGCGAATGTTGGCTTCTTCTTCTTCTCCTCCTCCTCCTCCTCCTCCTCCTCCTCCTCCTTCTTCTTCTTCTTCTTCTTCTTCTTCTTCTTCTTGGTTCGTGGAGCTCTTTGCTCTCCGTTTGGTTCCCGGCTTGGTGCGACTCATCGGCCTCTTCTTGGAGGTGGTTCCTCGGGGAAGCGACGCATCAACGGGAAGGATCGGCGCCTCGTCTCACCAGCACGTGTTGAGAAGCGAGGGAGGATACGCGGGAGCTCGGGAGGGATCGCGGCTCACGGCGATTGGATCCAGCTCGCTCTCGCTGGAGCCCGGGTCCGAACAACTTGAAGACCACACGAGGTGGAGAGGTTCGAGATAGGCTCTGGGTTTCAGCTCACCTGTCCTCCGAGCTGGAGCTCGTTATTAAAGGCCTCACCCACAATTTATTGTGTGTGTGTGTGTGTGTGTGTGTGTGTGTGTGTGTGTGTGTGTGTGTGTGTGTGTGTGTGTGTGTGTGTGTGTGTGTGTGTGTGTGTGTGTGTGTGTGTGTGTGTGTGTGTGTGTGTGTGTGTGTGTGCGCGCGCGCGCGCGCGTACGTGTGTCTGTGGGCCCATCTAATAAGTAGGAAATTGTTAAGTGCTGCGTGTGCTGTAAATGTTTGCATCGCATTTCGTAAAGTCGGTATAGTTCTGCTCCTACGTGCTTCCCTCGTTCCCTATAATTATTAATAAATACCCCAATTGTAAATGTTTTCAGCTCGTCGCGTCAATTCTTTCATTGACTGAGCATTTCGTGTGTTGGGAGTTAGAAAGCCGTTGGTTTGCTGTAAAAGGGGACATCTGGACCGACGGTTCTCGGCAATTAAGCCGCTCGGAATCGCGCACGGGGCAGGCTCGCCTCGGCGGTTTGTTCCGTACGAGTTCCGTCGAGGGTGGAATACCCCGGTAGTTGGATCACGTGGGTATTTAGGTACATTGAAGATTGGCAATTGACCCTACTCCTCACACGTGTCGATTCCACACAGGAATCTTCGCTGTTCTGGTTGAATTATGGATTGGCAAAAGAGGTGAGGAGGCGAGAGAGGATAGAAGAGGAAAAACGGAAACACAATTTGGAGTTGGAACAACTGAAGCGAGAGGTAAGAATAGGCAATCAGGACAGAAAAAGCCTCGAACTGATGATAAAAATGAAAGAGGATCGCCTGGAATACCAAATAAATACGGTAGGGAAATGAACGAAATGAGGAAGGAAGCATGCAAAAGAGGTGAGGAGGCGAGAGAAGAATTATGGAAAAATACTTCTGTGATTCGGGAACATCAAAACAAAGAGATAAAATTACAAAACGCACTGAGGATGTTGAGTGAGGAAAGAAAGAGAACGGAGAATGAAACGTTAAGGAACCACACTGTGCAGATCGAACAGTTAGAAGCCAAAGCAAGGTTGGAGTGTGCGGAAATGAGAAAGGAATTAGAAAAAAAAGCTACTGAGTTACAGAAACACCAAAGCAAAGAGACGGAATTACAAAATGAGCTGAGGATGTTGAGAGGAAAGAAAGAGCACGGAGAATGGAACTTTAAGGAACCACACTGTGCAGATTGAACAGTTAGAAGCAGAAGCAAGATTAAAAAATGAGGTGCAAGAAAGAGTATTGAAAGAAACAACCAGATTGGAAAAGGAAGAACATGAGAGACAGTGGGAAAGGAAACAAAAGGAAAGACAAGAACAACTAAAAAAGAAAGCAAGGTTGAAATACGCGGAGATCGTGAAAGAACGACGAATGAAACGGGGAAAGGCGATCGGCCATTTGAAAGAAATGATGAGATTGGAGAATGAAGAACATGAGAGACGGTGGGGTAGAAAGCAAAAACGATATGAATTTGAAATTGATCAACTCGAGGAGAGAGCAAAGATGGAGTCCACAAAGATGGAAAAGCTCCGAAAAGATAAGGAACAACTAAAGGGGCTCAGAGAGGAAGAACGACTCAAATGGGAAGGAAAATGGAGCGAGGAAGAAATGGAAATAATAAACGAGGTGACGGAGATAAAACAAGTAGAGGAGAAACTACAGGTAATTGACGATCACACACAGGTAGGGATAGTGGAGGACAATTAGGGCGATCTGGTGGAATGTCCCGTGACCCGGTGCGAGCAGCAGGATGGCCCTCTCCAGGAACGAGGGGAGGGACTGCCCCCTTGAGGTGGATTGCGACGAGGTGAGACCGGTCGAGCCTTGCGAGGTAGAGGGGGCGAGTGCTGTGAATGGGTGCACGTGGAGCTTGGGGGGTATGGAGACCCTGGAAGTGCTTGAGGTAGCGCAAATCCCCAGCGTAGTCGTCCCGGTGTGTGTGGTTACGAGTGTGGCGAAAAGCATGCTGGAAAGCACGCATTGTGTGAGTGAAACCCCGTGTGTAAGTATTATGGCGTGTGTAAGTGATTTCCCCGTGTGTGAGTGAAACCCCGTGTATGGAAGAAGCACGATGCGTGAGTGAAATGGTGTTTAAGGGAGAAGCGCCGTGTGTGAAAGAAACCACGTGTGTGAGGTCGCGGTATGAAAGAGAAATGGCGGTTGGTATGCGAGAGGGCACAACCGTGTGTCCGAGTGCCATGGTGGAGTGTGTGAGCGTCAGGGCACGTGAGAATGTGCACGTGAGAGTGCAACAAAGACGGTGCCTGACGAAAGACAAAGGCCGAGTAGCGGCTGTAGCTGTTTTGGGGACCGTGCCGGATTGGCACAGCAGCGCGCACGGGGTCCGTGCTGTGCTACGCACGAGGCCGCCACGTGCGCGCCTGCGCCAGTGAAATCCGGTCCGGAAACGTCCGCGGTGGATACAAGCCGATCCTGTGGGACGGACAGAAGTTAGGCTGGAAATGTGAATTTGGATTGGACAGGTGCTCCGGGCGAGTGTGTTTGTAAAGCTCCATGTGGCCTGCGTCGCACGTTCTGTTCGCAGAGCGTGCGAAGCGGTTCCCCCGATGCGTTATGCGTACCCCGGCTTGCGCGAGAAATCGTGCAGGTTCGGGGTGCGAGTGACATCATCGGGGATTGCGTGGCGCTGGTTACGGACGGGCAGAGCACATGTGCTCGCTTGGGGAACCCCTCGATCACGGGGCTTGCTTTGGGATGCGCAGTGATGTCGTGGCTGCATGGTTGAAATCCGGCAGAAGGGAATCCCTGCCGGATGTTACCGTCCAAGGAGACAAGGTGCGCGAACAGCTGCCATGACGTCACGGGCAGGTTGCGAATTGCCACGCTGGTGTGCGCAGGAAAAAAAAGCAAGCCTCGCCACTTCTAGGGGACACGAGCCCCAGGCAGGGGGTGGAAAACCCTCCCTGTAAGGGGGCACAGGAAGTACTAGTTGGAGGGATGGGTTAGCAATCGTTAGACCGGCTTCATGGGGCAGGGACAAGTCCTCATGGAGCCCGTGGAATGGATTAGTTGGAGGGATTTTAGTTCAAATTTAGGAAATGGGAATTTTTGGGATTTTTGGAGACATGGACAGACATGGAAATGTGTAGAGTGGACGTAGCTTAGCTACGTAGAGTAAATGGAACGTGCATGAGAATAAGGGATGACGAGGGAGCACAAGTTAGTTAGGGGATTTAATTAGGAAGAATGGCAGTGTGGAGTGTTGGTGTGAGTGGAAAAGAGTGAAAAGTGTACAATGAGTGAGTATGGGACAGCAGGCCCAAGTGTGTGAGTGGAGGGAATGTGGTATGCATGGTGCAAATGACTGGATGGGGGGGGGAGGAGTGATTCCCACCCAAGTGACCCCGGGGTCAGTTTTATGTTAGCTAGTGTGTTATTCAAATTTACTCATAGGAGGTCGTTTTGTTGGTGTCGAGAGAAGGCACGAAACCCGTTTGGAAGGGTGCAGGGGTTCACGGACCGGCTGGGAGCGTGGCTGTGGAAAGGTGAGTTTTGTTTAGTGGGCACCCCGGGCACCGGACTAGTCGGCCAGAGTAGGCCAAGGGCCCAAGAGGGGCCGGAATAGTGTAGTGGGCACGGGCGACCCATCGGAAAACCCGCAGGCAGCCCGTGCATCCATCATGCTCATTTGTGTTTTGCGACCATCTCAGTCAGGTGAGTATACTGATTCTGGCTCACTTTTCCCCATGTAAGTGAATGGGGGATTTTCAGTGATTCATATTTTTTTCCCTAAAAAATAAACCCCCTTTTTAGCCCAAGGTATATTTATTTGTCTCCCCTTTTAACCTTGGTGCACTCTATTCAAATAACCAATGCATCAAGATAAAGATTTGTTCAAGTAGCAAAGTAGTAATGTGATTTGTTAAAGGTGATTCTGAAGAAACATCTGAAACATGTAAGCCTTGGGACACTCTTTTTCAAATAACCAATGCATATTGTTTAGCTCACTCATTGAACCTATAAAGATTTGTTCATTCTCAAATTCCTTCAATAGATTCATTTTCTTTGCACAATAATCCCCATCTAAAATATTTAAAAATAAAACATTCGAATCTTTATATTTTTCAAGATACCCCTTTTGTGTCATTATGAAATGATATACTTCTCTTAATGATCTCGTCTGACCACCCTCTGAGTTGCATATCATTTTGAGATTGTAGTAAATTATTTTTCCATTGTTCAATGGAAACTTTGATATTTGATAACCATCAAATAACCATCAAAGTTTTCCATCAAAGTTTTTTTCCATCAAAACCATCAAACCATCAAAGTTCAATTTGATAACCATCAAAGTTTTCAGTCCATTCAAGGATATTTATTATTTTCTTTACATCCTCTAACTTATTGGTTTTTAAATTGATTCGCTTATTTGTTTTATTTACCTTTGTTTTAGTTATTTTTTCAATAAGACTTATTTTATATTTTTCACATTCATTATGTTTTCCATTTATATACCAGGACTGAGATTTTCTCCACTCTTTAGTTTGATTAATACTTGGTTCGACCATTTATATATTGTGAAAAACGTGGCGGCAGCCCTTAAAAACCCTAACCTATCTTCCCATCGTTAAAACTTGTGTCCATCTGGAACACAATCAATTCTATTCACTCTATCATACATATCCATATGGAACACAATCTATTCCATTATCTAAAATAAATCTCATCATCAAAGGCTCCTAATGCTTTTTTATTTTCTTCTTCACTATATATCTTATGTTTATAACTTCTTATTGTATTCATTTTCCTATATTCTTCTTTCTTATTCATCAAACAATTGTAATAATTTCTAAAAGTTATTGATTTGTTTATTACATATTTCTTTATTCCCTTTAACCGTTTATCAATCTGATCACCATACTTATGAGCATATGCCTTTGCTCTCAATCCAATAAACTCACTCATTACTTTTCCACCCAACTCATCCTTAAACTTACCAATAACCTTTTCATTCTTTTTTGAAAATAACTCACTTTTCTTACTAAAATTACTTGTATCATATACTCCAATATTTTTCTTCATATCTTTATAAACATCATCAGTTTTTATATCTAGGATAAAACTATCAGCATCCATATACAATAATGAAACATTTTCACCATACTCTTTCTTTCAGTTATTATACAAATAATCATACATCAATATCTTTGATAAATCAAGAACTGCTGTTCCAATATAAATTGGTTTATCCATGACAATACTTTCCTTTTTCATATGAATAGCAGAAAAGTTCTCTGAAAAAAACCTCTTCTCTCTCAAAATTTGGTTTATTTATCAATCTAGAAGCTTCTTTCCAAGATGTTGCGAATCTAATGTTTTGCCTGTTTCTAACATTTTCCATAGTCTTTCCAAATACAGCATTATTCATTAATTTATAAAAGTCCCCTTCAAATTTTACTTTTGTATTTGCTCTCATATCTGTATTGAATTTAATATACTTTTCCATCCAAGGACTTTGTTTAAATTTTAAAACTCTGAATTTTAGCTACTCTCAATCCTTCTCTCAAAAACTGTTTCAAGCTTCTCTGATGCAAAACATATCCCTCTTTATCATAGAATGTTGTTAATAACTTTTCTGTTGATTTACCTTTAATATTAAAACTTTTATGATAATCACTTAACCATTCTTTCTTTGGGGTTTCTTTCTCACATGCAAAAGGAAAGTCTTCATGCTTATTATGAAGATCACTCGGGTACCTCAAATCAACTTCAAAATAATAACCTTCTTCTTCCTCATTCTATTCCTCTTGAGAAGAAATAATATTCATCAAAGCCTTTTCATAATCCTTTTCTTCCACCCACTCTAATTTACCATAAGGCAGAGATTGAGACATTGCCCATCCATACAAATTATTAGCATCAAAATACATCAAATAATTGCAATCTTTTTCACTCTCATAATTTGGAAGATATTTATTATTTGCTTTAGCATATCTTTTTGAACATACTTGTGATATTCCACCTCTCTTAGACTTCTCAATAATCAAAAGCATATCTACATCACTGATTAAATCTATATCTTGTTTTGTCATTTTCAACATTGCACTCCAACTTTATATAAACTCCAACTCCAACTCCAACAACCTAAACGAGGAGCTGTGAAATAGTGGGCAGGATCTAATCCATAACAATTTTTATTATGACAGAGTGATCTAAAAGCTTCAAACACATCAGCTAACAATAAAACATGTTTTTAGATACAAATCATGATATTCTCCAAGGTTCTTTATCTTAAATATTTTCCAAATTTCTTGTGCGTGTTTATATTCCTAATCACTTATCTCTTCTTCATAAAGGTTATTATAGAAACTTTCTTTTGAAGGAAGTTGTGTTTCTTTAAATGTCATAAATGAATCCATATAATCATAACGATAAATTCCCTTACTTGAAAGAATTTTCTCTTTACTTTGAATTTAATTCCTTGCTAGAATTCCCTCTTTAATCAGAATTTCATCTATAATCAGAATTTCCTCTTTGGTTAGAATTTCATTTATTGTTCAAATTTTCTTTATAATTAGAATTTCATCTTCAGTAAGAATTTCTTCATTAATTTCCTCATTAATTAAAATTTCCTCTTTACTTTGAATTCTCTCTTTAATCTGAATTTCCTCTGTAGTTAGAATTTCCTCTTTTGGAAAAAATGAATTAAGATTTGGAAAAGAGCCCGTGGAGCTTAGATTTGATGCTAGGTTGGCGAGTGGTATTCCCATAAACTTGTAAGAATCTAGAAACCTAATACGAGTTAAAGGTTTTGTGAATATCATTTTTGTAAATGAAATATACTTTTGACTTGTGTTTGTTATGGCAGAAATATTCCCTGGTGTTTTTGAAAGTTCATTTATAAATAGATGTGTATCATAGTTGGCACTGTTGTGAAGAAAGACTGGAATAAAAGAAGGTAATTAGGGCTTCAAGCCAAATGGCTGAAGCCCTATTGAATTCGTTAGTATTATTATTATTAAAGGCGTTTTTATGTTCTACTGACCAATTTTGTGGCGGATCTCGAGGGAAAACTGTTGGATGAAATTCAACGAAACTTACCAGGATAATCACTCTCCACCTGAAGTTTATACTATGAAACATTTGATGACGTAGGTCACGTGGTATGGTGGCCATATTGGATTTTCTCCAAAACCTAAAAACATCTTCTTCTCCAGAACGGATAACACGACAGCCTCAAACTTATGCACACATTTGCATTGTTCCATGGGAATGTTAAGTTGTTAATTTGGTCGAAATCGTTACATAATTCATATGATTTAAATGATGCCGATTCGCCTCATTAAATATGCAAAATATGCAAATGAGAGTTGAAAAAATTTAAGGACAAATTTAGATAGCACATAAACAGGGGACTCCCAATATATTTATACTATGTCTGTATTTGACCCCAGTGAGCCCCCAGCACCCCCCAAATTTGAAAATCACCCATTTTTGAAATGTCATAAAATGAAAACAACACTTGGATGAAATTCAATGAAACTTAAACACGTAATAACTCTCCACCTGAAGTTTATACTTTGAAAATTTTGATGACGTAGGTCACGTGGTATGGTGGCCATATTGGATTTTCTCTAAAACCTAAAAACATCTTCTCCAGAACGCATAACCCAACAGCCTCAAGCTTTTGCACACATTTGCGATGTTCCATGTGAATATTAAGTTGTTAATTTGGTCAAAATCGTCACTAAATTTATATGATTAAAATTATGCCGATTCGCCTCATTAAATATGTAAAATAAGCAAATGACAGTTGAAAAAATCGAATAATGGATTTCGATAGGCCTTAAAGAGGGGACTCCAAATATGTTTACATTATGTCTGTATTTTACCCCAGTGAGGCCCCAGAGCCCCCCAAAGTTTAAAATCACCCATTTTTGAAATGTCGTTAAATGAAAACAATGGTTGGATGAAATTCAATGAAACTTATCCATTTAATAACTCTCCACCTGAAGTTTATACTTTGAAAATTTTGATGGCGTAGGTCACGTGGTATGGCGGCCATATTGGATTTTCTCCAAAACCTAAAAACATCTTCTTCAGAAAGGATAACCCAACAGCCTCAATCTTTTGCACACATTTCCAACGTTCCATGGGAATGTTAAGTTGTTAATTTGGTCGAACTCGTTACATAATTTATATGATTAAAATGATGCCGATTCGCCTCATTAAATATGCCAAATGTGCAAATGAGAGTTGAAAAATTTTAATGACAGATTTCGATAGTTCATAAACAGGGGACTCCAAATATGTGTATACTATGTCTGTATTTGACCCCAGTGAGGCCCCAGAGCCCCCCAAAGTTTAAAATCACTCATTTTTGACATGTCGTAAAATGAAACCGAAAGAAGATAGAGCTATAGTGACTGCACATTCTGGAAGATCGTTTAACCTCCTACAAGTTCGCCATTTACATTTATATGCAAATGTGTAGTTATTGGACTTTTTTCGGGACTTGAAACTTTGTCCAGCTTCAATTTGTCCAATGTGAAGTTTCTTTCTTTATCATGTATTGCTATCGGCTTTACAATCCTTCATTGATATAACATGAGGGACACCGTAGCGAGACCCCATTGCAGACTCGGTGCAAATTAAAGTCCTTTGACGTCGGATGCACGGGTTGAAGCCCGGGATTACTGGTTTACCAGTTTTAATTTATAATTAAGATTACAACAGGAATGAGCGGGACCTCTATATTTACCAGTAAGATGACAATGATCCCAAACTTTAGACTCCTCAATTTCCTCCTCACAAATATGACAGATATTGTTCTTTCTAAATTCTAATTTTTCTTCTTCGGTTAATTCCATCGGTTCATTTGTTTCTTTCATTAATTTAGTTAGTCTTATACAATCCTTTTCTAATTGTTTTACAAACTCTTGTGAAGCTTTTTTTCCACTATAATGTTCAAGTTTATTATACTTTTCTCCAACAGATGATTTGATATAATAACAGAAACCACAAGGAATATGTTTTTGATATTTATTTGTATGTGATTCTTTTGGATTAGGAGAAGCAGTATTTATCTTTTTAAGGATACATTCAAAATCAGCATATATCACAAATGGGTGCATGATAGATTTATTATAATCTTCAAAAGAAATCTTTTCACCAGGTTTCGGCATTGTAATTACAGCTGATTTATGATTACTACAATATTTTGAATGTTGTTCTTATCGTTCTTTTGTATGAAATGAATTAAAACATCGCTTCCAAGGATATATTTTGTTTGCTGTTCTGAATACCTGAGAAGAGATTAATCTTGATAAATTATTGATGTATGTGTAATGTGAATTCTTTCAAACACTAAAATATAAAAGATCAATGTGTGTTTCTTCATTTTTATAGTTGTTTGAAATTTTCAATATTTGAACTTTGTTTGTATCTGTTAATCCATATACATTAATAGAAAGATAATTTCTTTTTCTCAAATTTAGGAATATCTGTTAGTGGCATTGGGAACTTAAAATCTTTAATGTCCAAGGTATTCTCATATTTCATATATTGTTTTACTCTTTCTGAATTACATTTTGGTGGATGTAAGTGAGCAAGAACAGACCAGAGAAAACATTTATTATCATTGTTCTTAATATTAACAACTGCCTTCTTTAGTTTTATTTCTTTTGGTAATTCAATATAAGAAGAAGCTTTAAGAGGGTTTGATTTTAGAATGTGTATATCTAAAAAGATGATTTTTTAAAATATTGAATCCACTTCCTACCACTGTATTATCAACATCCTCCTCTTGTCTTTATAGTTCTTCATAAACCCCACAATTCAAAAAATCTTGAAATGATGTTATAAAATGAAGATCTGTTCTCGTATAAGGAGTTTGTTCTTCATCTTGTCCTTTCATATTCATTTTCACTCCCATATAAAACTTGAAAGTTTTCATTTCTTTTAATGTCTTTTTATAACTTTTTCAACATCAGGTTTCACTATTTCAATTGATTCAGCTATTGATGATGGACCGGGTTCTCCAAATTGAAAAATCCTTATTTTTATATGCCCTTTAAATGCCCCATCAGTCTTTTCAATATAATAGTCTCCCTTTACTTTAAACTCATTTTTCTTGTGTTTTTGTGATTGAAGGTGATTCTTATAACTACTCTTCAAAACATCCTTTGAGCAGATATCACAATGTTTTCTTTCCAACTCAAGAGGAGATATTTGTTTGAAAAGATTGAATGTGTGTTTGTTGGTTTGAAGGTCTTTTTTATAATATTTATATTCGTGATTACAAACATCGCAGTACGTTGTATTCACCATATTTATATAATAAAACTTTGCTTAAACTAAAATTTTCTTGATGAAAATTTCGTTTAATTTATAGGTGAATCTGTGCTTAAAACCATTTTATCCTCCAACTTTTTCACTTAATAAATACAATGTTTCAAGACACAAAAGACAAGTTTCAATCAATCTCTTCATTTGTTAAAGATACTGAGAAATATGTCAAGGATGTAAAATTGAACAAATAAATATAATAACTATTGGATAAAAACAATTATGGCGAATAATATGAGTTCTTCAATTTCCTTCAGTGGAAGGGCTTTAAGTATACCTGGAAGAACATCAATTAAGGTATCTCTAACAAAAGTTTTTCCTCTCCTTATGGCAATATATTCAAAACTAGAAAAAGCAATGAAACAAGAAAAAGTATCAAAAAATAAAAACCTTCTGGATGAAGCTTCAGAAAGAAAAGATAAGACCATCTGTAATATGCAAGGAGAAATTTGTATTTTTTTCAACAACCCTAAAGATATAAATCCTGATGAAATAAAGGATGTTAATATATCAGGTGAAATGACATTTCGTTCAATTGTTGTTAAGGATAATTTTAAAATTACGTTTAATATAAAAAATGTAGCAGTTGAATCTGTTAATGAAAAAAGTATGTAGATATCGATGGTAATGATTTTTTTCTACTAATTAAATATGAGTCAATATTCAACTGAAGATTTTGAAGATTATGAGAGTGATTATGATACCGAGAGTTTGCATTCAAACGATAGTTATGATTCCGAGAGTTTGTGTTCAAACGATAGTTATGAAAGTATAGATGATTCTGAAAGTATCGAAGATGAATTTCAGTTTAAGTAAAGTTTTACTTTATAAATATGGATAGTTTACTCGATTTTGAGCCTCTTGAATTCCCTGATTCTCCATATGACAAATTTGAGAATTTTCCTGCGTGTGAAAGACGGGGATTAAACACAGAGTCAAAAGCCTATATGCAATGTATATTCTGTGATTATCTTCTAATTAATGAGAATAAAAAATATAAAAAGGAAAATAATTATTTTAGATTTACACCAAAAATGAATTACTTTACAAGATTGATTAGAGAAATGAATGTAAAGTATGAGGGTGATAACACACCTTTCCTTACAAGGGAAGAAACTGAACGTATTAGAGAAATGTTCAAAGGATTGTTGTTATATATTATTCATGGATGTGATTTTCAGGGAAATATCAACACAAGATATTGCATAAATAAAATAATGGATTATCTTGAAATTAAACCTGAACTTAGGATAAAATATAGAGTTTCTAAAAAAGCCAATAATAAATTAAATAACCAGTTTTCCAAATATATAAATGAATGATTTTTTTTTACCCATTTGGGAAAATAAGATAAAATTTAACAACCATAAAAAATCTCCCAAATTCATTAAGATGCCTCATAGTTGGTTCAAGTGGATGTGGAAAAACCTGCTTACTTTTAAAGATGCTCCTTACTCCCAACTTTTTAGATTATGATAATTTAATAATTATCACGAAGTCGAGATTTCAACCAGAGTATCAACTACTCTCACAAGGTTTTAATGCTGGTCTTCAAAAAGAAGATATAATCGGTTTATTTAAACTTCAAAAAAACCGAAATGATTATAACATTGAATATATAATACAACTATTTTGTGATACACAGAGATGAAAAAGAAATCAAAACCGATAACTTGTATTCTTAGTGATAATACGGATGATATACCGTCTCCCCAAGATTTGGATACATCTAAAAAGAACCTCGTTATCTTTGATGATTGTGTTAATGAGAGAAACCAAACGGTAATGGACAGCAACTACACAAGAGGGAGACATTCTTCTTGTAATTGTATTTATCTTAGTCAATCGTACTTTCAACTTCCTTGTCGTTCCATCAGAAACAATGCTAATACTTTGATTTTATTCAAGTTAAATTCAATAGATATAAACAATTTTTGGAGAGACAATTGTTCTACATTATGCAGTAAAAAGGAATTTGGGGATTACATGAAACACACGACTGAAAAATATAAATATATTGTTGTGAAACAAGATGAGATATTAAATGATATTTTTCAATAAATAAATGGATGCGAAAGAAAGAGCAAGAAGATTTAGGGAACATCAAGTTGGTTTCAAAAGTTGTAAAACAACAGGAAGCCATAAAGAAGAAATGCAGACAAGAACTAACGGGTGAAGAAGCATTTGAAAGAAAACAAGAAAAAAATTTTAAACCACTTTTAAAAACTTTCCAAGAAAAAATTATAGATGTTTCCACATTTCCCACAATAAAATATACTCCTAGAAAGGTCCAAATGTTAAAAGATTTCAGTCAAATGACGGAGGAAGAATTAGAGCATATAGGAGAATTAGAATATGATGATGAAGGATTATTTCAACAACTGGAAGAGATGAATCGACCCCCTGATTATATTTTGAATGCTCTTCAAAACAATGAATATTCAGCGGATTCAAAAACCAAAGCAGGACTCATTCCAACAGAACAACCAGCAATATTTCATCTTGTTCAAGAAAAGGTATTGCTATTTAATGATGAATTAAGGTTCTGAGTTCTGCTCAACCCCCTGTCAAACTAACTCTGAGATTAATGTTTCTTCTCACAAAAGATGGAAGACAAGGTTCAACTGTGAGGGATGAATCAAAGTATATTGATAAACCATTGGATATGAAAAATAATGATGATAAAGTATATATTGATCTGCTGAACTCTGTTGATTATAGGGTTATTCTTTCTGGTAAAAGTAGGAAGAATGAGAAGGAGAAACACATTATTCAGGCTTTAACTATCCTTGGTTCAGGTGTTAGTTTTCTTCCAAATGACCCATCACAATTAGTTAATAGACTGCTATTGTTGTTAGGCAGTAAGAAGGCTGGAAATAACAATTGTTTTAATGAAGCATCAGCCATTTTACACCAGTTGATGAACATGAAAATAATTAATAAATATCAATACAAAGAAATTTTATCTCATATTACATAAGATGAGAAGCACAATCCTTAGTTTCAATTTCACAACAAGCGACCACACATCTTCATTCCCATTCCCACTACAACTACTAACCCTAACAAAATAATATGAGGCATCTTTATTGTCCATGGAAACTTATAATACCTTATTTAATATAACCGAGAAAATGACAAGTTTAGTTATGATCCAGGAAGTGGATACAAAACGATAACAGTCTCACCCGGAGCATATGAGATTTCTCAAATATCTTCCGAAATTGCTTGTCTTATGAAAGAACAGGGTGATGAACCAAAAAATATTGTTTTTCGACATTCAAAAACGTACTTCAAAATCAACGATTAAACTTAAAAATAACTACAAGGTTGATTTCACAATTGATAATTCATTTAGAGAGTTATTGGGTTTCT
Organism: Eptatretus burgeri; assembly: GCF_056783735.1. NCBI lineage: Eukaryota > Metazoa > Chordata > Myxini > Myxiniformes > Myxinidae > Eptatretus > Eptatretus burgeri. Next base: position 40,540,279 of record NC_140964.1, on the reverse strand, counting down.
CCTAAAAAAAGATTGAAATAAATGGGACGTTTTACAGTGATAATGTCATTCAAATATCCTCAGGAATAAATTCGGTGTTAATTCACTCTGATTTGATTGATGGTGCTTATAATGATGGAATAAAAACAATACAATATTTTCATTCAGTGCATACTCAACCCCAATTGGTTATAAATTCAATATGAACCCAAAAATTTGCTTTATCTCCCTGTGTCAGGAAAAACCAGACACAGAGTAAATTGTAGGATAACCGACCAAGATAATCGTATGATTTCTTTTAATGGAGAAGTTATATCCATCAGAATTCACCGACGTGAAGTTTTCCAATAAATAAATACGATGGTTATTGTGAGGAAACACGAGTTGGGAAAATATAAAATAATTACAGGGGATGGGATGTTCCTTTCCCCATACTACAAGGGCGAAGGTATGTATCTTGGTAGAGGATACTATAAACCTACGAGACAAAGGGGTGTCGGACATCAATTTAGAGGAGATGGGATAATTGATACTCTAATGGGTATCGGTTCAACTATTCTTAAACATAAAGACCTAATTGGTTCAACTGCTTCTGCTGTGGGAAATGTAGCAGGTGCTATAAAGAGTATAAAAGTTGCCCAAAAGGAATCTCATAAATTACGAGCAATAAAAGAAATTAAGAAAGGTAAAACTCAGTTGTCTCCCCAAGAACAACGGAAAATAATTTGAATACTTGGATCAGGGTTTCAAAAGTTTTAACATCTTTTTTCCGAAATAAATACAAGTATGGAAGCAATTGATAGTATCTATGATTTGGATGATACTATTATTATCTCAAACTCCACTGTAAAAGAAGATTACTTCAAGGTAAATGCAATAACTGGAACAGACTGGAATGCAAATGGTACAAAAAGTTTTGAAATAAATAATCAACAAACCTATTTGAATCTATCCAAAAGTTTCTTGTGTAAATTTACATTCACTAAGGCTGGGAATAACACAAACGCTACACTCGGAAATGATTTCTTCTGGAAAATGTTTGACAGTGTTCGTTTGTACATTTGAACACAATAAGTTGAAGCGATTGTTTATGTCTCTGCTGTATCTGAAATGATGAAATTTACACTATATTCATTCGGTGATAGAATGGGAAAGGGGGCTGTCGAAGGTTTTATTCCTGATATGTCAACGGGAACAAACACAGACCCTGGAAATAATCAAAGGAAAGGAATGTATAATGATGATACAAAAGCAGGTCATAGTTTTACTGTGGCAGTTCCTCTTGAAGGTATATTTGGATTTTGTGATCATGATAAAGTTCTGTATGGTCTTAAAATTAGATTTCAACTACAAAGGAATGATAATGAAAATAGATTACTTTTTGGTGTTGCAATGCTTTTGGTGATCAGAATAAATTTGTAATTGATGAAATGAGTTGGTATATGAGTGAATATACTCCTAATCTTAAAACAGAAGAGATGTTGAATAGAAGACTTAACTCAAAGAAACCACTCGGTGTATCATGCCTCAAACGAAGATGTCAACACATTAAACAACCAAACCACTTACACGTGGAATTTGGGTGTTCTGGAAGGAAAGCCACGATATCTGTGGATCATTTTTAAAAAGCCAGATGGTGATACTACGACTGATAAGAATAATGCATTGAGTGATAATGCTTAGGTGAAACAACTTCGCGTTTCTCAAGATGGAACATTTTACCCACGAGATAGATTGGAAATTAATTGGGAAAAAAATGATTTTGTTGAAGCATACAAGTCTTACCAAAAGGTGTGCAAAAGTAATGGAAATAAAGAACCTATTTTGGAAATGACAGCATTTAAAAGTTTGTATACAATCTATGCGTTTGACCTGAGTGCTCAAAAGGAAACTATAAAGTCTAATCGAGTGGATACTTCCCTGTACATTGAAAGAGGAGAGAGTGAAGAAGTTGATACATATTGTTTGCTTTTGGAAGAAACAGAATTGCAGATTAATACAGATAATGGTGTTATGATTAGTCTCACATAATTTTTTGTTAAATAAATGAGTGGCAAAGTACCAACTGGGGTATATGTTAATCAAATCAATCTTCATAAACTATCATCTTGTGTTCAAAATCAAAAGCCTTGTACGATTAATGTTAATACAATTCAGAGAAAGGGAGCAGTAAGAATTGATGTTTTGCTCACAAGAGAACAGGATAAAATCTTGAACGATACTGGCTCACTTAAAATTAAAATGACAAAACCAATGTTGAAAAAATATTCAATAAGAGAGACGAGTGGAGGATTTCTCCCATTTCTAATTCCTTTATTTGCTGGTTTAAGTGCGGTTGGAGCATTGGCGGGTGGTATTTCAACAGCGGTGAAAACTACCAACGAAAGGAAGGCTCAACTCCGGGCTCAAAAAAGAATTGGAAAAACATAACAAAGAGTTGGAGAAACAAATTAGTGGAAGTGGTGTAATTGTAGATTTTACTGAAAAACTTGAAGGTCTGCCTGATAAAGCAAGATTGTTAGTTGGAGATATGCTTTCTTCTATCGCACAAGCAGGTGTGAAATTAACTAAAAGGGGTAATGGATTATATCTTTCTAATAAATAAATGAGCATTGATGAGTGGTTTAAAGAATTTGGAAAGAATACAACATCAAATTTACAACTTGTCAAATATTGTAAGAAATTAAAAATTCATAATGTGGTTATTTGTATGAGAGATGAATTAACAAACGTGCCTAAACATACAAAGAATATTATTATGAACTTTGAAGATAATAATGGGAACGGTTCTCATTGGGTTTGTATTTTTAATAATCAAGACAAATATTATTTTGATAGTTATGGTCTTCCACCACCTGTTGAAGTCATAAAATTCATACAGAATAGTGTTTATCAAACATTTCAAGTCCAAGAATTAAATTCCAAGTGTTGTGGTCAATTATGTCTCTATGTGTTATTTCAACTCAACAAAAATAATTTTTTTATGACATTATTTTTAATCCAATATAAATGACTTATGTTGGGAAAGATGGTTCTATCTTTGGTGTATCCCAAGAACTGGATATTGATTTATCAAATTATTACACAAAGGTACAGGCTGAACGACATAAATATAATATAACCAAAAATATTAATATGAAAAATGCTTATAAATTAAAAAATTATCCAAGCCTGACTGACGCGAATGACTTGGTGAGATTAAGCGATTTATCACAATATATATCCTTAAATAAAACGGCCGTGTATTCCAAACATACAGAAGTGTTGATTTTATCTCCAGGTCACACAGAATTCACAGTTCAAATTAAAATAAATTTTTAGAAAGAAGGGCGTGTCGTTTGCATGAGAATAGAACAATGGGCGTATGATATGAATGATTTAGGGTATAATTGGTCATTTAAAATTGACCTTGAAGACCTGGAACAATTAAATCAGTCTCATAAGGAAGAATATTATCCACTTGGTATAGAGAATGAGTTTTGTGGAGCCACGATTAGTAAACAACAAATAAAAGAATTTAATAAGGGTAAATATAATAATGGTTTTGCCCTAGTTTATATCATGAAAACAGAAAAAACAGGATTATATATAATAAGTAAGGAAATACAAAATGATTTAACTATGGGAAGATGGGGAGGTGTTTTGTGTCATAATATTATTCTAACATATATTTCTAATACATAAATGACGGCAAGAAGGCGTCAAGAAAATTATCATTTCTGTGTCCAAGAATACCTTCAAGAAAAGGGTATTCGGTATTTTAATAAATATGTTCTACAACATAAGAATGAGGTATTTTCAATAAAAGATTGGCATTATGCTGATGTTGATAAACCGACAACTTTAGATTTAATTAGAATGTTAAATAATGAAAAAATTATAAAGTTAAGAAAACGTAAGGCTCTTTTAGAAATTCAAAAGAAATTTTATTGGTTTCCTGTTGTAAAAAAAAAAAAATTTGGACACAGGAATAACAAGAAATCCTGATGAATATATGTATGATATTCTATGGGGTGTAAGCGATTCAAGGATAGTAAGGGACGAGGAAGTTGAAGAGAGAGAAGAGGAGGAAAAGGACAAGAGAGAGAAGGAGGAGAGGGAGAAGGAGGAGAGAGAGAGAAGGAGAGAGAGAGAAGAGAGAGAAGGAGAGGGAGGAAAGAGCGCGACTGAATAAATATGAAAATATGGAAACCATTGAGATTAGAAAAACATTGGTGGTATTACAGAAAATAACTCAACCCACCGAGGAGGAAAACAAAGAATTGACAAGTCTATTAGCAGTATTTTCGACAAGACCGTTGACATCGTTTCACATGGAGAGGATATTGATGTTAATTAAAGTTTTTATTTTTTTATTTTTTTCTTAAATAAATGGAGGAGAGAGTGAAGGCATTTCTCATGATTCTTTATGTTTTAAAAATTAAGATTCAAATGTGCATGTTGGAAACTAAAAAGGTATTTGCACTCTGTCGGAATTTTTCTCATAAATAAATGAGTTATTGTCTCAAATGTAATAAGAAAATTAATACGAAAAATATCTCATATTTTAAAAGTAAAAATAACAGGGTTATACAAAAAGGTATATGTTCGGTGTGTGGTTCAAAAAAAAAATCAATTTATCTCCAAACACAAACTCGGAGGAGATATACAAAAGTTTTTATCAGGAAGTAAATTTACAACTACTGGAATACCGGGGGAATTACATCTACCAGGGTATTCTTTCTGTGGTCCAGGCACAAACTTGGATAAAAGATTAGATGAGGCAGACAATCCTAAACCATGGAGCAAATCCATCAATAGGGTTGATGAAGTGTGCATGAGGCACAATATTGATTATGGTAATACCACATCGTTGGAAGAAAAGCATGAAGCCGATAGAGAAATGTTGTATAATTTGTCTCTGATGCAGAATCCAACCTTGAGAGAAAAGTTGATCGGTTCATCGTGAAGAAGATGATCAGTGCTAAATTGAAACTTGGACTTGGAAATTCAAAAAACTTATAGGCTCTAATGATGTCATTAAGATTGAAGAGCAATTAGCTGATGAATTACATTACCCAATATTCACAAAGTTTCAGAGAAGGAAGGTTTATTCTAAGGAAGTAGATTATATCTGGTCCGCTGATTTGATTGAACTCAATAATGATAAGGGGTACAAGTATGCTTTAACCGTTATTGATTTGAGGAGTAGATACGCATGGGTTGTTCCTTTAAAAAACCAAACAGGTAATACTCTGATGTTAGCCTTTCAACAGATATTTAATAAAAGTAAGAGAAAACCGAAAAAATTGTGGACTGATGATGGTAGAGAGTTTTATAACAAGACATTTATGAATTTTCTAAAAAATAACAGTATTACATTATACAGTACCTTAAATGAAGGGAAGGCCGTTGTTGTTGAACGTTTTAATCGTACCTTAAAAGAGAGACTATATAAAAAATTCACACAACTCAGTTCACAACAATGGTCATCTTTTATTCAGGATATTGTTTTATAACAAGACATTTATGAATTTTCTAAAAAATAACAGTATTACATTATACAGTACCTTAAATGAAGGGAAGGCCGTTGTTGTTGAACGTTTTAATCGTACCTTAAAAGAGAGACTAGATAAAAAAAATTCACACAACTCAGTTCACAACAATGGTCATCTTTTATTCAGGATATTGTGGATAAGTATAATGACACGATTCACACGTCAACGAATATTAAACCATCAGAAACATTTACAAAATTAAAATATGAAAAAGAGATTAATGTCAGAAAACCTAAGTTCAAAGTTGGTGATATCGTAAGAATACATAGGTGGAAATCTCATTTTGAAAAAGGTTATATTAAACGATGGACGAACAAACTTTTAAAAATTGTTTATGTAATAGATACGGTTCCTTGGACTTATAAGATGTATGATTTAGAAGGGGAAGAGATTTTAGGTTCATTTTATTCACAGGTATTACAAAAGACAAAGATAAATTGAAATTTTTGGACTCCGCCCACACAAACCCCACCCACATAAACCCCACCCCACACAAACCCCACACAAGCTCCAGACACAAGTTCCACCCACATAAACCCTGCCCACACAAACCCCACCCACATAAACCCCACCCCACACAAGCTCCACACAAACCTCCACACAAACCCCACACAAACCCCACCACACACAAATCCCCCACAACCGCGACACAAAAACCCCACCCCACACAAGCTCCACACACACAAACCCCACACAAGCTCCACCCACATTCATCATATTCACAGAATTAGTGACGAGTTAATTCGTTCCCCACACACAACATGTTTATTTAATTAAATAATTCTCCACCCATCCACACAAGCTCCACCCATCCACCCATCTCTCCACCCATCCATTTATCCACACTAACCTCATCCACATAAGCCTCATCCACATAAACCCCTCCCACATAAACCGTGCCCACACAAGCCCCACCCACATAAACCCTGCCCACACAAACACCACTGAAGCCCCCACCCACATAAACCCTGCCCACACAAACCCCAACGAAGCCCCCACCCACATAAAGCCCTCCCACACAAGCCCCACCCACATAAACCCTGCCCACACAAACCGCATCGAAGCCTCGCCCACATAAACCCCACCCACACAAGCCCCTCCTACACAAGCCCCTCCCACACAAGCCTCAACCCCCCTGTGTGCCCCCACCTTTGACCCACCACCTCCCTCATCCCACCCCCACCCTTCCCCACACACACACGGGGAGGGGAGGGGTGGGATGAGGGGGTGATGGGTCGTTGGGGGAGCGCACCTACCCCCCCTCCCTCCCTCTCCTCTTCATGTCTTGATTCTTTTTTGTACTTCAAAATCAAGTAATTGTAAACAAAACAAATATAATTAATCAAAATTGAAAATATTAAATATTCATTTGCGAGAATGTATAATCTTTCCCAGCAATCTTCTTCAGATGTCTTGTGATTTCGAAACTCGGACACCATGTTCTGTTTTGAAACAATAAGTGGATAATAATTAGGTTTTATAAAGATAATTACATGGTAATATTAATAAGCCTGGTGTTGGTTCGAAGTTCAAGCCTCGTTGACCACTGAATTAACACACCAGGAGGCTGACTCAGCCTGTCATCCTTCCGAGGCCAATAAAATGAATTCCAGTGTACTGGCATAACCGCATCCAAACTAATGATGCAACCAACATAAGGCGACATTCCAAAGAGAGAGTGATATTAATAAAAGAATAAATAAACAAATAACTAAATAATAATTCAGAAACATTTACCTCCAGAAAATCATGTGTTGTACCAGATTGCTTCAACAGCTTATGTTGTGTGATCGAGCTGAAAAAAATAAAATGAGTCAAGGGTATAGATGGAGAGACAGACAGAGAGAGGTAGGTAAAAAGACAGACAGGGAGACACACACACACACACACACACACACACACACACACACACACACACACACACACACACACACACACACACACACACACACACACACACACACACACACACACACACGTCTCACCGTTGGTTTAATTCATTCGAGATCAGAGGCCGTGATAAGACTTCGTACCAGTCATTAAAAATGTTTTTCAATTCTCTTCTAAGATCATTGACGTCTTCAATAAGAGCATTCATTTCTTGCACCTCATCGCGATATGTAAACCCCACTTCTTCCAAGGACCTGCCACGAAAAAATATATATATATATATATCAGGATAATCACGATTTAATTTATAATCAATTGCTTCATCGTTCAAAGAGGAACCCATACACAAGCTTACCAACTTTACCAACAAATTGTATGAATCATTTTCAAAACATACTTAAAATGCCCTAAAATGATTTTGATTAAACTTGTGTTGAAAAGCCTGTTGGTGTTCTGATTTAAAATATAAACATGAGGCCTTGTCTCTCACAGAATAGTTCCTATTTTTTCACAGCATGACTGTCCAAAAACCCTTCCTCATTTTCACGGCACGAACTGAAAACATTTGAAACAAAACTTGTTTATGGCGTGGTTTATGCAAAAAAATGATATGCAACTCAGGGCGTGGTCAGACGAGATCATTAAGAGAAGTATATCATTTCATAATGACACAAAAGGGGTATCTTGAAAAATATAAAGATTCAAATGTTTTATTTTTAAATATTTTAGATGGGGATTATTGTGCAAAGAAAATGAAACTATTGAAGGAATTTGAGAATGAACAAATCTTTATAGGTTCAATGAGTGAGCTAAACAATATGCATTGGTTATTTGAAAAAGAGTGTCCCAAGGCTTACATGTTTCAGATATTTCTTCAGAATCACCTTGAACAAATCACATTACTACTTTGCTACTTGAACAAATCTTTATCTTGTTGCATTGGTTATTTGAATAGAGTGCCCCTTGGTTAAAAGGGGAGACAAATAAATATACCTTGGGCTAAAAAGGGGGTTTATTTTTTAGGGCAAAAAATATGAATTGCTGAAAATCCCCCATTTACTTACATGGGGAAAAGTGAGTGAGAATCAGAATACTCACCCTACTCATCTCCACCCATTCCCCTGCATCAATTAACTTTGAAATGACTTTTACCTTCTCCCCTTTCACAGATCACAGGTCCTGGGCCACGGTTAAGTAATGGATAAGTTGAGTGAAAATTGTAGATACGTGAACCCCCGCCTGCATGTTTGTTTTAGCACCGGCAATTTTGGTTAAGTTGTCCGAATGAGTCTGTGAGAGTTTGTTTAGTCAGTTACGCAGCGCATTAGGTTATTTATTTTTGGGACACGTATAAAGAAATGTCGCACTCAGGGATCCGAAGGTAGAACGTACTAGGGGAAAACTTGCACGTGCTGGTCACACGAAAATTTGACGACTCGGGACGAGTTTGTAAAAATGGGAGGGGGTAGTGTTACGAATTTGGAATTTGATTGCACACAACATTCAGGTTCCTTTAGTCAGCTATGTCGATAAGTGCTTGTTCCCAAGATAGCTCACCTTCCATTGTTTAAATGTTCAGAAATCGATTAGATGCGCTGCGGATCGATTTAATAGTTCGGGAACGAACAATGGAGACGTCCCTCCCCCTCTTCTGCGAAGAGGAAGAAGAACCCTGCCGTCCCGTGATTCATGATGTCAACAACTCCCTCCCACCCGTGGTTGAGCGGGGGATGGATCACGAGGGCATGAGTCACGCCGGGCGCGGGGGAGGGGGGCAGAGAAGGATAAGGACGAGATCCTTTCTTTGTTCTTGAGTAGTAAGCTTTTTGCTTCGGCAGAGAGTAGTCGCTCAGCAGACCTTCGGCTCCTGTTTGGCTTGGGTTAGGGTTGAGGCCTTCGGAAGCTTTTTGCTTCGGCTGGCTCAGTGAGCTTCGGCTGCGGCCTGGCTCGTGAGGAGCCTTTTTGCTTTGGTGGTTCAGTGGGCCTTCGTCTTCTGTTTGGCTCGGGAGAGCTTTTTGCTTCGAGCTGCTTTGTTTGGAAGAGAGTTGAGTTGGTCGCTCGGCTCGAGCTGCGAATGGTGGCTTCTTCTTCTTCTTGGTTCGTGGAGCTCTTTGTTCTCCGTTTGGTTCCTGGCTTGGTGCGACTCATCAGCCTCTTCTTGGAGGTGGTTCCTCGGGGAAGCGACGCATCGACGGGAACGATCGGTGCCTCGTCTCACGAGCACGTGTTGAGAAGTGCGGGAGGATTCGCGGGAGCTCATGAGGGATCGCGGCTCACGGCGATTGGATCCAGCTCGCTCTCGCTGGAGTCCGGGTCCGAACAACTTGAAGACCACACAAGGTGGAGAGGTTTGAGATAGGCTCTGGGTTTCAGCTCACCTGTCCTCCGATCTGGAGCTCGTTATTAAAGGCCTCAGCCACAATTTATTGGGTGTGTGTGTGTGCGCACGTGTGTCAGTGGGCCCGTCTAATTCGTAGGAAATTGTTAAGTGCTTCGTGTGCTGTAAATGTTTGCATCGCATTTCGTAAAGTTGGTATAGTTCTGCTCTTACGTGCTTCCCTAGTTCCCCATTATTATTAATAAATACCCCAATTGTTAAATGTTTTCAGCTAATCGCGTCGATTCTTTCATTGACTGAACATTTCGTGTGTCGGGAGTTAGAAAGCCGTTGGTTTGCCGTAAAAGGGGGACATTTGGATCGACGGTTCTCGGCGATTAAGCTGCTCGGAATCGTGCACGGGACAGGCTCGCCTCGGCGGTTTGTTCCGTACGAGTTCCATCGAGGGTGGAATACCCCGGTAGTTGGATGACGTGGGTATTTAGGTACATTGAAGATTGGTAATCGACCCTACCCCACGTGATCTACCGATTGGCGTATTTCGGTTCTTGTCCAAGGACCCGTCGCTCGGACTTATCCGGGTGGCCATATGTATTCCGGGCGATCGGTTGGGCCGACTCGACTTGCGGCTCCGTTCACAGCGGTCGGTTGGCAGCCGACCCCGGCACCGTAACAATATATATATATATATATATATATATATATATATATATATATATATATATATATATATATATATATATATATATATATATATATATATATATATATATATATATATATATATATATTATGTTAACCATTTTCAGCAGTTGCCAGGAAACAGTGCAGGATGTAGTACAGGATGTGTTATGAATAACCGTTTGAATATTTGGATAACAGCTTCATTCTGTGGTTTGTGGGTTGGACATGCTGGTTGGTGGGTATTCTATTCAGTGGTTCGATGTTAAATTTAAGGTAACTACGACTCAGCGGACGCATCCGAGATAGATTTCACAATTCCGCGCCATGAATCTTTGTTCATCATCAGTGTCTGCATGTCCGCTATGTCATGCTGGATATCCCTTGCTACGCAGTCGATGTAGTTCAGTGCCGGCTATACTGTGTCGGAGTGGTGACCCGTCCAGGATTGTGCCCGATAGCCAAGGAGACTGCTTAGACAGCACCAACGCTCTTTACAGAGTATGGTCCCACTCTCCTCCTCTCCTCACGAGAGGAGTCGGCTGTGGTGCCATTTGAAGGGAGGAAAGGGATGGAATGGAAGCATACACCAGAGACTGACTTGACAAGGTGCTACCAGGTTTTAGAGGAAGGAAAAAAGTTTGAAAGCTCATTTTTGATATTCCACACTCATTGTCTGGCTCTCCTGGGGGTATATGCACACTTGTCGCACGCTTTGTGGAATGATCTGATGTTGCCTTCAGTCGGATTTGCCTTCCAGGAGGAGAATATGTTGGTTTAAAGCAAGAGCCTCCCCACAAGATTCAGAGAATCAAGAGCAGGAGGATGGCTAAGATAATTGAAGACGAGATGAGATGAACCTGTGCATTATAGACAGCAGGTTTCTATGGATGAATTCCCAGGCTGAATTTGTATAATTGTAACACATTTATGAAAAAGGCATGAGTGTGTGCATGTGAGTGTGCGTATGTCATGTGTGCACTTGTGAGTGTGTGTATATGTTAATACACAGCGTATTGGAGGCCATCTGTGTAAAGCACGGAAATCTGCGTGTTTAATCGAGTTAAAGGCTCATGGAAATACTGAACGACAGACACAGCAGTCTTGTAAACAGGTGCACAAGAAAAACACATGAAAATCTCATGAAGCACAGCGATGAGCTGTCGGTCAACAAGGGGGTACAGTTATTGGTAATAAAAAAGATCATGGGTAGGTTTTGGAGAAAAATTGAGTAAGTGGTGGATTGTATGAAGATATATAGACATTTTGTTGTTCCCTTGTGAGTCGTATTTATTTATGCTTCCCGCGATCCCCATTAAATTCCTGCCGGCACATGTAATATTTGCCATCAACCCCTTTTTATTGTTTGATTCTGAATCACAACTGCCTTTCCCATCCTAATTCTCAATTTTGATTTGTCATTAGCGTGAGCAGTGATTATTACATCTGCCGAATATGTCACGAGGAGTCCGGCTGGCCGCGGGGACCACTGCTTTCGCCGTGTCGCTGCTCTGGTTCACTCGCCTGGGTCCACGCCGCCTGCTTAGAGACTTGGCTGGAGACTGCAGGAGCTTCCTCCTGTGAGCTGTGTCGCCACGAGTTCTCACTCGAGCGCTCTCCACGTCCCTTCGTCGAGGTTAGCAGAATCATTAATTATGGTTTTTGAGTCAGATGGTGAAGAACTGAAATGTGTCATCACATTTTTATCGTGGAGGATGTCATTCATCTGTGAGATCATTTATTCAAAAAAAAAACTTTATTCCTATTATTAATTTGTCACTAGTTTTGACACCAATACAAGTTTTTTTTTATTACGGAAACTAGGCATCAAAAGCTACACACAGTGGCGTGCAAAAGTATTCACCCTCTGCCAATAATGTCACATTTAGATGAATTATGTTGAAACAATTTTTCCAAATGAACATTTTTATTCATAACTGATGAGATCAAATAGAACACTGATGTAGTTGAAGGAGGTTACATGTCAGGAACACCTGTAAAAAAACGTACAAATCAAAACTCACTGGTTGTAAAAGTATTCAGCCCCTGAGGTCAGTACCTGGTGGAAACACCTTTTATAGCAATGATTGCTACGAGTCTTTATGGGTAGGTCTCTACCAGCTTTGCACAGTGAGATGGTGAAATCTTTGCCCATTCTTCACGTGAAAATTGCTCTAGTTCTACCAAGTTTGATGGGGATCGTCAATGGACTGCAATCTTCAAGTCTCGCCATAAATGTTCAATTGGGTTCAAGTCAGGTCTTTGACTGGGCCACTCAAGAACATTCATTTTCCTCTTATTCAGTCACTCCAGTGTGGCTTCAGCTTTGTGTTTCGGATCATTGTCCTGCTGAAATGTGAATCTCCTGCCCAGTTCCAGATTCATGGTTTATTCAAACAGATTTTCATCAAGGATTCTCCTGTACTTTGCACCGTCCATTGGATCTTCTATCCTGACAAGCTTGCCAGTCCTTGCTGATGAAAAGCAGCCCCCATAACATGATGCTGCCACTACCATGCTTGACAGTAGGGGTGGTGTTGACTGTATGATGTGGAGTGTTTGGCTTGCATCAGACCTAATGGTTTTGATTTAGATCAAAAAGTTCATTTTTTGTCTCGTCTGACCACAAAACTTTTCTCCACACACCTGCAGTATCATTAAGATGATTTTTCGCAAACTCCATGCGAGCTTTTAGATGTGTCTTTTTTGGTACTGGCTTCTTTCTTGCCATCTTTCCATAGAGGCCAGCCTTGTGAAGGGAACGGGATATTGTTGATTGATGAACATTGACCTACATCTCGGACATGGAGCCTTGCAGATCTTTCAAAGTCATTGTTGGATTTATAGTGACATCCCAAACCAGTTTCCTGCTTTCCTGGCTGCTGAATTTGGATGAGCGACCTGATATGGGTAGAGTCTGGGTGGTATGATACGTCTTCCACTTCTTAATGATGGATTTCATCATACTCAAAGGGATAATGAGTGACTTTGAAATCTTCTTATAACCCTCTCCTGAACGGTGATTCTCCACCACTTTATGTCTGACTTCTTTGGAAAGCTCCTTGGTCTTCATGTTTGCCTTGTTGGTTAATTAACCAAGTAAGTTGCACCTTCAAACTCCTTCCATAACTGGGGGAGCTTCATTTTTTAAGTTAAACCACTGATAACGTACAGGTGAAACCCATTACACTTATTTTGGAACCTTCAAACAAATAATTTGCTTCTGAAGTTATTTCGGGATAATTAGGGAAAGGGTTTGAATACTTATACAACTGAGAATCATCTGAGAATCATCACTGAAGGTGAAGGAGGTTATGTTTTCACCCCTTTCTGTCCGTTTGTCTGTCTGATTTTGTACAGGATATCTCAAAAAGTTGTGGATGGATCTCGATGAAATTTTGTGGACATGTTGGGTGTGTAACATGGAAGAACTGATTAGATTTTGGTGAAGATCCAGATCCGACTACTTTTTTGGGTGACTCTCCGGTATTTTTTAAGTGATTCTTCACCATTGAGAGAAAGGGCCAAAAACGATATATAACATGATATCTCAAAAAGTTGTGGACCGATTTGGACGAAACTTGATGGACATGTTGGGTGTGTGACAAGGAAGAATTGATTCAATTTTGGTGAAGATCCAGATCCGAATTTGATAATTTTTTTAAATGATTCTTCACCATTGAGTGACACGGTGAAACCGATGTCGTACTCTATAGCATGACATGTCATAAATGTATTGGGCTCAATATGTTCTCGTGGATCAGGCATTACGTGGCGGAGACATGCGCTCCACCGAATGCCCTTCTAGTTTCCTCTGTTAATCTGACATTCATATTTTATCTGCATTTTTTTTTTTTTAGCTTTAAGCTCAGGTGGCATCAAAATGTGAAAATTTTGGAGGGAGTGAATACTTTTGCAGGCCACTGTATCGAACAAACAGTTTTAAAAGGCGGACCTCACCGCTATTAGAGCATTTGAATTGCATTAGATGTGGCAATAAATGTGAATTGTTGCTCCCAGCTTGCTGGCTCGATGAAAGAAGACATTATTTGTATTTTTCTGCCTCCATCCCAACAGGCACAATCAACATGCTCGTCAATAAAAAATATCACCCACCTCACAGTGCTCAATCGCTGAGGAAACATTCTTTATTAGGATGGACAAAGACAAGTGGAGACATTTTCAGCAAATTCCTAAAATTGCATTGTATGTAGACTGTAGAGTGACCATTTAGATATGAAACATCAAGGTCTTATGATGTTAATATATGTGACATCCGTGACCACATGTTTTATCCCACACCTCCCCTTCGAGTGAGCTCTTGTATCACTGAGAGCAATGCCAACCCACTGATACAAAATGGATTTGAACCTCACAGTGGCTTCGCAGTCCAGCTGAGCGGCGTGAGCGGCGAACGTTGCTTGGGGACACACTCTGCTTCCTCTTCATCTCCCCTCTGGCGGCAATTTCTGCATGGCTCTGCTTGCGAGGTGCTTCTGACCACCTCGGACTGCGCGGACGCCTCGAGGCCGGAGGCCTCATTGTCCTTACAGCTGCCCTTCTTCTCATCTACCTCTTCTGGAGCTTTGTGAGTGATGGAAGGGTGTGTGAGAGTTAACAATCCTGACTATAATTCATGGGCCGGTGTTTTGTGTTTCTTTGTGGGTTTGTTTGTTGGGCTACTCCTCCTACAGTTCTCGCCCAATTTCTTCCAGACTTGCGACAGACGATCAGCATAACCCAAGTTAATGTATAGGGGTGATTTTTATCTTTGCTGATGGTCTTGGGGGAGTGGGGGGCAGGGGTGAGGGGGGAGAAGCAAATTCTCTATGTAAATGTGTATCGTGTAGCACCGCTTCCAGATGGGGGTGGGTATTGTAAGTCTCCACCATTTGTAGGACAGTATTCCTGTCCCCACGTTTTCCAGTGTCGTGAGGTGTTTTCAATTATAATCAGTGCACCGCCCAAATAAAGGTATGGGTCAGAAGAACGTGTTGCATACTAGGAACAAGATCGCCCAGGGCCCAGAACAAGATCACCCAGGGGGATACTCTGCTAGTTAGACAAATACAGTGCATGACTAAGAAGGTAAGACTTGAAGCTTTTCCAACGTTGGCTATTGGGTTGTATGTTCTGAAAATTAGGTTCAACATTCCATAAAATTAGTGAGAAGACAATTTTGAAAGAGTATGAATATGTACAAATCATATTCTCATAATGCAGAATGACATTATATATATATATATATATATATATATATATATATATATATATATATACATATACATATATATATATATATATATATATATATATATATATATATATATATACATATACATATACATATACATACATATACACATACATACAGTAAAACTCTGCTATTCTGAACACTTCTGGGACTGGACGAAAATGCGTTCATATGCGGGGTGTTCACATTATCGGGGATTAGGGTATCAACCGACCATGAACGCATCATCTGTATTCGATAGATCACAAAAGTCGTTTAATCAACACATACACATCTAAATACACATTCCACAGACAAAATGAGCACGCAATTATTGGCATTCAGTAGTAATACTGCAATTATTCGAATTATTTGCCACGGAAAGATAGAAAATTGATAAGATAAAAAATGCAACACAAAATTGACAGCACGAGAATCAAAATTTGAAATTTATACAATTACTTGTCTCTAAGCCAAGATGTTATAAAACTATGTGGTTTCGATTTGGCATTCTTCAGGACATGAACTTGTATTGAACTGAGTGTTCGATTCTTTCCAAAGGAGCGAGCAACTCTGCCCATCCTTGATTCAGAAAGAGAGTTTTAAGCTTTTGCACACAACCGAGTCCATCTTGTACCGTCACCTGCATGTCTTCCACTTCCTCTTCGTCCCCATTCTCTTCGTCCCCATTCTCTTTGTCCGCATTCTCTTCGTCATCGTCTTTCAGCATTAAATCGTTCTCCCAGTCATCGTCCTCGCAGTCATGAACGCGCACCGTATCGTCACACGGAACGTATTCCTCGGGGGGTCACGTCGTCACATACGCCAATCTCTGCACCGCGCAAAGTGAGCTCGCGCAAGCTGAGCTCATCGTCAGCGTCCCAGTCACGATCGGGTGACTCGGAAGGGAAGCCCCACTTGACGAAGCACTTGGTAATCGTCGTTGGCTGGACTTGATCCCATGCATTGCTGCTCCACTGAACAGCATGGAGAACGTTGACGCTCTTCAACGTTTCATTTACGTTTGAAGCGGTATCAATCTTCGACAGCACGTGCCGGAGCAGCTGTTGTTTGAAAAGACCCTTCAGGTTGCTTATCACGCCTTGGTCAAGGGGCTGCAAGACCGATGTAACGTTCGGAGGCAGGAACTTTACGGTCACGTTCGTCAGCATCACACCCATTGGATGAGACGGCGCATTGTCTAGGAAGAGAAGAATCCTCCGCCATTGGTTTCGCATATTCTTGTCCAATGCTTTCAACCATTCAACGAACAACGCCGAGGTCATCCACGCTCATTTGTTTGCTGTCCACGACACAGGGAGGGAATCGACTTTGATCTTACGAAAGCAACGTGGTTTCACTGCGTTGCCGATGGCGAGTGGTTTAAGTTTCTCGCCAGTCATATTGGCGCACAACAGCAGCGTTATTCGATCCTTTGGCGACTTTATACCATGACATGAGTCTCCTTTTTCCACCAGCGACCTTTTGTGTAGAGTGCGGAAGAAGAGGCCAGTCTCGTCGGCGTTGAAAATGTCTTGTGGCTTGAAACCGTCGCATAGCTGTGGCAGACGCGTTTTCCACTCCTCTACTGTCATCTGATCAACGCCACTACTCTCGTCGCTAACTGCACGTGCCGAGATCTTGTTTCGAGCTTGAAATCGGGCAAGCCAGCCGTTGGATGCCTTGAAATCCACCTCACCAATGGCAGTCGCGATTTCTAAGGCCTTTGCTTTTACCATAGGTCCGCTGACAGGGATCCTCTTTGAACGAGCAGCATGGAACCATGTGTGCACGTGGTTTTCAATGTCTACGAAACTGCCTCCTTTTCGTCGACTTCGTGAAGATAGGGCCCCGTCTTCGAATTCCTTCAATATCGACTCTTTACGACGTAAGATACCGTTCACTGCACCCAGCGAAATTCCGAAATCAGCAGCGAGTTTGCGTTGCGACTTGGATTCCGCTTCCTTTACCAGACGGACTTTATCTTCCAACGGCAGATCGTGATGCGTTTTCGGCATTGTGATGTATTGTACTGCATGAACTTTAATAACAAGTGAAGATTGATGGAAAGGGAGGTGTGCGGGGCCTTCTTGTGCCCCTCCCTCAGGGGGAGGCCTCTGCTGATTGGACGAAATTGTAATTCTTGACCCTTATTGGTTGATTACCATTTATTAATTTAGAAACAGGTTCTAATTAAGTCACTGTATCTCTTCACACCCCGCTGCATTTTCTATCCACGCCATTGCGTCCAGTAAAACGAACTGCGCGATGGGTGGTAATTTGGCCTAAGTCACATTTGCTCTACGGCGAGGATACGGCGGCCGTACACCCTCCGAATTGACAGAAATGTGCGGCGGCTGCAGAGTTTCTGAGGTGGCCTCAGGGTGGCCCTACGCCGTTTGGCTATATTTTACAGGCCGTAGGGGTCGCCGTGTAATTATAGCGCGGAGTTATAACTTTTTTCCTTTCTACGTTCACCGTAGCAATTCGACAAGCCGAAACAAAAGAAAAAAAAGAACCCACTCATTACCGTCCGTCTGGCCACACGTTCGCTTTAGGGCCCCCCTGAGGTCGCCCTGCGGTCACCTTGCGTCTGCCTTGAAAATTCTATGGCCGCCGCAGGAACGCCCTAAGGTCACCGTGCGACGTCAAATCAAAGACCGTACGGCACCCCCACGTTTTCGGTATCCACAATTTATAAATACGCCGTGCGGCTACCCGAAAAATAAAAACATATGTGACTGCTACATTGTGTGACCGTGAAAATACTGCGGCCGCCCTATAATTGCTAGTGGCTGTAGATTTTGTAGACCCCACTGCCGCCGTGGCAAATCTGACTTAGGCCTTAGCAACGGCGTTTGTTTGTATGACGTTTGCCATGCAGCCACGGCTGAAGAATGGCCATGTTTCGCACTGATGCCTTCAAAGGTTGGAGTAGCGTTCACAGTGCGGGGTAAAAACTGGTTTGGGACTGGTAAAAAGCATGTTCACATGCGGTGTGTTCAGATTTTCGGGGTGCTCAGATTATCAGGGGCACTATGTACAGGATTTCCTATCTAAAAATTCGGGACTGGCCAAAAATGCATTCATATGTGGGGTGTTCAGAGAGCGGTGTTTTACTATATATATATATATATATATATATATATATATATGAGCTTAAGCAGTCTCCTTGGCTGTTGGGCACAATCCTGTACAAGTCACCACTCCGACACAGGATACCAGCAAGCTGGCACTCATTTTTTCGACCTCGGAAGGATGACAGGCAGAGTCAACCCCACCTGGTATTAATTCAACAGATGAGGGGGATTTAAACTCAGGATCCTAAGATCCCAAGCCCAAACAATGGATGAAGGCCCTCAATGTCAGACATGAGATCAGGGCTGTCTCTCCGGACATATCTCATGCTTTTGATGCAGTGTGGCATCCTGGCTTACTCTTCAAACTCTCTGCCGATGGCACCCAAGGCCGACTCTACACATTGGCTTACTGACTTCCTCTACTCTCGTACCAAACATGTGGCTCTCAACGGAATCCTTTCCTCCCCTCTCTCTGTCAAGGCTGGAGTGCCCCAAGGTCGTGTTCTTGGCCGAGTCATATTCCTGATCTTCATCATTGATCTCTCTGACTCTCTGGAGAATGTCTCCTTTATCTCTTTGCTCATGACTCCACCCTCTGTCATGCAATCCTTCATCCTTCAGACAGGCAGGCAGCAGCCTCTTCCCTCTCTTCAAATCTTGAAAAAAATCACAACCTGCTCAAACACTTTTTGAATATTATATGTCTTTCAATCCTAACAAATCTTACACTCTTACCTCTCTCCAAAAGGACAGTCTGGCAAACACTCCTATCTACTTTCAAAACAGTCCTTTTGAGGAAGTTCAGTAATTCAAATCCTGGGTCTCACTTTCAGCCATGATCTTTCTTGGGCGAACCACATTTCAAAGTTGGCTTCCAAAGCCAGCTCCTGACTAGACATCCTACATCATAAAAAGTCCTTCCTTGGCACACCTGAACTCCTATCCACCTGCATGCAAGGCTTTCCTCTGCATCTTAATGGAGTACTGCTCCAACCTCTGGGCTGGCTCCCCTGCCTCACATCTTACTCAGCTTGACGCTGTGGAAACCAAGGACTTTAACATTATTGGAATTTCCCACGATAATTCTGAGCCTAAGGGCTGATCACTTTGCCATCGCAGATGCTAGGTTGGTGGTCTCTCTGTCTTTTACCACCTCCTTTCTGGTCTTGCAACCTCTGCTCTTTCTGTGCTTTGTCTCCCACTTCCAAGATTTCTGCAGGGTCACATGGTCCACCTTCAACCCCCTTTTAGTGAAACTACCTAAATCCAGGATCACTGCTCACCTCTACTCAATCGTTCTCCCCCCCCCCCGTATCTGTCACTTCTACATCCTCTTCAATCTCATTCTTCCCTCCAGATCTTCAAGCCAACTGTTCACAACCATCTCAGATCATCCACAATCCAAAACCATGATCTTTTCTCGACTCGTTAACTGTACTCAAATCCCTTCTTCTAATTTTCCCTCCAGAGTTTCCTTCTGTATCCATCTTGTCCACTCCATGCACGTGTGTTTGGCACCCTGTTTTTGTCCATTACATCCTGATCTTTTCAGTGTACTACTAGCTCTTTCATGAGCCTCGACGATGCATACAAAAAAACTAAAATGCATTGACGACTCTCCGACTTGAAAGACCCTTGCCTTACCACCATCCTAACTCTCTTCTTCTTTACTCTACTTTACTCCCTTCCTCAGATGTGGTGACCAAAACTGAACACAATATTCCTGTACAGAGTGAAGCATACCTCTTTAGGAGGCTACTCGACAGTATCAAGTCCTGTCTCAGGACTTGATAACCCCAGCTCCACAGTCCAAGGCATTTGTGAGCATCATTTTTGAGTCTGTGTGAACGCCATTGATTGGACCGAACCCCCTTGACATATCTCGTTGAATCCACAGCTTTTGGCACCTTCACATTCTTTCTTGAAGTGTGGAAAACAGAAAACCTGATGGACTTTCTAAGACTGGGTGATTGTTCTGAATTTAATGGTGCTGCGATGCTTTTGCACATCCAAAACCACAAGCATGGTGACCATCCATCCATCCATCCTCCATTGGGACCATACTCTGTGAAAGCGTTGGTGCTGCCCAAGCAGTCTCCTTGGCAATTGGGCACAATCTTGGACAGGTCACCACTCCAACACAGAAAACCAGCAAGCTGGCACTCATTTTGCCAACCTCAGAAGGTTGACATGCAAAGTTAACCCCACTTGGTATTAATTCAACAGCCAAGTGGGATTTGAACTCAGGATTCAAGGATCCCAAGCCACCCATCCAAACCATTAAGCCAACACCAGGCATATGGTGACAAGCCGTACCATGTTCTTTTATGGAGCGTTGGTGCTGCCAAAGTGTTTTTTTGGTGCAGGTGATTTGCCATCATCTTCCCTGCAGTCAGTCAAGCCAGGAATTTATAATTTTTTTCAGGATGCCGGCGATAACTCGTCGTTCTTCACCGAGGATATTGTGGGATCTTTGACGTCCACCAACCAATGCCAGCAGATGGTCTGCCAAGTTTAACGTCCGTCTGAGGGACGGCACACACATTGATCATGATGACACCTCACCTTGCCTACAGAACATGAGAATGACAGTTTATAGCTGGTTGAAGATTTCAACCCAGGTGAGACAGCTCAGCGGCAAGTGTGCATATCTCTTGGCTGTCTTCACAGCACACTGTAAGCATAGCAATGGAATGTCATGTTCTATCAACCCCAAAAATCTGCACATGTGTACCAATAGATTCTCTTTATTTATTCAAATGCTGCATCATTTTTTGTGGCTGCATCATTTTTTGGGGGTGTGGCTGTGCCACTGATGCAATGCCCCCACAACCAGTAAGCTGGTACTCATTTTGCCGACCTTAGAAAGATGACAGGCTGAGTCATCCCACCTGATGTTAATTCAGTGGAAATGGGATTCAAACTCAAGACCCAATGATCTTTAGCCAACCACCTTAACCGTTAGGCCAGTGGTTTTCAAACTTTTTTTAGTGGCGACCCAATTTCAGAACCTCTCAACATCGCGCGACCCAAAAGATTCAAAACCCAATTCATAATATATAAGATAAAATTTCATATGACACAAGAACATTTACTGTTTACTTTATTCACCCTCGTCATGTTTTCATAGACGAGTAAACGGAGAATAGCCGACAGTATCCAAATAGTACAGTTGAATGTTTCAGAAGTTTAGTCCGAATGACATTTAGATATATCAGTGGGAAGGATGAGCCTGTTTTTCAGAAACCAACTTCTCTATTCATGGAGAAGTAGATGACAATGCCAGGATCATATCATGCTCATTTCTAGGTGATTTCTGTACTTTGTTTTAATCCACCACCATGGTGGAGAACGACTGCTCACAAAAGTATGATGAAGGATATGGCATGAGAACCTTAATGGCGCGCCGTGACAGGGTCGGGTACGATGGCAGCATTTTGCACCAGAATGTCGACAACGAATTCGTCCGCGCAAGAGCCTGCGCTCCTGAATCCTGAATCCTGCTGGAGCTGTACAAGCTCTTCCTGTGCTGTATCATCTTCATCAGCAATCAAGTCCAGTGGAGCCGTGAAAGGGTCCCAAACCACAGAAAAGGACTGCACATCCAGCTCAGGGAAATAGTGCTCGAACTGTTCAATGAGCGACCGAAGGTGACGTGCTATCTCCCCAGAAAGACTGTCAAGCTCAGTATCATCGTACTGGCAGGTCGATAGATGCTCCACCAGATGGGGGGAAAAGGCTGAAGCGCTTAACAGCTGCTTTGTCTGCCAGCAATTTTAGAGTCGCCAGAAATCCGCTCATTTTGTCGTGAAAAATCATGAGGTTGGCGTCTTTGCCTTGGAGGGAGCAGTTGAGGAGATTGAGATGTTCAAAGATATCAACGAGACAGCACAGTTCTGACAGCCAAGAGTCTGACTAAAGCAACGCTACCCATGCCGTTTTCCCTTGTGTGCGTAGGAATTCCTTCAGGTCATCTTTGAGCTCGTAAACGCACAGAAGAAGGTTTCCTCAAGATAACCATCTGACTTGAGTGTCAGGTCAGGTTAGATCTGTGACCTGCTACAGGTACCATGTAAACCTGTACTAACCTGTTCCATGGTCGGGTTGTCGGCGACTAAACCGTCTCCCCCACCAGGTTTTCTGGTGAGGAGGGTGTTTGGATATGGACACCCAGCAGGATTAAAAGCAAAACCTGTCAAAGGGCGGAGGAGCTCCTTGTGAGCCAACGGCCATCCATATCGAGTGCCCAACTGTGTCTGCGGACGTCCTCCTGCAGTTGGGTTACTTTTTTATTAGGTGGTTGGTGGCAGGATTTGCACTCCGGCCACCATAAAACCCTTCATTCCGCAAAACACAAAAAAATCTGAAAACCCACTCCGTGGGAGTACCTCCTGCGCAGCTTCCCTTCGCAGGGCAGCTCACCGGATGACGGGATTGGGGCAAAGCCTTCGGGACCCCCAATCTTTGATGATAGGAGGGAAACCACAGGGTAACATCCCTGGGTCAGATTGCGGGAGAGTGTGTCAGAGTGGTGCTGAGGTGTCGTCCACCAGACGGCGGTCTCCTTGGGTTAACCTGAGACGGTCCCTTCGGGTGGGTGCCTGGAATGTCCTATCCCTAAGAGAGGATGATCACCTGTCTCTGTTATCATCTGACCTCAAGCGTTTGGATATCGGGATTGCAGCTCTCTCTGAGGTTCGGAGACCGGATTGCGGCGAGATAATGGGGGGTGGTTACACCTACTTTTGGTCTGGTCGCTCTGATGGTTAGCATTCCCAAGGAGTTGCTGAAGCTGTGTCCAATAAGCTGACCCCAATGATAATTGAGGTAACACCGGTCAATGAGCATATCATGAGATTGAGGATTCATCACTCCTTAGGTGTCATTTCCCTGGTCTCTGTTTATGCTCCGACTGAGGCGAGTGATCTCACCGTGAAGGATGCATTCTACGCCATGCTCGAGTCTGTGGTTGATCAGTGCCCCAGACGAGATACACTTCTAGTCTTGGGGGATTTCAATGCATCGACTGGAACTGATAGGGATGGTTATGAGACGTGTGTTGGTCCCCATGGGTCAGGAACTATGAACCAGAATAGCACTAAGTTCCTTGACTTTGCAAGAAGTCATGGACTTAGGGTGGCTGGTTCATGGTTTCAGCGCCCACAAGCTCATCGCTGGACTTGGTATTCCAACGCTGGCGGTGTGGCAAAGTAGATTGACCATGTCCTCATTGACGGTCGTTGGAGGATGATCCAGAACTGCAAGGTCCACCGGAGTGCTCAGTTCCTCAATACTGACCACAGGCTTGTTGTAGCAACTCGAAAGCTGCACCTTAAATCCTGGAGAATGGTACCATCCCAAAAATCCAGCCAAGGCTGGATGTTGGCAAGCTCAGGGATGAGAGAGTAGCTGAGGAGTTTACGAACAGGCTGAGTGGACACTTGGGGGTCTGGGTGCTTTGGGGGGGCCTGAAGAGTTGTGGAGTTCCTTCAAGACCACCGTCCTTGATGTTGCCGGTGGATGTCTTGGAACTCACCGCAGGGCAAAGAAGAATTTTGTCTCTCAAGGAACACTGGATACCATTGACCAGAGTCGCAGGGCCAGGCTGAATGGCAGAGCTGTGCTGTTCAGGGAGCTGAGGCGTAAAACTGTACGTGCACTGAGGGTGGACAAGGAGGCCTATGTGCGAGGAATCTGTGAGGGGGTAAAGCATCACCTGTTGGCAGGTGATTCTCGTCCCGCTTACAGGGGAATTCGCGCATTGCGTTCTTCCAAGCCCATCCCTCGGAGCACTGCAGTTAGAGCAGAGAGTGGTAGGCTCTTGACAGAGGAGTCTGAAGTGAAGGCCCGCTGGGCTGGTTACTTTGAGCGGTTGTACCAGGCTGATCCCCCAGCTGTCGAGTTTGACGTCAAGGGTGTTACAATCCCTGTTGCTGACCCTCGAATAAACTGTGGTCCACCTTTGCTTGTGGAAACACGGGCTGCAGTGAACCGGTTGAAACGGGGCAAAGCTCCAGGGATCTGTGGCATCCATGCTGAACTTCTCAATGCTGGTGGAAATGCTGCACTCGTGTTGTTGTATGCAGTTTTGTGCTCTGCCTTGGACACAGGCATCATCCCAACTGATTGGAAGAGGGGCCTTGTTGTTCCGCTCTGGAAAGGGAAGGGTGATCGCCAAGACTGCAACAACTACCGAGGGGTGACGCTGCTCTCAGTGCCGGGCAAGGTCTTTGCTCGGATAATTCTTGATAGGGTTCGCCACCATCTGCTTGAGCACCAGCGTCCAGAGCAGTCAGGCTTTACACCAAAGAGGTCAACGATTGACCGTATCCTTGCTTTTCGTGTCCTCACCGAACGCAGACGAGAGTTTCGGCAGGGGCTGCATGCAGCCGATGTGGATCTCTGCAAAGTGTTCGATTCAGTGAATCAGGATGCCCTCTGGAGGATTCTTGGTCTTCTTGGGGTGCCACCAAAACTGATCGATCTGATGTCTGAACTCTACTCTGGTACTGAGAGTGCTGTGAAGTGTGGTGGTACCATCTCTGACTTATTTCCAGTTGTTACTGGAGTTCGTCAGGGGTGTGTACTGGCCCCCACACTTTTCAGCACTTGTATGGACTGGATTTTCGGGAGGATGTCGTAGAGATCAAGCTGCGGTGCATCGTTTGGGAATGTCAAGATCTCGGACCTTGATTTTGCAGATGATGCAGTCATCTTTGCGGAGACTTTCGATATCCTTTTGGGGGCCCTCAAGGTGCTGAATGAGGAGTCATAGCCACTGGGATTACGGGTTTCTTGGGTCAAAACTAAGATCCAGGCTTTCGGTGACATCTTGGATGCTGCTGTCCTGTCTGTGTCTGTTTGTGGTGAGGATGTTGAGGTCGTGGAGAGATTCACTTACCTTGGCAGTGATATTCATGTCTCTGCTGGCTGTGAGTCAGAGGGCAATAGACGTCTGGGTCGGGCCTGGGGAGTCATGGATTCACTGGATCATGGGATGTGGCGCTGCCGGTATCTGTGCGGGAGGACGAAAGTCCGAGTCTTCAGGTCCTTGGTACTTCCAGTCTTGCTCTATGGATGCCAGACTTGGACTCTGACCAAGGATCTGAGATGGAGACTTAATTCCTTTGGTACCAGGTCTCTTCGGAGAATCCTTGGCTATCGCTGGTCGGATTTTGTGTCCAACGAGCGGTTGCTGAGAGAGACTCGGATGAGATTTGTTACCTGCATAGTCCGTGAGCGTCAGTTGCGGCTGTATGGACATGTGGCTCGTTTTCCTGACGCTGATCCTGCTCACCAGATTCTCTCAGCGAGGGAGTCTCATGAGTGGAGGAGGCCAGTGGGCCGACCACGTGCCTCGTTTTGCAGCAGGTTGGCCATCATCTCAAGGAGATGGGGATGGGCCTGGCATCTGCCTGGGGGATGGCCAGACGGAGGCCCCTGGAGTACCGGCGGAAAGTGGACGCAGCGACGCGCTGTTCTGGCACATGCTCCCATACCTGACCTGACCTTGAGTGTAGAATAGTGAATTATTATGGTCGGCGTCCATCTCCTGGCAGAACAGCCTGAATAACCTAGTGTTGAGGGCGCTCAATTTGATGTGATTCACCATTTTTACGACTTCTGAGAGCACGCTCTGCAAGGTTTCTGGCAAGGTACGAGAGGCGAGCGCTTCTCGGTGGCGGTGACCTCCAATAGTTTGATGAGCAGAGGCTCATCGACAAAGTTATCAGCCTTGATGAAGCGGACCCAGACGAAGAGTTGCGCGTATGATGCGATATCAGTGCACTCGTCCAACTCTATGGCATGCCACGGCGATTCCTTGATCTTCCGTACGACCTGAGCCGTTACGTCCAGACTCATATCTTCAATTCTGCGTTGGATGGTGTCAGAGAGGGGTATAACTGCCAGTTTCTTCACCACTTCCTCCCCAACCATCAGAGATACCATGTCTTTTGCACATGGCAGCACGAGTTCTTCCGCAATGGAGTGAGGCTTTTTAGTCTTGGCAACATGGAGCGACACTCGATACGAGGCCTCTAATGCCTGATAATTGGTCTGATGGCATGTACCCTCTCTGTCAAGACACGTATTATTGAGTGGAAGAAGTTTCCTCGCAAAGAACGCTCTCTCCTTATCCTGACAAGGCACATGTTTTGTCGTCAAATGTCTCTGCAACTTATTTTGTTTCATCGACTCCATAGAAAGCACTTCGAAACAAATCACACACTGAGGCCTCTGTGCCCCACTTTTATCCACCACGTAGTAAAATCCAAGGTCCAGAAATTTATCCTGGTAAGAACGTTCGAGATTTGCTGGTGGCCGGTGCTGCCATCACAAATAAGGTCTCGAGTCGTACGTGGAGACGTGAATAGACGTTAATGATCGAGTCAGAGTCTGAGTCTGAGAGGCCGTGGATCAAACCACTAATTTCCCGCCAAATGAACCGCCCTTCACCGAGCCCGCGCATCAGCTGGATCCCATTCCAAGCGTCATGTTGTGCCGGTTCCCATACTTTGAACGAACCATTGATATGACATCCCGTAAAATCGGTCAACTTCCTCACCCGGATCTCGACCAATGGTACTCCATCTCTTCTGGATCTGATTTTGACAAATTTCCCTGACAATATCTGTTGCTCTTCCGCCGCTCCAATCGGTTCTTCTGACCACGTCCTTGTCAAAGTGGACATCTCTGGCTATTAGAGAACCACCTCACCGCCGTCGAGTCTGGCATTTCACTCAAGCCGACTGGCAGGGTCTCCAAGCAGCCCTCAAACTTATAGACTGGTCTCCTATCTCTACTTTCTCCAACATCAACTCATCCTGGGAATTCTTTCAAAGAAATTTGCTCTTCCTCATGCACAGATTTATCCCCTCTCGTCTTCAGTTGTCCTACCCTTTCTCCCGCCCTTGGTTCACTGAAGCTTGTGGTGAGGCAGTTGGCCTGAAACAACTTGCCTTTGCCTCATGGAAAGCAAACCCAACCGAGGCTAATCTCAGTTCCTTCCATAAAGCTCGGAACAAGTGTGTATCTACCATCAGGAGAGCCCGAAAACAACATCTTTCTCATCTCAAGTCTGAACTCTCAAACCTTTCTCCCTCCGAAAAATCCTGGTGGCGTCTAATCAAGTCTGTTTCTGGTGTATGTTCCCCCTCCATCCCCTCCCTTACCTCAAATGGCAGCACTGCTGATACCGCACGTGAAAAAGCTGAATGCCTAAACTCGGTGTTTGCAGCTAAATCTTGTGTCCAAAACCCATCACTTTCTCTACCCACTTTACCCAGTCGCACCCAACTGTCCCTGGACTGTGTCCTTTTCTCCTGACAAGGTGGAGAGCTTGCTGTCAAACCTCGACTCAGATTCTGCAACCGGTCCAGACGGCATCAGCCCACGTGTCCTCAAAGCCTGCTCTTGCTCACCCTCTCTCTGTTCTATTCACCCTCTCATTTGCACAAGGCCATCTGCCAGCTGCTTGGAAATCAGCAAACATCACTGCCCTGCACAAAAAGGTGCAAAAACAGATCCCTGCAACTCCAGACCAATCAGCCTTCTCCCAATCATCAGCAAGGCTATGGAATCCATCATCACTTCAGACATCAAATCCTTCTTCTTCTCCAATGGCTTGATTTCTGATCATCAATTTGGTTTCAGACCAGGTCACTCTACCCTGGATATGCTGCTTCTGCTCTCCCAACAATGGATGGAAGCCCTCAATGCCAGACAGGAAATCCGAGCCGTATCCCTGGATATATCACGTGCTTTTGACACAGTCTGGCACCCTGCCCTGCTCACCAAACTCTCTTCTTATGGTATCCAAGGCCATCTCCACTCATGGCTCACTGACTTCCTCTCCTGTCGGTCAACGTGTGGCCCGAAATGGAGTTCTTTCATCCCCTCTTCCTGTCCAGGCTGGAGTTCCTCAAGGTAGCGTTCTGGGCCCTGTTCTTTTTCTGGTTTTCATCAATGATCTCTCCAACTCTGGAAAATCCTCTATATCTCTTTGCTGACGACTCCACCCTCTGCCGTACCATCGGTCATCCCTCAGACCGGCAAGCAGCAGCTTCTTCGCTCACTGCTGATCTGGATAAAATCACAAACTGGTCCAACATGTGGAACATGTCTTTCGATCCAGACAAATCTCACACTCTCACTATGTCTCTTCGAAAGGACCGTTTAGAAAACCACCCCATCCACTTTCTCAACAATCCTCTGGAAGAAGTCCTTTCTTTCAAGCTTCTGGGTCTCACGATCTGCCATGATCTTTCCTGGGAAAGCCACATTTCAAACCTCACCTCCAAAGCGAGTCGCCGACTGGGAATCCTCCATCGTGCAAGGTCCTTCCTCGGCCCACCTGAGCTCCTGACCACTTACAAAGCTTTTGTCCGCAGCCTGATGGAGTACTGCTCTCCCCTCTGGGTTGGTGCTCCTGCCTCCCACCTTTCTCAGCTTCATGCTGTAGAAACCAAGGCATTTCGGATCATTGGCATCTCCCGCAATGAGGCTGAGTCTTTGGGCCTCTCACTCAATCACCGCAGGTTGGTCGGTGGTCTTTCTGTCTTCTACCGTCTTCTCTCCAGCCTCATCCCCCTGCTCTCTCTGCGATTTGGCCCCACCACATTTCCACAGGGTGCTCAAAGTCCTTCAACAACCCCCTTCTGATAAAACTACCAAAATCACGAATCACTGCTCACCTTCACTCTTTCATTCCTCTTTTTTCTCACCTTTGGAATAAACTCCCTCACTCTATTCTTTCCCATTCTTCCCTCCAGGCCTTCAAAACAGCTGTTCACCACCACCTATCACCCCCCATCCAAATCCTCGATCTTTTCTACCCCCGATAATCCACCCAAGCCCACCTCCTTCAAATTCCATGCTTTCCTTCCTGAAAGTCCCCGTAATGTCCATCTTCTATTCCCCATGTTCCCCGTCCCATCCCTTTCCCTTCCACAGATCTCCAAATGTCTCTGTTCCCCACTATTTTGTCCTTCCCACTCCCTCCCCTCCTGTCTCATGTCCCCCTTGATGTGCGTTGTGTGTTGGCTCTTATACAAGCCTCGACAAGGTATAGAAAAAAAAAAAAAAGCGAACACCGATTGAAAAGACAATTTTTTTGCTGCAAGCAGACGCCCGCGACCCCACGAAATTTGCTCGGCGACCCCAATTGAGGTCCCGCCCCTGGGTTTAAAAAACCAAGCGTTAGGCCAACACCAGGCATTGATGTTTCCAGATCCTCACCCTCAATCTCAATTGTCTGTTCGTTTGTGCTCCTGTTATTACATCAAATTATGTTTTCAAAGCTCTCACACAATCATTACCCACCTGGTATATTAACAATAATGTAATGGTAGATCTTGAACATCTTCTTCTTCTTCTTTCGGATGCTCCCTTAAGGGTCACCACAGTGTATGATCCGCATAGTGATTTGGCACGTTTTATGCCGGATGCCCTTCCTGACGCAACCCTGGTCGCCTCTTACGACACACAGGGATATGGTACACCTATTTTAACCAGGGTATACACCGGCCCAGTATACTGGTACTCATTTCGCCGACCTCGGAAGGATGACAGGCTGAGTCAACCCCCTGGTGTATTAATTCAGTGGCGCAACGAGGCTTGAACTCAGGACCTTTTGGATCCCAAGCCGCTGCCCTAACCACTGCGCCAACACCAGGCTATTGTCATGATTTTGAACATTCAGCATGTAATGGTAGATCTTGAACATTCAGCTTTGAAATTGCTGAATTTGAAATTCAGCTTTGAAAATGCAGAAATATTTTTCAAAATACTTTGTTCTCCCTTGTTTCTTTCCTCAAGGTTTCTCTTCGTTATCACCTGCGTCTCTACACACAGTGGCGGCAGAGTCATCAGCGAGTTCGTTTGCTTTTACCACCGCCCAGACCTCCAACACTTCTCGCAGCACCGACTATCATTAAACACTCTCCTATTTCGCCACCCTCTGTGCATACACCAACAACTCTTCACTCCATGTCCACATCACCAATGGTCTCATCCTTACCACACACACCCCAGAATTCCTACCCACTTTCAATCCCTACCTCTCCCTGTCCCAGTCCTCCCCCTCAAATGCCAAACCCTCCTGCATATCCAATACCTCCTGTAACACCTCACTCTCTCCCCTCACTTTCTGTTTCATCCTCTCCTCCACCAATTCGCTCTCTCCCCTCACTTCCTGTCTGTTCTCCCAAACCTTCTCAATGTCATCAATCTCTCACAATACCCCCCTCAGCCACCTCTCTCCAGCCTTCAACATGCTCTCTTTCCAAACCTATTTGTTCTCTCCAATCATCTGCTCTTTCTTATCAATCTTTGTTATCTCAATCCAACACTATACAACACGCTAACTCCGTCCCTTGCACTTCCACACAGCGTCCTACATCTCCAAATCAACCCACTAATCCTCCTCCTTGTGATTCTGCACACTCCCTTTCAGCACCTTCCCATTCTCATCATTTACCATCCCAGTCTCTTCAATCATATTCCCAAAACTTTTCTACCCCTTTATCTGCAGTCGCTTCTACTACTAATCCTCCATTGCTTTCTCATTTCAACCAGTGTCCTCCATCAACACCAGACACTTCTCACCATCCTCAATTATCGTACAGCTCTGCACATTGTCAATCACATACCTACTCCACATTATCTTCCTGCCCTCCTCCATCACCTTCCCGCTCTGCCCGCCCTCCCGCGTCACCTTCCCGCTCTGCCCGCCCTCCCGCGTC
The DNA here is from genome assembly GCF_056783735.1 of Eptatretus burgeri. Lineage (NCBI taxonomy): Eukaryota > Metazoa > Chordata > Myxini > Myxiniformes > Myxinidae > Eptatretus > Eptatretus burgeri. The sequence goes on along the minus strand of NC_140964.1, from coordinate 40,508,798 downwards.
ACCTTCCCGCTCTGCCCGCCCTCCCGCGTCACCTTCCCGCTCTGCCCGCCCCCCGCGTCACCTTCCCGCTCTGCCCGCCCCCGCGTCCCCTTCCCGCTCTGCCCGCCCCCGCGTCCCCTTCCCCCTCTGCCCGCCCCCCGCGTCCCCTTCCCCCTCTGCCCGCCCCCGCGTCCCCTTCCCCCTCTGCCCGCCCCCCGCGTCCCCTTCCCCTCTGCCCGCCCCCGCGTCCCCTTCCCCCTCTGCCCGCCCCCCGCGTCCCCTTCCCCCTCTGCCCGCCCCCGCGTCCCCTTCCCCCTCTGCCCGCCCCCCGCGTCCCCTTCCCCCTCTGCCCGCCCCCGCGTCCCCTTCCCCCTCTGCCCGCCCCCCGCGTCCCCTTCCCCCTCTGCCCGCCCCCCGCGTCCCCTTCCCCCTCTGCCCGCCCCCGCGTCCCCTTCCCCCTCTGCCCGCCCCCCGCGTCCCCTTCCCCCTCTGCCCGCCCCCCGCGTCCCCTTCCCCCTCTGCCCGCCCCCCGCGTCCCCTTCCCCCTCTGCCCGCCCCCCGCGTCCCCTTCCCCCTCTGCCCGCCCCCCGCGTCCCCTTCCCCCTCTGCCCGCCCCCCGCGTCCCCTTCCCCCTCTGCCCGCCCCCCGCGTCCCCTTCCCCCTCTGCCCGCCCCCCGCGTCCCCTTCCCCCTCTGCCCGCCCCCCGCGTCCCCTTCCCCCTCTGCCCGCCCCCCGCGTCCCCTTCCCCCTCTGCCCGCCCCCCGCGTCCCCTTCCCCCTCTGCCCGCCCCCGCGTCCCCTTCCCCCTCTGCCCGCCCCCCGCGTCCCCTTCCCCCTCTGCCCGCCCCCCCGCGTCCCCTTCCCCCTCTCCCCGCCCCCCGCGTCCCCTTCCCCCTCTCCCCGCCCCCCGCGTCACCTTCCCCCTCTCCCCGCCCCCCGCGTCACCTTCCCCCTCTCCCCGCCCCCCGCGTCACCTTCCCACTCTCCCCGCCCCCCGCGTCACCTTCCCCCTCTCCCCGCCCCCGCGTCACCTTCCCACTCTCCCCGCCCCCCGCGTCACCTTCCCACTCTCCCCGCCCCCCGCGTCACCTTCCCACTCTCCCCGCCCCCCGCGTCACCTTCCCACTCTCCCCGCCCCCGCGTCACCTTCCCACTCTCCCCGCCCCCCGCGTCACCTTCCCACTCTCCCCGCCCCCCGCGTCACCTTCCCACTCTCCCCGCCCCCCGCGTCACCTTCCCACTCTCCCCGCCCCCCGCGTCACCTTCCCACTCTCCCCGCCCCCCGCGTCACCTTCCCACTCTCCCCGCCCCCCGCGTCACCTTCCCACTCTCCCCGCCCCCCGCGTCACCTTCCCACTCTCCCCGCCCCCCGCGTCACCTTCCCACTCTCCCCGCCCCCCGCGTCACCTTCCCACTCTCCCCGCCCCCGCGTCACCTTCCCACTCTCCCCGCCCCCCGCGTCACCTTCCCACTCTCCCCGCCCCCGCGTCACCTTCCCACTCTCCCCGCCCCCCGCGTCACCTTCCCACTCTCCCCGCCCCCCGCGTCACCTTCCCACTCTCCCCGCCCCCCGCGTCACCTTCCCACTCTCCCCGCCCCCCGCGTCACCTTCCCACTCTCCCCGCCCCCCGCGTCACCTTCCCACTCTCCCCGCCCCCCGCGTCACCTTCCCACTCTCCCCGCCCCCCGCGTCACCTTCCCACTCTCCCCGCCCCCCGCGTCACCTTCCCACTCTCCCCGCCCCCCGCGTCACCTTCCCACTCTCTCCCCGCCCCCGCGTCACCTTCCCACTCTCCCCGCCCCCGCGTCACCTTCCCACTCTCCCCGCCCCCCGCGTCACCTTCCCACTCTCCTCACCCTCCTGCATCAGCTTCCCACCCTCCTGCATCACCTCTCCACTCTGCCCAGCATACGTCACATTCTCATTCTGTCTACCCTACTTCAGCTCATCCTCTTCCATCACATTATAGTCTTTCTCTTCCATTACCTCTCCACTCTTTCTATTCTCCCTTCGCAACTTCCCACTATGCTCACCATCCCACATTATCTTCCCACTCTGTTCACCCTCCCGTATTGCTTTCCCAATCTTCTCACCCTCCAAAATCACTTTTTCACTCACCTCCACACAATCTTCCTTCACCTTCTAATGCTGCTGACTTCCCTCCATCACCTTCCCACTCTATTCACTCACCCCCATCACCTTCCCACTCAACTCACTCCCCACCATCACCTTCCCGCTCAACTCGCTCCCCCCCATCACCTTCCCATTCTGTCCATCCTCTATCCCCTTCCCACTCTGTACACACTCCTCCATCACTTCACTCTTCTCACCATCCATCACGTTCACCTTCCTTTCGTTCCCTTCCATCACATTCATACTCTTGCTGCACTCCTTTATCACCTTCCCATTGTGCTGCATATTCTCATTGTCATTCAGATTCCTGCTCTTCTCCATTATCTTCCTGCCCCCAAAAACAATCACTCCCCTCTTGCTGCACTCCATCACCTTCCCACTATTGTTACCCTCCTGTATTAATCCCCCACTCTTCCTGTCCATCACCTTCCAACTCTTCTCATCCTCTTGTATTAATCTCTTACTCTTCCTGCCCCCCATCACCTTCCCACTCATCTCCACGCTTTCCAAAATCAACTCGTCAGTTCGTCTTACCCCCATCACCCGACGATTCTCTTCAATCATCTGAGTCTGTTTACCATCAACCATCCTTTTCCATGTCCTCTTCTCAATCTTACCCTTCCACTCCATCTTTCCCCCTACCAACTCAACCCTCCTCATCCACTTATATCCTCTATGACTCTATGCCCTCTTCTTCACACTCACCTCAACCCTCTGTACGTTTCTTCCCATCTTCTCCTTCCAATTTTGTTCCATTGCCCTATCTATCTCTCCACGCCCTTCCACTTTCTGCATTGCAAGCATCTCAGATACAGGATGCTTTTCAAACAGACTTTCCATAATGGACTGATGACGAAGAAGCCAAGCTGAGTGCCATTCAAACCTGACCCAGTGAATGAGTGCACCCATTTTACAATGTCATTGATATTGCAGCAACATTCCATCACAACCTTCTGGTGTTATATCAGCTCCAAGATCTGATTTTTTTGGGGGGGGAGGGGAGGGTGGGAGAGGATGGCGAATGGTATATCAAAAGATGTGGAATTGTTGATGAGCAAGAAAATTTCAGTTTCTTCATCATGTTGGTTAAACTTGTACAAAGGAATTGTATATTATAGTGGCAATGGGTTTAACCTATGATGATACCGTTGACAAATTCTAAGTAACATGTAATCATGAAGCATATAAAGCTCAAGCCAGAATTTAAAATTACTAACCTTTGTGCCTTTGTCAATTTAAGCTGTATTGTAAGTAGTAGAACTCCAACAGGTGGTGTACTGCCAATCAGCAAAAACCAAGGGAAGGATATTAAAAAAATATATATATATAAAACTGGAAATTGTTTTTGTGATGAAGCAAGATGTTCCACCAGAAGGAAGATTACCATATAATCGATGTAACCCAGGCCCTTCGGATTGTCAAAACTATTGTTAGTGTGCCAAACCAAAAACTTCCCACTCTCCTCCATCACCTTCCCCCATCACGTTCCCCCTTTACCCACCATCCTCAATCACATTCCCCCTTTACCCACCCTCCTCTATCACCTTCCCCCTTTACCCATTCTCCTCCATCACCTTCCCCCTTTTTCCACCCTCCTCCATCACCTTCCCACCACCCTCCTATCACCTTCCCCCTTTTTCCAACCACCCCGCATCACCTTCTCTTCCATCTCCTCGCCCTCCCGCATCACCTTCCCACTCTGCCAAGACAACCCTCTCCTCCTCTCCTCTCTCCATCGCCTTCCCGCTCTGCCAACCTTCCTTTTCAAAATGTGCAAAGAACACAAAGTGGGTGGGAGTCAGGTCAAATCCAATTAATCTCAATCATTCAACCAGCTATCTTATAATAAAATTAAGAAAGATCCAGTTTTGAATATTATGCAGAAAAAATTCTTTATTCTTCCAAGTAAAAAATAGAAACAATACAAACAGAACCAGAACAAAATATTGAGGGTACAAACCACTAAACCCAAGGCTTTGCTACAGGAGTTTGTGTAAAGAGCAATTCACTACAGCATGCACTAAAATATGAAAATCTACATGGAAGGATTATCAAACTAGGTATTTTTTTGTTGAAGCTTAAAAAACATCATCACAGCCACACCCAGGCTAAAAAGCCTAAATCAGGTGGGATGGATGATTCTGCTGGTGCATACAATTGGGTGCCATTCTCAAACATGATCCACTTGTAAATCTTCAGTTTGTCCAATATGCTTTTGACCCCTTTTCTCCATTATTCCCAACTACACCCACCCACCACAGTCAGTTATATTATCCTACAGTTTAAAAAAAACAGACCCCACTGGGCCAAAATGCTCAGTGTGCCAAAGATCACTCTTGCTGGCAGTGTTTAGACTTCCATTTTAAAACATACAAGGGAAAGGTGGAAAAGCTACCGTCACTGAATCGAAAGACCACAGCTTGCCAAATCGCCTCTGCCAGTCCCCTTAAAGTGTTAAATGCAGGACTGCAAATCAAATCAACACAAAGCCATTTTTAGCACCATTCGCATGCACTTTGAAGGGTCTCCGTGGGGATAGGCAAGAAATCGTTGCCTGAGCAAGCACGGCAACATAATGATGTCGTGGAGGACTGATGAAATGCAGGCCTCTGCTCATCTGACACAGGGACGCCAAATCTGTTAAATGTCCAGGACATAGTTTGACCAGGACAATCAAATATGGGAAGAATAAAAAAAGTTTGAGATGAAGATTACATACGTCCACAAACCAAAAACAAAATTTAACACCCTACAGGGGTGCACATAAAGATTTTAAAAAGCACGAGATTCTTCGATGTCATGGCTCAGCAAGGCATTAATTAGACCCAAAATACTACTGACATTCCTGCCAATCCATTCCTCCTCCCACCCTCCCCCCTCCCCTTCCCAAACCAAAGAGCAGGACAGGTTTAGTTTGACATTATGGCACTGCTGTTATCAAGGAGATCACATGACCACGCACTGACGCTCACCACTCCGGGGATCCCCCTGCAAAACACAATCACAAACACAAAAATATTTATCATCAGAAGTAGCAACTAATTATATGACCAGGGAAAAGGACCATCACCTTTGTTACAACCGGTTAGCATTGGGTCAAAGCCAAGCCAGCCCCAGCAGTGACCAGCACATTTTGTGTCCTTTGTGCATGCAAAGCCTTGTGGGACCAGTGTGACTAAGGAGAGGTGAAGGAAGTGAAATGATAAGCCATGCTTCGTCCTCAAAACCCGCAACATGCAAGAAAAGGACAGAGCATTTCCCACTCCCAGCGACCAAGCCAGCCCCGTCACCTGGTCAGGAAAACCTGAACCACCACTAACCTGGTTTTGCTCAACACTCGTGGAAATGGACACATCCTCACGTAGGGGCTTCCCACAAGTCGTACACATAGACTCCAAAGCCATTCCGGTTTTCTTCTCCACCTCCATTGCCATATCTGCACGCTCTTCACCACCATGCACCTGCTTTTCGATCTGTACTCCCATCAGAGACTTCTGCTTTCTGGAAGACGTGGTCTTCTTGCGAGTTTCCACACCTTTGCTTGCCCAACAACCTTCATGAGTCACAGACTCTTCCACAGATATTCCAGCACCATCGGGGTCACCATGCATCATGTACTTCCGTTTGGCAAGAGGTATCGCAAGCGAACTCTCATCCTGCGCTGCAGCTGGCATGCTCGTCACGATGGCAGAGCGACTTTTGCGTGCAAACATTAGATCAGAGGCACCGGCACTGCTTGACTTCCCCTGTCACAGGGTGAGCGGGATTATGTAGAACACCCTTTCCTTTTCTTTGGGGAAAAAGCATTCAAGCCCATAGATCTGGCTATCAGATGGAATCATAAGCTTTGCCAAGCTGGATATCTTAAGCAATTCACCATGTTTGTCAGCAAAGTTATCACCCGACTCCTTAGAGTTGTCAGTGCAGACCAAACCATATGATCTCTTGTCGAGTTTCATAAGTAGCGAAAGAAAAGCGAGTACAGTAGGTTTAAAATGAAACAAAACGAGATCTGTTGGGCCTCCCACCCTTCCCCCTTTCATTTAAATCAGTGATAACAGGCTGTGGATGTCACCAACACCAAAGTACAATTTCCAGACACCATGCCGTAGGCTGCCTGACAAAAGGAGTAGAAACACACCGGGTCCCCGAGTCGAGAGGAGCAGCAACAACACAATTTTGTCAGAGGGTTGAACTGTGGCATTGCACAAAGTATGCATCATTCCATATTAACTGAACATAGAAAATGGCATTTTTAGGCCCACCATTTCCTGATTTGTAGGAAACATGGTATGCTGAAAGCTGTTCTTGAAACAATTTCATACCAAATTTGAGCAACGTTGGTTTAAAAAGAAATTTTTTTAAGTTCCAGGGATGGGACCTCTCGAAAATGGATGCACTTGACTTCAACCTCCCACAATTCCCTCTGACGAAACTGACCCATCTTGGACTCACAGGTTCGAGTATCACTTGGGGCAAGCCATAGGTTTGGCCTGACTGGTCTCTATCTCTTGGCCTGGAAAGCTACAAACTCTACTTTTAAAACAGCCTTGAGCTCGGCCTGGCGTGCAAGCATCTGTGCCATGATTGAGCACGAGCAAAATATATTGGGGCTATTGTTTTGCTGCGTTACCAATGGCATCACCTTCATTTCCATGTTATCCCTTTTGGAGATGCTTTGTCATCTGCCATGATGCATATTAAAAGGTTAGGTTTTAGAAGAGCCGACTGTGTGCAAAATTTACATGTGGGTTGTAATCCTGCTCCCTAACAGGCAAATATAAATTTGAAAACGTGGAGGTCCGAAATCCAACTTTGACTATTGTTGCGAGTTTAATTGTTATGTCACCTTCACATGAGATCACGCCCCGAATGCCCGAGGGGTTGAAGCAATATGACTGCACGGAGTCTTTCCTGTGTTTTTTGCCTTCTATGCTGTCCATCCTGACAGGGAGAGACTAAAAACAAAATACGTTGCTCTCAATCAAGACAATCCTCCAATGTGGTGAAAAGAGGGCCACACACAGAGAATTACACACAATTTTAATTAACATGATAATAATAATAATAAGTCTGAAGACGACGATGGTTCATGAGCGGTATTTGACGATGTAGATTGTTTCAGAAGTCAAGGATGAGACAAAGTGATAATGTTTGACCAAGTTATAAAAATGATTATGATGTGGTACGAGTGACAGGTTATTAGCTGCAAAATGTCGAAAACCCGGTTTCGTTCAACAACTTTCAAAATTTGACCTTTGCATAACCTTTAAAGGTTACAAAACAATGTTGTGGACATTAAAATAAGGAAACAGGATACGTGCTATAGCTTATTGGAGTTAGTTCGTCGAAGAAGGTCGAAAACCTGGTTCGATTCCCACAACTTTGAAAATTTGACCTTTGTGAACTTTAAAGGTCAAGGATTATGACCTTTGGTGCAAAACTTCCTCTGGAACATTCCAGGAACAATATAACGTCATATAGGCTATATGGCATTTCGCACTCATCGGATTATCCATACTTTGATGAAATCAGAGTAAAAACAAACTTCAAGGAGGCGCCACGGGCAAGGTGTTCGGCAAAATGGTTTCAAGACTTTAGGTGGGGAATGACCTCAAGATTATGCTTAAAAAATATTGTCATCCAAGCTCTCAAAGTTTGGGCGCTCGAATGATTTTTATGTCAAAAGTCGCAATTTTCTAAGTTCGTGACCTTGACCTTGGGAGAAAATGAAAAATCAAGCTCCATGGGGCTATGCAGGTGCCATTGGGCTAACCAAATACCGAAACCCCTGCCAGATTCGACAAAACCCTCAGAGAAGATGGATTTTTATCAAAATTCGCAATTTAAGTTCGTGACCTTGACCTTGGGACGAAAATGAAAAATCGAGCTCCGTGGGGCTATGCAGGTGCCATTGGGCTAACCAAATACCGAAACCCCAGCCAGATTCGACAAACCCCTCGGAGAAGAAAATTTTTTACGTCAAAATTCGCAATTTAAGTGCGTGACCTTGACCTTGTGATGAAAATGAAAAATCGAGCTCTGTGGGGCTATGCAGGTGTCATTGGGCTAACCAAAAACCGAAACCCCTGCCGGATTCGACAAACCCCCTAGGAGAAGATGGAAATTGAAATCGGCAACCCCCTAAAAACACGTTTTTTGGGGCGTGGCTCCGCCCGTAATGGGCGCACCATGCCCATTCTAAGGAAAACACAACTACATCATGATATAAACCTCCCACCAAAATTTTATCAGGATCGGATCAAAACCCACGGAGCTATGCTCGGGACAGACAGACAGACAGTCACACACCAATAACGAATATAGTGGTCACTTATCTTTTTCGTGAAAATTTTTTTTGTGAACCAATAATAATAACTTAGACCTAAGGAAAAAATGTTGAGTTTCCGACATACTCCAAAAATTCTTGCCAAACCCAAATTATTTCTTTATTTTTGCAAGGGTTGACTTCCAGGCAACCATTTTATGTCCGCTGTGCATGGCATTACTCTGTGCCATTGTTGACCGCTGTGGTCTCAACAGAGAAAATTAGAGGTTGTTTATTTCAGTTAAGGGGTCAGAAAGCTTTATCCACATTTTAAAAACATTGCAAAAACCACCTGGGACACATCGATGGTGTCTTGTTCAAAATTGTTAAATGGACCCTGGATAGACATTCCCAATTTGACAGAAGTCATGACTGCCATGCAGACATTTGGTGTTGGTTTTGTTCACTTAAAGTGCTGACACGGTCACCACGATACACAAGATGTCAGACCTATGACGTCTGTATTTGTCACACGTCTGGTGAAAAACGGCTACCACCAAAAAAAAAAAACTAAAAATATACCCGTGCGGAAGTGACGGTCATCTCTGCGAGAAAATATATAGCCTCCTGAAGGTAGGGCAGTTTTTACAAACTTTGAATCACGTGACACAAAAGCGAAATTCGAAAATCCGTCCTGACCAAATTTAGATATTGTCCCATACATTCATATGCCACAATCAAATTCAAGACAGCTTGAGAAATGTAGGAGGAGATAGATTTTGAAAATCGTCATTTTCGCATTTTTTGCCAACTTTGAAGTCACGTGTCACGAAAACGGAAGCGAATATCGAAAATCCGGCCCGACCAAATTTAGATATTGTCCCACTGATTGATATGCCACAATCAAATTCAAGATTGCTTGAGAAATGTAGGAGATAGATTTTGAAAATCGTCATTTTCGCATTTTTTTTCCAACTTTGAAGTCACGTGACACGAAAACGAAAGCGAATATCGAAAATCCAGCCCGACCAAATTTAGATATTGTCCCATAGATTCATATACTACAATCTAATTCAAGATCGCTTGAAAAATGGCGGAGGAGATAGAATTTGAAAATCGTCATTTTCGCAACTTCAAAGGCCTCGTGACCTTGACCTTGACCTTCGGTGACCTTGAAAGTCAATCCATCGTGTACGTCTCATCGACCTCTATCAGGATCACAAATGACCAGATCTCCCGCTTCAACTTCATTGTGAACGGACGGACGGATCGTCACCTCTCCTCTCAACACCAATATTATTAGGTCATGCTCGAAGAGATGACCTAAAAAGGTATGTTGTGAAGAAGATGAAGCTTATTGTGAGCACAGGTCGAAAATCGAAAACGAGGTTTAAATGAATGTTTTAAAATGCAGAAATGAACTTCTTGAAAATTATGTTAAGCTCGTTTTGTTACAAAGTAAGTAAAACTGCAAAACCTTATCATGATGTCAGTTTGGTGTGTGCCTTTAATAGATGGTACTGTACTTTATTGGGGGTAGGGGCCTGTTTATACCCTGCAAACAGTTTACACGTTCTATTTTATAGCAGCAAATACCACCTGTCACTTCACTGACAAGAATACAGGGAAGAAGGGGAATGGGAAGAGAGGAGGGGAAAGAGGAAGGGAGGGGGCAAAAGGGAAGGGGGAGTGTGTGGAAGGGGAGAAAGGGGATGAGGTGGGGGGGGAAGAGGAGGTATCTGGGGGGGGGGATAACAATTGCTATGTTGCCGGATTATGCAGGGTTAACTTTAAAGTGCATTCATTAGTTGGGGGTGGGGGGCAGGTTAAAGTTTCTTGTTTTTAAGAGTATATACTTCATGGTTGCCCCCAAAGGGTATAATCTAGGATTTTTTATCAACGAGAAAGGGTCAAATATCTGAATATACAAGATTTTCAGGGATGATCAATGGGACATTAGCATTCTTCATTTCCTTCACATGTCCTGTTGAGCCATGTTAGTGATATGCTGTCTTGATCACTGCTGAGAAACCTTGTTTAAAGGAAACCTTTCAGAGATATACTAAATTGGTATTATTTAATCCTATCTACACAATACTGTTTTACCCCAAATTTGGTGTCCCACAATGGACATGTTAAAGTTCATGATTCGATATATTTTCAACTATCAACATACACAGACTGGTTGGAAAGATGTTGAATCTAAAATGCTGTACTGCTTCCATTTAAATACGTACAAAAAAACCCAACAAAAATCCCTACCGACCTACCCCATTCATTGAGCAGAATATTACCGGAAACCCAACATTTTATGGGGAGGCCTTAACAAGTAACACCCGTCAATCGAGTTCAAGTTCCGAACACTTTCAAACAAACATTAGCCCATGCCAGCCAGTTCGTGAAAGAGTTAGGACAAAAACTATCCGAGGCCAATCCCTCAAAGGTGGGAATAATTGGGGCCATTAAAGCAGTAGCAGCAAACAAACACACCACATACACTCGAGATTTGTATTGTTCAACTGGTACATTTAAACATGTGGTTATTGTGGTTGGGGGGGGACCGGCAACATATATGCACTGCATAATCAATTGTGATGCCTGTGAAAGGTAAAGTTGTCAATGCGTGGCTGTCTGAAATGTGGAGAAATAAGCAACAACGTCAGTCGACAAATTAAGAGACAAGTTCACATTGGCAGAAATGGCTATAATAATGTGTGTAGTCACCATTGACTCCGATAATAACTTGTCGGACCAAATCAGACGATCAAGCTATCACCATCACACGCTGTGCCATTCTTTACCGGGGTCACTTCCAATTGATAAAGTGCATACGGGTGGATGGCGAACATAAACACGAGTCCCCATGATGTCCCAAGCATATTCAATCAACCGTAAGGCCAGAGATTGTGCAGGCCATTCTGTGCAAGTGATGGTGTTCTAAACTACAGCTCTGACGACTGACACCACGTGCTTGTTGTGGATGGGTGTTGTCATCCATAAAGACCAAGTTGGGACCTTGCTGTTGGGCGAGAGAAACGATGACACGCCTAACAATCTCATCTCTGCATCTCACACAAGTCGTAAAACCCTCTCCAAATGATAAGATCAGTTATTCGACCACCTTGAATGCTTGTCCTTGCAGCCTGCTCCCACCAAAAGGATCACTATGCCCAATGAGCATATCGTTTTCCACTGAGCCTCTCGACCAGCATGTCTATCGTTAAGGCCGAGGCAGAATCAATACGCATTCGTAAAAAGAACATGATGCCAACAGTTCGCCCTGCAGTTGTGATGCTGTCCCATTGTCAAATATGGTGTAGATCAGTGGTCTTACGGACCTCATACCATGAGCCTGAAGCTGGTTCTGAACTGTTTTGGTCAATTTGATCATCGATTGCTCTTCGAAGGTCATTCTGGAGAAATTGAAAAGGTGTTCCCTCCGTCTCAAAGCATGATTAGATAAGCCTCACAATGGGTTGTAACCTCTGGGTGACCTGAATGCGATTTCTCTGTGAACTCAGTCAGACAGTACTTTCTCAGTGCTCTAAAAATGACGCGATAATGAACATGGTTCTGGGAAGCAATGGCAGTTTGAATCACCTCTCCCAATCCAACTCCCCCCCCCGCCCAAACCTCCCCTTGACTGACCATCCTGATGGTGTGAAACAAATTCAATTGGTATAAAATTATTCCAAAACCAACAGACTACATCAACTCAACTTATAGAGAGTATTGCCAAAGACCATGTGCAGACATGCACACATTATCTGGGAGATGCGATTTCCAAGACAGCTCAGTTCGTGACGATTGCAGCATTACATATTGCACATCCACTTTCAAGGTTGGGCATCTTTCCTAAATAGCCACGGTTTGCATACTCGTGACGAAAAAAAAAAATATTTGCAACTTCTCTTTTTGTCACGAATAGGTTATACAATGTCTGGTGTTGGCTTAATAGTTAAGGTGGCTGGTTTAAGATCTTCGCGTTCTGAGTTTGAGCTCTTGCCATGAAGTGAAAATAACACCAGGTGGGTTAATTCAGCCTGTCATCCTTCTGGGGTCGGCAAAATGAGTACCAGCTAACAAGGAAGAATGAGCCATTCGACTATCCTGTGTCAGAGTGGAGAACCATCCAGGACTGTCCCCCCGAGGCAAGGAAAAACTGCTTCGGTAGCCACATGCATCTGAAGACGTGAAAGGAATCGTCGTTCTTTTTTCTTCCACATTTTAAAGAGACTAAATCAATAAAACAATTAATTGACATTCAGGTTGAGTCTTGCAGCACAGCAGTGTCATTTTGGAAGGTCTGCAAAATGACATCGTGGTTCATCTCTTAACCGGAAACATTTCATCAATCTGTCACCACCAAGATAACTTTGGAGTGCATGTCACTGCCACGACAAATGGGAAAAGATCTCCACAATTTTTATCCTGCAATGCAAAGGCTACCTTCCACTTCCTTTTATCCCCAAAACGCAGACATTATACTGTTTGTTCCACTTGAGGACGTCCTCACCAGAAGGAGAACATCTTTGCTGATGGAGACTGAAATGGCAGCTGTCTTGGAGAAGATACGGTGTGAAGGCCATGGTGTTTGGTGTTGATATCAGGCACGTTTTAAGGGGCATACCCAAGTGACCGAATCTTCCCTTCGCTCCAACATCACCAACTCAAGATGTCGCTCATGTTTATTGTGATTTTTTTTCCAGCCACGACTTCAGAACGAAAGAGCAATTTCAGAAAATGACAAAGCAATTTTGTAGTTTCTATTTTCCTGTCGATTTGCATTTTCAGAGTACATGTATGATGAGGACATTTCTATACTGTCACGGGTAGAAGTATAGGCCTCTGTGACAGAAAAACTGAAAAAAAAACTCTTTAAAATGATCACGTCTATACGTATGCAAACGTTACCTCAAACAAAGGTCAGCCCTCAGATTAAGTTCTACCAAAGTCCTTCAGAAGTGGTTTTTAATGGTTTCATACAAAATTACATCTTCAAAGCTCTCACAAAAAATACAAACAAGTCTCAGGATTAACTTTAAAAGACATCCCAAGATGTGGAAATTTGAAAGGGTCAGGGTGAAGGGACAGTGAATGATGCGACCATCTTTGACCACTTTACCAACGGTGCTCAGATTTGGCATGGAGGCATGTTTAAAGATCAACTATCAGCAAACAAATTTGCAAAGAATCCTGAAATGGTGAAGAAATTGCCATTTTATAGTAAGTAGCATGGAATGACCTACAGTTGTAATTGCCATAAACCAAACATGGTTTCTCCGCTTAGTTTTTAAAGTTCTAGATGAGTTATGTTCACGTGGCAAATAGTTTTATCACAATAGTCGGCACTTTGCTTGATGAAGAGCCACAAGCCATTCAGATTTGTTGCAAAGCATAGCACACAGCATGGTACAGTCCAGCATGCATAAATTAACAGGCAAGACTTGTCTTGTTGTTGTGAGCAACAGATGAGATAAATTTTTTCAGGTGAAAAACAAAACTCCAGAAGAATCCAAGAAAGCTTACTTGGTTCTTTATTAATTAAAAATAATAATTCTGAATTGGCTTGTTCTGTATTACTCAAGATTTAAAGGGAAAATTGTGGTTCTATATTTTTGGGAGGAGAGTATGGTTTGGTCATGCTGGAAGTCAAAAGTAATTTATAAATTCCAGTGAAATGATAAAATAACATGAATGAGCAAGTTGTATTTAGGCTGGAAAATTGTTCTTAAAATACAAAATGGTTTCACGACATTGCTCTTGGACTCGTCTTTTTTTGCTTGCAAGTTCTGTTTATCTGATTGTGACATCATCAAAACATGTTTTGTTTTGTTTTTCTTCTGTTTTGAAATAGTCTACAGTGCAAATTCATATTTTCCTTCTCATAAAACTCTCAATTTCTAAGTGAACTTAAACATTATCTTGTAAACAATGCAGTAACTGAATTATGTACATATTTACTTAAAATAAAGAACTATCTTCTCCAGCACAACTTTCTCACCTGCTGATGAAAAAGTTCTTCTTCACCAAGTTCATCATCATCCTGCCCGTTCTCAGGGATACGAATCCCAGTATTCCGGACCACGTCCCTCACCGCCATCTCCTGCTCAAAATAATATGGGTGTGGCACAAGGACACCTCAGGGAAATTACTTGTTATGGTCAAAAGAAGACTCTTTCAAAAGAGAAGGTCAAAAGAACTTCAACGAGTACATTCAAAACTGTACCAAAAGCAATCTATCTCTATCTCTCTCCACGTGCTCACATGTCCAGAAGAATCCACCAATGAGGTATGAACGTTGTCTCCTGTACCCCATGAGCTCTGACTCTTCCACAGCAAGTTACCAGGAGGGTTGTGGGCAACACGGGCATTCGTAGTCCACACCTGACGGTTGCAAAAGTAAATAAATAAAACACCACCGGTGGCTACAGACCAAATGGATGAAGCATCCATACAATGACATGCCTGTACCAGGGAGCATCAAAACCTGAGAGACTGGCACTTCGACAATTTTGTATTAATACGTATCAGGCCTCAAAATGTGCCAGAATGACTGCAAGACAGGTTGTGCTTTCAATGGATGAAATCAACAGAACATTGATCGACGTATGCTGACCGTTGTGGAAAGTAGGGAGAAACTGACGTTTCGGGGGTTAACTGACTGTCAGGAAGAAAAAAAACAAAAAAGCCGTTTTACTCTGAGGAAGGTTAACACGAGAAATGTCAGCTTTGCCTTGCTTCCCGTGGCAGTTAGCATATTTCGATCAAAATTCTGTCGACGCCACTCATTATCTTACGAATCCAATAATGCAGATACACACTCGCCTTTACAGTTTACATGTTAAATGCAAAAATATGAAAAATTATTAAATATACATTTTTTCAATACTGTATGTGACTTTCAAACTGATGAAATTCAGCCCAGAATGCTCGGTGGGGAAGTGCAAAAATCCCAAGAAACGGAGCATCATAAAGTATATCATGTGAGTGAGATAATGATTATAACTTAGAATTGGCCACAAAGCTTCTAAAAAAAAAGCAAAAAACACCTGTAAAAGTACCTGAGAGAAAGGGCTGTGCCTCTGCACAACTAAAGACTTGGAGAACTTTCTCAGCTCGCCGAATGTGCAGCTGCTCATTATACAAACTGGCGACCATGTGGACTGGTGCAAGGACGGAGTGGACGGGCGTATGTCACACAAAACCCCTGACGGATCGCTACCAGTGAATGGACTGTGTATCTGGATTATGGGATTCTGAACACCGATGGGAAAGCCATATCTTGGGGTTTGTGAATGTGCAGGGTAAGTTTAAAATGATGATATTTACTATTAATCATGTTGGGAGGAGCTACAGGAGCTGTGAGGGATGTTGTAAATACATTGTTTGTTTGGTTTGAGGCCACAAGATAAATTATTGATTTCTGCATCTATTGCTAAAAGGAAAAGCACATCTATTGTGTGTATATGTGTGTATATATATATATATATATATATATATATATATATATATATATATATATATATATATATATATATATATATATACATATATACATACACACACACATATACACACAGAACACACACATATACACACAGAACACACACAGAACGAACACACACACACACACACACACACACACACACACACACACACACACACACACACACACACACACACACACACACACACACACACTATAAAGAAATGGTAGGAACTCGACACCTCTCATCCACGGATATTTCTCGTATTTCCTACATTCCCATGAGTCCGTTTTGCATTTTTTTTTTTTTTTTTGCAGGAGCAGAACAATTATTTTGAAATTGCCACTCTCTTCTAAATGCTGAAAATTAAGTTTAAAATATGCTTTGAATTAGAGACTTTGTGCCATCAACGGCAGGTTAAAAGTTCCCGGTGAACAGAACCAAATCAGTGTAAAAACACACACAGCGCATGAGGAAAGGCCTCATTTAGCATTGAAAGTCATTTTGAAAGTCACACATGGACGAAACATCATATTACAAGACAATGGTATTACAAGACATCCCTCTAGCCCCACTCCCCCCTCCAAAAAGTATAACAACACACAATTCAACATCCAAATATCCCTCCTCCCAAATTAAGTCTTTGCTGACCAACTTTGACCAAAAACCTCAATTTCAAATTTGTAGTACGTGTACCATGGTACATGTACTTAGTTGAGTTCAAATCCCCTAGCCAATGGTATCACTTTAACACGAGTTTTAATGTGACCTCTGACCCTTTAGTAACAAATAATTCATCGTGGCTGGACGCACTGACAGGTTTGAAGGATGATTTTGTGGAACGTCCTGAGAAGGTTTTTTTACCATCATGATAAACAGAGGATATTTGGCTGATTGTTTGATCAGGTCTTGTGAGAATATCTTTTGATTCCATAGTCACCTTTTCAACAAGTTTGGATGGTTTTGATATAAACAAGTTCCGATTGCATCGCATTTCATGTAATAATAATGAATTAATTATTTTAGCGAGGTAAATTGTTTCATTAATATTATTGACTAGCCGAAACCCCATCACAGACTGATTCCGTTCCATGAGCCCAATATGACAACCAGTGGCGGCTCTTGTAAGAGTCGGAGCCCAGTCGATGTACTCCATAGTTTTACCTAATGAGGCCTACAAAACATCCCTGTACACGACATTTTTGGTGTACACTACTCCTTGTGAAGAAGTCCCCTGATTTGTGCATGTGTCTACTTTGACGTACAAACACAGCGTCAAAACTTCTCAGGTCACAGTACCGAGAAAAACGTGACGCGACCGCTAGGAGGAGCACAAAATTGGTCCTTCAGTATTAATATATACATACATATATATATATATATATATATACATATATACATATATATATATATATATACACATATATATGCATATATATACATATATATATATGCATATACATATATGCATATACATATATATATATATATGCATATACATATATGCATATACATATATATATGCATATACATATATATATGCATATACATATATATATGCATATATATATATATATACATATACATATATATATATATGCATATACATATATATATATATATATATATATATATATATATATATATATATATATATATATATATATATATATATATTAGTTGGTATTAAATAATGGAAGCATTTGGATGAAAATACAAAAAAAAATCCATTATAAGTAAGCATCAATATAATTTATTTATATTTATATTTATAAATTCCATTATAAGTAAGCATCATTATAATTTATTGGTGGTTGCGAGGACATGCAATGCAGCATGTTAAAATTGGTTGATAATCAATGCTTGTTAACAGCACAGCATATTAAAATCAGGTGTTAATTTATGGTTGTTAACAGTACAGCATGTTAAAATCGGTTAATGGTTGTTAACAGTGCAGCATGTTAATAACCATGAATTAACAACTGATTTTAACATGCTGCACTGTTTATAACCATTAATTAACAACCAATTTTAACATGCTGTACTGTTAATAACCATTAATTAACAACCGATTTAAACATGCTGTACTGTTAAAATTAATACACTTTACATAAATTAATACAATTAATTTACGCCACTGAATTAATACACCAGGGGGTTGACTCAGCCCGTCATCCTTCCGAGGTCGGCGAAATGAGTACCAGTGTACTGGGCCGGTGTATACCCCGGTGTCGTAAGAGGTGACCAGGGTTGTGTAAGGAAGGGCATCCGGCGTAAAACATGTGCCAAATCACTTTGCGGATCATACGGATGATCCGCTGTGGCGACCCCTAACGGGAGCAGCCGAAAGAAGAAGACAGAACTTTATCATGATCACAAAATCCAAATATACCTTTAAGAGGAACTGCCACAGTAAAACTATTTACTGCTTTTGAATCATCATTATACGCTCCTTTTCTTTGAGTATATCCAGGGTCTGTGGTTGTTCCCGTTGACATATCAGGAATAAAACCTTCGACAGACCCCTTTCCCATTCTATCACTGAATGTATAGAGTGTAAATTTCATCATTTCAGATACAGCAGATACATAATCAACCGCTTCAACTTCGTGTTCCAATGTACAAACGAACACTATCAAACATTTTCCAGAATAAATCATTTACGAGTGCAGAGTTAGTGTTATTCCCAGCCTTAGTGAATTTAAATTTACACAACAAGAAACTTTCGGATAGATTCAAATAGGTTTTTTGATTATTTATTTCAAAACTTTTTGTACCATTTGCATTCCAGTCTGTTCCAGTTATTGCATTTACCTTGAAGTAATCTTCTTTTTTAGTGGAGTTTGAGATGATAATGGTATCATCCAAATCATAGATACTATCAATTGCTTCCATACTTGTATTTATTTAGGAAAAAAAGATGTTAAAACTTTTGAAACCCTGACCCAAGTATTTGAATTATTTTCTGTCGTTCTTGGGGGGACAACTGAGTTTTGCCTTTCTTAATTTCTTTAAATTACAAGCAATTATGAGATTCCTTCTGGGCATCTTTTATGCTCTTTACAGCACCTGCTACATTTCCCACAGCAGAAGCAGTTGAACCAATTAGGTCTTTATGTTTAAGAATAGTTGAACCGATACCCATTAGAGTATCAATTATCCCATCTCCTCTAAATTGATGTCCGACACCCCTTTGTCTCTTAGGTTTATAGTATCCTCTACCAAGATACATACCTTCACCCTTGTAGTATGAGGAAAGGAACATCCCTTCGCCTGTAATTCTTTTAAATTTTCCCAACTCGTGTTTCCTCACAATAACCATGGTATTTATTTATTGGAAAACTTCACGTAGGTGAATTCTGATGGATATAACTTCCCCATTAAAATAAATCATACAATTATCTTGGTCGGTTATCCTAAAATTTACTCTGTGTATGTTTTTTCCTGACACAGGGAGATTAACCAAATTTTTGAGTTCCATTTTGAATTTATCACCAATTGGGGTTGAGTATGCACTGAATGAAAATATTGTATTTGTTTTTATTCCATCATTATAAGCACAATCAATCAAATCACAGTGAATTCATACTGAGTTTATTCCTGAGGATATTTGAATGACATTATCACTGTAAAACGTCCCATTAGTTTCAATCTTTTTTGAGGAGAAACCCAATAACTCTCTAAATTAATTATCAATTGTGAAATCAACCTTGTAGTTATTTTTAACTTTAATCGTTGATTTTGAAGTACGTTTTTGAATGTCTATAACAATATTTTTTGGTTCATCACCCTGCTCTTTCACAAGACGAGCAATTTCGGAAGATATTTGAGAAATCTCATATGCTCCGGGTGAGACTGTTATCGTTTTGTATCCACTTCCAGGATTACAACTAAACTTGTCATTGTTATCAGTTATATTAAATAAGGTATTATAAGTCTCCATGGACAATAAAGATGGCTCATATTCTTTTGTTGGGTCAAGTTGTAGTGGGTATGGGAATGAAGATGTGTGATCACTTGTTGTGAAATTAAAACTCAGGATTGTGCTTCTCATCTTATTTAATGAAATAAAATGTCTTTATATTGAGATTTATTAATTATTTTCATGTTCATCAACTGGTCTAAAATGGCTGATGCTTCATGAAAACAATTGTCATTTCCATCCTTCTTACGACCTCACAACAATAACAGTCTATTAACTAATTGTGATGGGTCATTTGGAAGAAAACTAATACCTGAATCAAGGATACTTAAAGCCTGAATAATGTGTTTCTCCTCATTTTTCCTACTTTACCAGAAATACAAACCCTATAATTTAGAGTGTTCAGCAGATCAATATATACTCTATCATCATTATTTTTCATATCCAATGGTTTCACAATATACTTTGATTCATCCCTCACAGTTGAACCTTGTCTTCCATCTTTTGTGAGAAGAAACATTAATCTTGGAGTTTGTTTAACAGGGGGTTGAGCAGAACCCAAGAACTTTAATTCATCATTAAATATCAATACCTTTTCTTGAACAAGATGAAATATTGCTGGTTGTTCTGTTGGAATGAGTCCTGCTTTGGTTTTTGAATCTGCTGAATATTCATTGTTTTAAAGAGCATTCACAATATAATCAGGGGGTCGATTAATCTCTTCCAGTTGTTGAAATAAACCTTCATCATCATATTCTAATTCTCCTAAATGCTCTAATTCTTCCTCCGTCATTTGATCAAAATCTTTTATCACTTGAAGTTTTTTAGGAGTATATTCAACTGTGGGAACTGTGGAAATATCTTTCATTTTTTCTTGGGAAGTTTTTAAAAGTGGTTTAAAATATTTCTCTTGTTTTCTTTCAAATGCTTCTTCGCCCGTTAGTTTCTGTCTGTGTTTCTTCTTTATGTCTTCCTGTTGTTTTACAACTTTTAAAACCAACTCTTGATGTTCCTTAAATTTTCTTGCTCTTTCTTTCGCATCCATTTATTTATTGGAAAATATTATTTAATGAATTGTAAAGATCAACAGGGAAATTTTCCTTTTCTTCATCATCCAAGTCGATGTGTTCAAATAAATCCTTTTCTTTAAATATTTCATCAAATTCTTTATTAACATTAATACGAGTTGCAATTTCTTCTTCACTAATACTTGCATCTCTGCTTTTCATACGTTTGCGATGAGTTTCTTCATCAACATCAAAACCGAATGATAAAATCTTCACTCCGCTCAGATGTTTAATAATTTGTCTCGTTCCTTCTGGATTAGTTTCTAATATCCCAAGACCACCAGATTTTAGTTTCCTTAACTCACTCTTGCAATGTGAATATTTTGTTGTACCAAGAGAAACCTCCTCAAATATTTGAGCTTCATTCCTCAATCGCATATGTTCCTCCACTGAAATATAGTGATAATCTTCACCTTTTACTTCTCCAGGTCTTAATGCTCTCGTTTTTGATACAATGCGTATCACGGGGTGTTTTTTTAAGTAACTTTACAATATTCTCATTTGTACTACACAAGAACCTTGATTTATGAAAGTTTTTTTTTTTCCAGAAGCAGATTTACCCACAAGATTTATAATAATAGTTGTCATTTATATATGTAATTGTTTAAAAAACAAAAAAATATATCCCTTAATATCTCATCTTGTTTCACAACAATATATTTATATTTTTTCGTCGTGTGCTTCATGTAATCCCCAAATTCCTTTTTACCACATAATGTAGAACAATTATCTCTCCAAAAATTCTTTATATCTATTGAATTTAACTTGAATAAAATAAAAGTATTAGCATTGTTTCTGATGGAACGACGAGGAAGTTGAAAGTACGATTGACTAAGATAAATACAATTACAAGAAGAATGTCTCCCTCTTGTGTAGTAGCTGTCCATTACCGTTTGGTTTCTTTCATTAACACAATCAAAGATAACGAGGTTCTTTTTTGATTTATCCAAATCTTGGGGAGACTGTATATCATCCGTATTATCACTAAGAATACAACTTATCGGTTTTGATTTCTTTTTACATCTGTGTGTATCAGAAAATAGTTGAATTATATCTTCAATGTTGTAATCATTTAGGTTTTTTTGAAGTTTAAATAAACCGATTATATATTCTTTTTGCAGACCAGCATTAAAACCTTGTGAGAGTAGTTGATACTCTGGTTGAAAACTCCACTTTGTGAAAATTATTAAATTATCATAATCTAAAAAGTTGGGAGTCAGGAGAATCTTCAAAAGTAAGCAGGTTTTTCCACATCCGCTTGAACCAACTATGAGACATCTTTATGAATTTGGAAGATTTTTATGATTGTTAAATTTTATCTTATTTTCCCAAATGGGTAAAAAATCATTCATTTATATATTTGGAAAACAGGTTATTTAATTTATTATTGGCTTTTTTTAGAAACTCTATATTTTATCCTAAGTTCAGGTTTAATTTCAAGATAATCCATTATTTTGTTTATGCAATATTTTGTGTTGATATTTCCCTGAAAATCACATCCATGAATAATATATAACAACAATCCTTTGAACATTTCTCCAATACGTTCAGTTTCTTCCCTTGTAAGGAAAGGTGTGTTATCACCCTCATACTTTACATTCATTTCTCTAATCAATCTTGTAAAGTAATTCATTTTTGGTGTAAATCTAAAAGAATTATTTTCCTTTTTTAATTTTTTATTGTCATTAATTAGAAGATAATCACAGAATATACATTGGTTATTGGCTTTTGACTCTGTGTCTAATCCCCGTTTTTCACACGCAGGACAATTCTCAAATTTGTCATCTGGAGAATCAGGATAGTCTAGCATATTTGTAAAGTAAAACTTTACTTAAACTCAAATTCATCTATACTTTCAGTTGCATATTGACTCATTTAATAATATTACCATCGATATCTAAATACTTTTTTTCATTACCAGATTCAACGACAACATTTTTTTATATTAAAGGTAATTTTAAAATGATCCTTAACTACTATTGAACGAAATGTCATTTCACTTGATATATTAACATCATTTATTTCATCAGGATTTACATCTTTAGGGTTGTTGAAAAAAAATACAAATTTCTCCTTGCATATTACAGATGGTCTTATCTTTTCTGTCTAAAGCTTCATCCATAAGATTTTTGGTTTTTGATACTTTTTCTTGTTTCATTGCTTTTTCTAGTTTTGAATATATTACCAGAAGGAGAGGAGAAACTTTTGTTAGAGATACTTTAATTGATGTTCTACCAGGGATACTAAAAGCCCTTCCACTGAAGGAAATTGAAGAACTCATCATATCCACCATAATTGTTTTTATCCAATAGTTGATATATTTATCTTTTTTCAATTTTACATCCTTGACATATTTCTCGGTATCTTTTACAAATGAAGAGATCGATTGAAACTTGTCTTTTGTGTCTTGAAACATTGTATTTATTAAGTGAAAAAAGTTGGAGGATAAAATGGTTTTAAGCAAAAATTCACCTATAAATTAAACAAAATTTTCATCAAGAAAATTTTAGTTTAAGCAAAGTTTTATTATATAAATATGGTGAATACAACGTACTGCGATGTTTTTAATCACGAATATAAACATTATAAATAAATAAACCAATGTCACCCGCAGGGTGACCCGCATCTTGCCAAAAGGTGACCACGTGTGACTTCTTTAAGGTCACACTGAGGTGAACAGAGCTGCTATCCACCAGGAGCGACTCCTTGAGGAATATCTGCCTACGAGAGATTCCGATGAGAATCGTTCTGCAGAGTAACCATGGAAAATATGCTTTTGCCTCATAACGTCACCAAATGACGTCATAATGTCTCAAGCTTGACATATCTAGAAAGCACTCATCAAGGTGTTCAATTTGAGGTACTACATGATATGGTTCCTAAAACTTGAAAATTTGACCTTGGGGTCAAATATGTTTGACCTCAGGCGCTAACCATGAAGGTCAAGGCCAATCGCCACCAAAAATTAATCAGCTGAGCGCCAGTCCATGAAGTTTGAAGATGATCCGATCAAAATTACTCAAAAAATAAGGGTTTCGTCGACTCCCCTGATTTGCGATAAAGTGACCTTGACCTTTGACCTTGACCTTCAAAATTTTGTGCACTGAAAGTGATCTCTATAGGCCTCTGATATGCGAAGTTACAAAAATTTCCAATGATAACTGTGCTCTGCAGAATTTTTTATACGTGATTACAGACAAAAAAAAAATAAATAAATAAATAAATAAAAAAATAAAAACATACAAGCTGACGAACATATCTTGCAAAAACTTCGTTTTGGCAAGATAACAAAAAAAACATATGAAGGTCAAGGCCAATCGCCACCAAAAATTAATCTGGTGAGCGCCAGACCATGAACTATATTCCCATGAAGTTTGAAGACGATCCGATCAAAATTACTCAAAAAATAAGGGTTTCGTCGACTCCCCTGATTTGCGACAAAGTGACCTTGACCTTTAACCTTGACCTTCAAAATTTTGTGCACTGAAAGGGACCTCTATAGGCCTCTGATAGGCGAAGTTACAAAAATTTCCAATGATAACTGTGCTCTGCAGAATTTTTTATACGTGATTACAGACAAACAAACAAAACAAAACAAAAAAAAAACAAAACAAAAAAAAACATACAAGCTGACTAACATATCTTGCAAAAACTTCGTTTTGGCAAGATAAAAACACCTTCGAACCAACAAACACACATTTAATCCATTTCATCAAATATCTCCTCTTGAGTTGGAAAGAAAACATTGTGATATCTGCTCAAAGGATGTTTTGAAGAGTAGTTATAATAGACATCTTCAATCACAAAAACACAAGAAAAATGAGTTTAAAGTAAAGGGAGACTATTATATTGAAAACACTGATGGGGCATTTCAAGGGCATATAAAAATAAGGATTTTTAAATTTGGAGAACCCGGTCCATCATCAATAGCTGAATCAATTGAAATAGTGAAACCTGATGTTGAAAAAGTTATTAGAAAGACATTAAAAGAAATGAAAACTTTAAAGTTTTATATGGGAGTGAAAATTAATATGAAAAGACAAGATGAAGAACAAACTCCTTATATGAGAACAGATCTTCATTTTATAACATCATTTCAAGATTTTTTGAATAATGGGGTTATGAAGAACTATCAAGACAAGAGGTGGATGTTGATAATACAGTGGTAGGAAGTGGATTCAATATTAAAAAAAATCATCTTTTTAGATATACAAATTCTAAAATCAAACCCTCTTAAAGCTTCTTCTTATATTGAATTACCAAAAGAAATAAAACGAAAGAAGGCAGTTGTTAAGATTAAGAACAATGAAAATAAATGTTTTCTCAGGTCTGTTCTTGCTCACAAACATCCACAAAATTGTAATTCAGAAAGAGTAAAACAATATATGAAATATGAGAATACCTTGGACATTAAAGATTTTAAATTCCCAATGCCACTAACAGATATTCCTAAATTTGAGATAAAGAATAATCTTTCTATTCATGTATATGGATTAACGGATACAAACAAAGTTCTAATATTAAAAATTTCAAACAACTATAAAAATGAAGAAACACACATTGATCTTTTATATTTTAGTGTTGGAAAGAATTCACATTATGCATACATCAATAATTTATCAAGATTAATCTCTTCTCAGGTATTCAGAACAGCAAACAAAATATATCCTTGTAAGCGATGTCTTCATTCATTTCAGACACAAGAACGATTAGAACAACATTCAAAATATTGTAGTAATCATAAATCAGCTGTAATTACAATGCCGAAACCTGGTGAAAAGATTTCTTTTGAACATTATAATAAATCTATCATGCACCCATTTGTGATATATGCTGATTTTGAATGTATCCTAAAAAAGATAAATACTGCTTCTCCTATTCCAAAAGAATCATATACAAATAAATATCAAAAACATATTCCTTGTGGTTTGTTATTATATCAAATCATCTGTTGGAGAAAAGTATAATAAACTTGAACATTATAGTGGAAAAAAACTATAACTTGAACATTATAGCTTCACAAGAGTTTGTAAAACAATTAGAAAAGGATTTTATAAGACTGTATATAAACTAAATTAATGAAAGAAACAAATGAAGCGATGAAATTTACCGAAGAAGAAAAAATAGAATTGATAAAGAACAATATCTGTCATATTTGTGAGGAGGAAATTGAGGAGTCTAAAGTTTGGGATCATTGTCATCTTACTGGTAAATATAGAGGTCCCGCTCATTCCTGTTGTTATCTTAATTATAAATTTCCTTCTTTTATTCCAGTCTTTCTTCACAACAGTGCCAACTATGATACACATCTATTTATAAATGAACTTTCAAAAACACCAGGGAATATTTCTGCCATAACAAACACAAGTCAAAAGTATATTTTATTTTCAAAAATGATACTCACAAAACCTTTAACTCGTATTAGGTTTCTAGATTCTTACAAGTTTATGGGAACACCACAAGCCAACCCAGCATCAAATCTAAGCTCCACGGGGTCTTTTTCAAATCTTAATTCATTCTTTCCAAAAGAGGAAATTCTAACTAAAGAGGAAATTCAGATTAAAGAGAGAATTCAAAGTAAAGAGGAAATTCTAATTAATGAGGAAATTCATGAAGAATGAAATTCTATTAATAAAGGAAATTCAAACAATGAATGAAATTCCAACTAAAGAGGAAATTCTGATTAAAGAGGGAATTCTAACGAGAGAGGAAATTCAAACAATGAATGAAATTCAAAGTAAAGAGAAAATTCTTACAAGTAAGGGAATTTATCCTTATGATTATATGGATTCATTTATGAGATTTAAAGAAACACAACTTCCTTCAAAAGAAAGTTTCTATAATAACCTTTATGAAGAAGAGATAAGTGTTAAGGAATATAAACACACACAAGAAATTTGGAAAATATTTAAGATAAAGAACCTTGGAGAATATCATGATTTGTATCGAAAAACATGTTTTATTGTTAGCTGATGTGTTTGAAGCTTTTAGATCACTGTCATAATAAAAATTGTTATGGATTAGATCCTGCCCACTATTTCACAGCTCCTCGTTTAGCTTGGAGTGGAATGTTGAAAATGACAAAACAAGATATAGATTTAAATCAGTGATGTAGATATGCTTTTGATGATTGAGAAGTCTAAGAGAGGAGGAATATCACAAGTATGTTCAAAAAGATATGCTAAAGCAAATAATAAATATCTTCCAAATTATGATAGTGAAAAAGATAGTAATTATTTGATGTATTTTGATGCTAATAATTTGTATGGATGGGCAATGTCTCAATCTCTGCCTTATGGTAAGTTAGAGTGGGTGGAAGAAAAGGATTATGAAAAGGCTTTGGTGAATATTGTTATTTCTTCTCAAGAGGAATTGAATGAGGAAGAAGAAGGTTATTATTTTGAAGTTCATTTGAGGTACCCGAGTGACCTTCATAATAAGCATAAAGACCTTCCTTTTGCATGTGAGAAAGAAACCCCAAATAAAGAACGGTTAAGTGATTATCATAAAAGTTTTAATATTAAAGGCAAATCAACAGAAAAGTTATTAACAACATTCTACGATAAAGAGGGATATGTTTGGCATCAGAGAAGCTTAAAACAGTTTTTGAGAGAAGGATTGAGAGTGGCTAAAATTTATCGAGTTTTAAAATTTAAACAAAGTCCTTGGATGAAAAGGTATATTAAATTCAATACAGATATGAGAAAAATTACAAAAGTAAAATTTGAAGGGGATTTCTATAAATTGATGAATAGTGATGTCTTTGGAAAGACAATGGAGAATGTTAGAAACAGGCAAAACATTAGATTTGCAACATCTTGGAAAGAAGCTTCGAGATTGATAAATAAACCAAGTTTTAAGAGAGAAGAGGTTTTTTTCAGAGAACTTTTCTGCTATTCATATGGAAAAGGAAAGTATTGTAATGGATAAACCAATTTATATTGGAACAGCAGTTCTTGATTTATCAAAGATATTGATGTATGATTAAAGAAAGAGTATGGTGAAAATGTTTCATTGTTGTATATGGACACTGATAGTTTTATCCTAGATATAAAAACTGATGATGTTTATAAAGATATGAAGAAAAACATTGGAGTATATGATACAAGTAATTTTAGTAAGAAGAGTGAGTTATTTTCCAAAAAGAATGAAAAGGTTATTGGTAAGTTTAAGGATGAGTTGGGTGGAAAAATAATGAGTGAGTTTATTGGATTGAGAGCAAAGGCATATGCTTATAAGTCTGGTGATCAGATTGAGAAGAGGTTAAAGGGAATAAAGAAATATGTAATAAAGAAATCAATAACTTTTAGAAATTATTATAATTGTTTGATGAATAAGAAAGAAGAATATAGGAAAATGAATACAATAAGAAGTTATAAACATAACATATATATATAGTGACGAAGTAAATAAAAAGGCGACGGATGATCCGCTTTGGCGACCCCTAACGGGAGCAGCCGAAAGACGAACAACATATATTGGGAGCCTTTGATGATAAGAGATTTATTTTAGATAATGGAATAGATTGTGTTCCATATGGATATTGTATGATAGAGTGGATAAAATAGATTGTGTTTTAACGATGGGAAGATGGGTTAAGGTTTTTTAAGGGCTACCGCCGCGTTTCTTTTCACAATATATAAATGGTCAAACCAAGTATTAATCAAACTAAAGAGTGGAGAAAATCTCAGTCTTGGTATAAAAATGGAAAACATAATGAGTGTGAAAAATATCAAATAAGTCTTATTGAAAAAAAAAACGAAAACAAAGGTAAATAAAACAAATAAGCGAATCAATTTAAAAACTAGTAAGTTAGAGGATGTAAAGAAAAAAAAATATCCTTGAATGGACTGAAAACTTTGATGGTTATCAATTGAACAATGAAAAAACAATTTACTATAATCTCAAAATGATATGTGGCTCAGGAGGTGGTCAAACAAGAGCATTAAGAGAAGTTTATCATTTCATAATGGCACAAAAGGGGTATCTTAAAAAAATATAAAGATTCAAATGTTTTGTTTTTAAATATTTTAGATGGGGATTATTGTGCAAAGAAAATTAAACTATTGAAGGAATTTGAGAATGAACAAATCTTAATAGGTTCAATGAGTGAGCTAAACAATATGCATTGGTTATTTGAAAAAGAGTGTCCCTCGGCTTACATGTTTCAGATATTTCTTTAGAATCACCTTTAACAAATCACATTACTACTTTACTACTTGAACAAATCTTTATCTTATTGCATTGGTTATTTAAAAAAAGAGTGTCCCTAGGCTTACATGTTTCAGATATTTCTTCAGAATCACCTTTAACAAATCACATTACTACTTTA
This sequence comes from Eptatretus burgeri, assembly GCF_056783735.1. Lineage (NCBI taxonomy): Eukaryota > Metazoa > Chordata > Myxini > Myxiniformes > Myxinidae > Eptatretus > Eptatretus burgeri. Next base: position 40,479,607 of record NC_140964.1, on the reverse strand, counting down.
CTACTTGAACAAATCTTTATCTTATTGCATTGGACATTTGAAAAAAAAGTGTCCCGAGGTTAAAAGGGGAGACAAATAAATATACCTTGGGATAAAAAAATGAAATCGCTGAAAATCCCCCATTCATTTACATGGGGAAAAGTGAGCCAGAATCAGTATATTCACCCTACTCAGCATGTTAAAATCGGTTGTTAATTAATGGTTGTTCACAGTACAGGATGTTAAAATGGGTCGTTAATTCATGGTTAACAGTGCAGCATGTTAAAATTGGTTGTTAATGACAGGTAGAGTATTTGAATGACAGTTTGAGTCGATGGTTAGATGGAGGTGCGGTGTAATGGACATGTCGACAAGGTAAAGTGTATATCACTATATATATATATATATATATATATATATATATATATATATATATATATATATATATATATATATATATATATATATATATATATATATATATATATATATATATACAAAATGACCGTTTTTACAGCCATTTTTCCCTGCTGTACAGGGGTTTGGCTTTTTCTTGAGGCAATGTTTTATGGCCGGATGCCCTTCCTGACACCAACCCTGGTCGCCTCTTACGACACACAGGGATATGGTATACCTATTCTAACCGGGGCATACACCGGGACCAGTACACTGGCACTCATTTCGCCGACCTCGGAAGGATGACAGGCTGAGTCAACCCCCTGGTGTTAATTCAGCAGCCAACAGGGCTTGAACTCAGGACACTGGGATCCCAAGCCGCCACCCTAACCACTAAGCCAACACCAGGCTTATATATATATATATATATATATATATATCTTCTTCTCCTTTCGGCTGCTCCCGTTAGGGGTCGCCACAGCGGATCATCCGTTATGATCCGCATAATGATTTGGCACAGGTTTTACGCCGGATGCCCTTCCTGACGCAACCCTGGTCGCCTCTTACGACACAGGGATATGGTACACCTATTTTAACCGGGGTATACACCGGGCCCAGTACACTGGTACTCACTTCGCCGACCTCGGAAGGATGACAGGCTGAGTCAACCATATATATATATATATATATATATATATATATATATATATATATATATATATATATATATATATATATATATATATATATATATATATATATATATATATATATATATATATATATATATATATATCTTCTTCTTCTTTCGGCTGTTCCCATTAGGGGTCGCCACAGCGGATCACCCGAATGATCTGCATAGTGATTTGGCACGTTTTACGCCGGATGCCCTTCCTGACGCAACCCTGGTCGCCTCTTACGACACAGGGATATGGTACACCTATTTTAACCGGGGTATACACCGGCCCAGTATACTGGTACTCATTTCGCCGACCTCGGAAGGATGACAGGCTGAGTCAACCCCCTGGTGTATTAATTCAGTGGCCCAACGGGGCTTGAACTCAGGACCTGTTGGATCCCAAGCCGCTGCCCTAACCACTGCGCCAACACCAGGCTATATATATATATATATATATATATATATATATATATATATATATATATATATATATATATATATATATATATATATATATATATATATATATATATATATATATATATATATATATATTATAACCGGGTGTAGTGGTGTGCGCCTTTAATCCGGCTACTCGGAGGCTTGGGTTAGAGCAGGGGTCGGGAACGTTTTTGACTCAGACAGCCATTAAAGCAAAATATTTGGAAATCTATTTCAGTGAGAGCCATATAATATCTTTTAAGACTGAATTCAACTAAATGTGAGTATAATAAGCCTCTGAATTTATTCTTTTAAATAATGTTGTTATAATACTCACCATTAATGGGACTTCTGGTGCTGCATGGATTTGCTGATGGCTTTGTAGTCTGGTTGGTACTTGGTGAGGTTAAGCTTCATGCAAGCGTTGAGGCTTTCATCCGTTAGACGTGATCGTAGGTTGGACTTGATGTTTTTAAGATGTGAGAATGACTGCTCACATGCATACGTAGATCCAAACAAGGTCAATACAGCAATACTCACATGCTGCAGTGTGAGGTATGTGACAGGAAGCGCGTTCCAAGTTTTGATAATCAGCTCGTCTTCGGGTTGAAGTTTTTTCATTTCTGTCCACATGTGCTTACTCGCCAACTCTGCTTTCTGTCGTGCGATTCTTTCCAAATCTTCATTCAGTGACTTGAACTTATTCACCCACATGTCTGAGGCCTTCAGGTCAGCCACTTCTGCTTCAAAATCTGACGGAGACACCAGGAATGTAACTCAGGTCGGCTGTGTTCAGTAAACACTCGTTTGGATGGGTGATGAACTTAAAAAGACGAGTGTGCTCACGAAATTCTCCAAAGCGTGCTTTGAATGACTGTAAGAGACTGGATGTGAAGCCAGCTAACTGGTGGAGATCAAAGTTTTGAGTGGGCTCACTTGCTGTGCATGCATCTTTAAATTGTCTCAGTTTTTCAAAATGTAGTAAATGACCTGTTTCAAGATCCATGATAAAGAGCTCCAGCTTGTTTTCAAAAGCAAACACGGCTTGTTGAAGGGATAACACTGTATTTCCAATGCCTTGCATTTTCACGTTGAGCTCGTTCAGATGTTCAGTCATATCCACGAGATAGTAAAACTTGAGGAGCCACTCAGTTTCGGCTAGCTCATGATGCTCAATCCCTTTCATTTCAAGGAAAGTCCGGATTTCGTTCAGGCAAGCCGCAAAACGGCTAAGCACCTTCCCTCTTGACAACCAACGCACATTGCTGTGCAAAAGCAGACCGTGATAGTTATTTCCAACTTCATCCAGCAGTGTTTTAAACTGGCGAGCATTTAAGGCTCGGGCAACAATAAAGTTGATCACACGAATGACCAGCGACATCACTTCGCCAAGCTGCCCATCACACATCTGAGCACAAAGTGCCTCCTGGTGTAGAATGCAATGGAAACTTAGGATGGGTCTATTTTCATGTTCACGGAGAAGCGCCACAAATCCTTTGTTTTTCCCCACCATACATACAAAGCACCATCAGTACACACCGAGATAAGTTTATCCATTCGTAGATTTTTTTATTGAGCGAACTCCATGAAAGACTTGAATAAATACTCACCTCTTGTGGACCCTTTTATTGGCAGAACAGCAAGACTTTCTTCGCGCAGTGTATCACCAGCAGCATATCTTGCAATCACACTGAACTGCGACAAATGGCTTACGTCTGTTGACTCATCCAAAGCCAGGGAAAAGAACGGCGCTGTATTTATGTCCTTCACTTGCGTTTCCTCCACTTGGTTTGCCATCATGATGGTACGATCATGAACAGCTCTTGCCGACAGAGGCATGTCTTGTATCCGTTTGATTTTCTTGTCTTTGTTCGGAAGATCATCAAAAAGTTCATTGGCGACATCCAGCATGAACGTTTTTGCATACTCGCCATCTGTGAATGGTTTTCCGTTCCTCACTATTGCTAAAGATCCAGCAAAGCTGGCGGAATTATAGTCACCTTGCCGGGTCCATACGCGGAGTTGCTGCTGGCTGGCTTGCACCCTGCTCAGTAGCTCTTGGCACGCTTTCTTTCTGCTGTCTCCCACAGGGTATTTTGATGCAAAGGTAGCATGGCGCGTGTCGAAGTGCCGCTTTATATTCGACCGTTTCATCGATGCAATTTTGTCATTGCAAATTAGACACACCACAGAACCTGCTCTCTCCACAAAGGCGAATTCTTCGGCCCATTGGTCCTGAAATGTACGATACGCCTCATCTTTTTTTCTTTTCGCCATCTTCTTCGTCGAAGGGTTAGCTTTGAGCAAATGAAAGAGAGGGAGATGTTAACCCAAGTGAGTCTGGCTGGCCTGCGCACGGGCTGACATACTCGAGAGGTGCGGCGCGGCCGGCCGACTCTGGGATGCTGTCGCCTCAGCGGTGGCGCGTGATTGGTCGAGATGAATTCCGTGACGCGTCTCGGCGGCGGCACGTCATTGGAGGAACCGAAATCACGAGTCGCCTCAGCGGTGGCGCGTGATTGGTCGAGATGAATTCCGTGACGCGTCTCGGCGGCGGCACATCATTGGAGGAACCGAAATCACGAGTCGCCTCAGCGGTGGCGCGTGATTGGTCGAGATGAATTCCGTGACGCGTCTCGGCGGCGGCACGTCATTGGAGGAACCGAAATCACTACTCGCGTCGGCCGCATGACTGGACGAAACAAAAACCGCTTCAGACAATTCGGAGGTGTTTTTTCTTCTCTCCTTCTGCCAAGTTCAGCCCTGCACGTGAATGAAGCACGACACCATTCAAACTATAGGTAAAGCTTCTGCGAGAAATATTGGGCTTTCCAAGTTTCAAACTCCAATTTTATCTGCGAGCCAGATGCAATCATCAAAAGAGCCATACCTGGCTCGCGAGCCACACGTTCCCGACCCCTGGGTTAGAGGATCGCTTGAGGATGAGAGCTCTGCACTGGGCCGTGCTCTGAGAGGGTGTTGGGCAGCCCGGAATCATGGCGAAACCCAATCCTTATCCCTGTGTCATAAGAGGCGACCAGGGTTGCGTCAGGAAGGGCATCCGGCGTAAAACCTATGCCAAATCAGCATGCGGATCATAACGGATGATCCGCTTTGGCGACCCCTAACGGGAGCAGCCGAAAGACGAACAATATATATATATATATATATATATATATATATATATATATATATATATATATATATATATATATATATATATATATATATATATATATATATATATATATATATATATATATATATATATATATATATACATATATATCTATATATATATATATATATATATCATATAAAGTGGTGTATGATTAAAGTTATTCAAATGTAGTAATACTTTGAACAAAAGTAATAATTAAATATGTTTGAATAAGAATATTGTATTGCTGTGTTGACAATGTCTTGATACAATTTTGAGGTTGTGGGTCCATTGATGTTGAGTAATCTACTGATGTAGACCTGTGACCTGGGTTGTGGATTCGCTGTTTGGAGAGGTTTTGGACTGAAAGGATCGAAACATCGATGAAAAACGGTGCCCAGCTCATGATCCGGGGAGTTGGGAATCAGTAAATTAAATTGCTTATTAGTTAAGGTTATAACTTCAAATAAAATAGCTGTTGTTAGTACTTACCAGTACATAATATGTTTATATACATATATATGGATGTGTGTGTGTGTGCGTGCGTGCGTGCGTGTGGTCTGGCTTTCTTCTTGGGACTACGGTGCAGTTATTGGTCTTTATTTTGATTGCACAAAGCTTGATTTAAATCCCTTCAGCTGCTTTCAAGTATCAGATTTTACCTGACATGACCTCTGACTCTTGATGTCAAAATCCAATAAGTTCATCTTTGTATCATAATCTATACTTGTACTAAGTTTGGTCAAAATCCCATCACTGGTTCACAAGTTGGTATGAGAATTTTTTTTTTAAGTAACAGAATTTTTACCAAAAAGGACCTCTGACCTCATAATCTTAGCATTTCATCTTTACATTATTATACGTGCTTGACGATTACATTATTATACATGACTTAAATCCATTCAGCTACTCTCAAGTTATCAGGGGAACAAAAACCTATCACGGACGCACGAACACAAAACTCGAAAACAATGCCTCCCAGCGACTTCGTCACAGAGAGATAAGAAGATGAAGTGTTTGAAGGTTGGGAATGTTTGAAAGGAATTGTGCACATCTATTGTCATTATTGAGTACTCCGAGCACCATAAAACTT